>NC_091746.1:9169196-9509277 GCF_043380555.1 Nothobranchius furzeri | reverse complement strand
GTTTCATGATGATAGCACTTTCCTAAGGGGGTCAAACCATGTCCCAAAGGTCACCGGATCTGGTGACAATTTAAAGAAGTAGTCCAGTTACACATTTGTGGGCATATAACTTGGCTTCTGAATGTCCTAGAGAGATCAGGTTTGTTTTAGTGTACTCCAATCAACAGCCCCTACAACCACAAAAAGGAATGGAGTCATTAGCACTTATGGTTTGTAAATGGCACCCAGAATTATGTTGCACGAAGCACAATTTCACATCATTCTGGGTCCATTTGTGTGAAAACAAGGTCCAATCAGGCTGAAACATTACAGGAAGGTAGAATCTATTAAGTTGTAAGTGATCTGAACGTTTCATGATGATAGCACTTCTCTAAAGGGGTCAAACCATGTCCCAAAGGTCACCGGATCTGGTGTCTAAGGAAGTAGTCCAGTTACACATTTGTGGGCTTATAACTTGGCTTCTGAATGTCCTAGAGAGATCAGGTTTGTTTTAGTATACTCCAATCAACAGCCCCTACAACCACAAAAAGGAATGGAGTCATTAGCACTTATGGTTTTTAAATGGCACCCAGAATTATGTTGCACGAAGCACAAATTTCACATCATTCTGGGTTCATTTGTGTGAAAACAAGGTCCAATCAGGCTGAAACGTTACAGGAAGGTAGAATCTATTGAGTTGTAAGTGATCTGAACGTTTCATGATGATAGCACTTTCCTAAGGGGGTCAAACCATGTCCCAAATGTCACCGGATCTGGTGTCAATTTAAAGTAGTAGTCCAGTTACACATTTGTGGGCTTATAACTTGGCTTCTGAATGTCCTAGAGAGGTCAGTTTTGTTTTAATGTACTGCAATCAACAGCCCCTACAACCACAAAAAGGAATGGAGTCATTAGTACTTATGGTTTGTAAATGGCACCCAGAATTATGTTGCACGAAGCACAATTTCACATCATTCTGGGTAAATTTGTGTGAAAACAAGGTCCAATCAGGCTGAAATGCTACAAGAAGGTAGAATCTATTGAGTTGTAAGTGATCTGAACGTTTCAAGATGATCGCACATTCCTATAGGGGGTAAAACCATGTCCCAAAGGTCACCGGGCCTGGTGTCACTTTAAAGAAGTAGTCCAGTTACACCTTTGTGGGCTTATAACTTGGCTTCTGAATGTCCTAGAGAGGTTAGGTTTGTTTTAGTGTACTCCAATCAACAGCCCCTACAACCACAAAAAGGAATGGAGTCATTAGCACTTATGGTTTGTAAATGGCACCCAGAATTATGTTGCACGAAGCACAATTTCACATCATTCTGGGTCCATTTGTGTGAAAACAAGGTCCAATCAGGCTGAAACGTTACAGGAAGGTAGAATCTATTGAGTTGTAAGTGATCTGAACGTTTCATGATGATAGCACTTTCCTAAGGGGGTCAAACCATGTCCCAAAGGTCACCGGATCTGGTGTCAATTTAAAGAAGTAGTTCAGTTACACATTTGTGGGCTTATAACTTGGCTTCTGAATGTCCTAGAGAGATCAGGTTTATTTAAGTGTAGTCCAATCAACAGCCCCTACAACCACAAAAAGGAATGGAGTCATTAGCACTTATGGTTTTTAAATGGCACCCAGAATTATGTTGCACGAAGCACAATTTCACATCATTCTGGGTCCATTTGTGTGAAAACAAGGTCCAATCAGGCTGAAACGTTACAGGAAGGTAGAATCTATTGAGTTGTAAGTGATCTGAACGTTTCATGATGATAGCACTTTCCTAAGGGGGTCAAACCATGTCCCAAAGGTCACCGGATCTGGTGTCACTTTAAAGAAGTTGTCCAGTTACACCTTTGTGGGCTTATAACTTGGCTTCTGAATGTCCTAGAGAGGTCAGGTTTGTTTTAGTGTACTCCAATCAACAGCCCCTACAACCACAAAAAGGAATGGAGTCATTAGCACTTATGGTTTGTAAATGGCACCCAGAATTATGTTGCACAAAGCACAATTTCACATCATTCTTGGTCCATTTGTGTGAAAACAAGGTCCAATCAGGCTGAAACATTACAGGAAGGTAGAATCTATTAAGCTGTAAGTGATCTGAACGTTTCATGATGATAGCACTTCCCTAAGGGGGTCAAACCATGTCCCAAAGGTCACCGGATCTGGTGTCTAAAGAAGTAGTCCATTTACAAATTTGTGGGCTTATAACTTGGCTTCTGAGTGTCCTAGAGAGATCAGGTTTGTTTTAGTATACTCCAATCAACAGCCCCTACAACCACGAAAATGAATGGAGTCATTAGACTTATGGTTTTTAAATGGCACCCAGAATTATGTTGCACGAAGCACAATTTCACATCATTCTGGGTTCATTTGTGTAAAAACAAGGTCCAATCAGGCTGAAACAATACAGGAAGGTAGAATCTATTGAGTTGTAAGTGATCTGAACGTTTCAAGATGATCGCACATTCCTATAGGGGGTCAAACCATGTCCCGAATGTCACCGGGCCTGGTGTCACTTTAAAGAATTAGTCCAGTTACACCTTTGTGGGCTTATAACTTGGCTTCTGAATGTCCTAGAGAGGTTAGGTTTGTTTTAGTGTACTCCAATCAAAAGCCCCTACAACCACAAAAAGGAAATGAGTCATTAGCACTTATGGTTTGTAAATGGCACCCAGAATTACGTTGCACGAAGCACAATTTCACATCATTCTGGGTTCATTTGTATGAAAACAAGGTCCAATCAGGCTGAAATGTTACAGGAAGGTAGAATCTATTGAGTTGTAAGTGATCTGAACGTTTCATGATGATAGCACTTTCCTAAGGGGGTCAAACCATGTCCCAAAGGTCACCGGATCTGGTGTCAATTTAAAGAAGTAGTCCAGTTACACATTTGTGGGCTTATAACTTGGCTTCTTAATGTCCTAGAGCGATCAGGTTTGTTTTAGTGTACTCCAATCAACAGCCCCTACAACCACAAAAAGGAATGGAGTCATTAGCACTTATGGTTTTTAAATGGCACCCAGAATTATGTTGCACGAAGCACAATTTCACATCATTCTGTTTTCATTTGTGTGAAAACAAGGTCCAATCAGGCTGAAACGTTACAGGAAGGTAGAATCTATTGAGTTGTAAATGATCTGAACGTTTCATGATGATAGCACTTTCCTAAGGGGGTCAAACCATGTCCCAAAGGTCACCGGATCTGGTGTCAATTTAAAGAAGTAGTCCAGTTACACATTTGTGGGCATATAACTTGGCTTCTGAATGTCCTAGAGAGATCAGGTTTGTTTTAGTGTACTCCAATCAACAGCCCCTACAACCACAAAAAGGAATGGAGTCATTAGCACTTATGGTTTGTAAATGGCACCCAGAATTATGTTGCACGAAGCACAATTTCACATCATTCTGGGTCCATTTGTGTGAAAACAAGGTCCAATCAGGTTGAAAAATTACAGGAAGGTAGAATCTATTAAGTTGTAAGTGATCTGAACGTTTCATGATGATAGCACTTCCCTAAGGGGGTCAAACCATGTCCCAAAGGTCACCGGATCTGGTGTCTAAAGAAGTAGTCCAGTTACACATTTGTGGGCTTATAACTTGGCTTCTGAATGTCCTAGAGAGATCAGGTTTGTTTTAGTATACTCCAATCAACAGTTCCTACAACCACAAAAAGGAATGGAGTCATTAGCACTTATGGTTTTTAAATGGCACCCAGAATTATGTTGCACGAAGCACAATTTCACATCATTCTGGGTTCATTTGTGTAAAAACAAGGTCCAATCAGGCTGAAACAATACAGGAAGGTAGAATCTATTGAGTTGTAAGTGATCTGAACGTTTCAAGATGATCGCACATTCCTATAGGGGGTCAAACCATGTCCCGAATGTCACCGGGCCTGGTGTCACTTTAAAGAATTAGTCCAGTTACACCTTTGTGGGCTTATAACTTGGCTTCTGAATGTCCTAGAGAGGTTAGGTTTGTTTTAGTGTACTCCAATCAAAAGCCCCTACAACCACAAAAAGGAAATGAGTCATTAGCACTTATGGTTTGTAAATGGCACCCAGAATTACGTTGCACGAAGCACAATTTCACATCATTCTGGGTTCATTTGTATGAAAACAAGGTCCAATCAGGCTGAAATGTTACAGGAAGGTAGAATCTATTGAGTTGTAAGTGATCTGAACGTTTCATGATGATAGCACTTTCCTAAGGGGGTCAAACCATGTCCCAAAGGTCACCGGATCTGGTGTCAATTTAAAGAAGTAGTCCAGTTACACATTTGTGGGCTTATAACTTGGCTTCTTAATGTCCTAGAGCGATCAGGTTTGTTTTAGTGTACTCCAATCAACAGCCCCTACAACCACAAAAAGGAATGGAGTCATTAGCACTTATGGTTTTTAAATGGCACCCAGAATTATGTTGCACGAAGCACAATTTCACATCATTCTGTGTTCATTTGTGTGAAAACAAGGTCCAATCAGGCTGAAACGTTACAGGAAGGTAGAATCTATTGAGTTGTAAATGATCTGAACGTTTCATGATGATAGCACTTTCCTAAGGGGGTCAAACCATGTCCCAAAGGTCACCGGATCTGGTGTCAATTTAAAGAAGTAGTCCAGTTACACATTTGTGGGCATATAACTTGGCTTCTGAATGTCCTAGAGAGATCAGGTTTGTTTTAGTGTACTCCAATCAACAGCCCCTACAACCACAAAAAGGAATGGAGTCATTAGCACTTATGGTTTGTAAATGGCACCCAGAATTATGTTGCACGAAGCACAATTTCACATCATTCTGGGTCCATTTGTGTGAAAACAAGGTCCAATCAGGCTGAAAAATTACAGGAAGGTAGAATCTATTAAGTTGTAAGTGATCTGAACGTTTCATGATGATAGCACTTCCCTAAGGGGGTCAAACCATGTCCCAAAGGTCACCGGATCTGGTGTCTAAAGAAGTAGTCCAGTTACACATTTGTGGGCTTATAACTTGGCTTCTGAATGTCCTAGAGAGATCAGGTTTGTTTTAGTATACTCCAATCAACAGTTCCTACAACCACAAAAAGGAATGGAGTCATTAGCACTTATGGTTTTTAAATGGCACCCAGAATTATGTTGCACGAAGCACAATTTCACATCATTCTGGGTTCATTTGTGTAAAAACAAGGTCCAATCAGGCTGAAACAATACAGGAAGGTAGAATCTATTGAGTTGTAAGTGATCTGAACGTTTCAAGATGATCGCACATTCCTATAGGGGGTCAAACCATGTCCCGAATGTCACCGGGCCTGGTGTCACTTTAAAGAAGTAGTCCAGTTACACCTTTGTGGGCTTATAACTTGGCTTCTGAATGTCCTAGAGAGGTTAGGTTTGTTTTAGTGTACTCCAATCAAAAGCCCCTACAACCACAAAAAGGAAAGGAGTCATTAGCACTTATGGTTTGTAAATGGCACCCAGAATTACGTTGCACGAAGCACAATTTCACATCATTCTGGGTTCATTTGTATGAAAACAAGGTCCAATCAGGCTGAAATGTTACAGGAAGGTAGAATCTATTGAGTTGTAAGTGATCTGAACGTTTCATGATGATAGCACTTTCCTAAGGGGGTCAAACCATGTCCCAAAGGTCACCAGATCTGGTGTCAATTTAAAGAAGTAGTCCAGTTACACATTTGTGGGCTTATAACTTGGCTTCTGAATGTCCTAGAGCGATCAGGTTTGTTTTAGTGTACTCCAATCAACAGCCCCTACAACCACAAAAAGGAATGGAGTCATTAGCACTTATGGTTTTTAAATGGCACCCAGAATTATGTTGCACGAAGCACAATTTCACATCATTCTGTGTTCATTTGTGTGAAAACAAGGTCCAATCAGGCTGAAACGTTACAGGAAGGTAGAATCTATTGAGTTGTAAATGATCTGAACGTTTCATGATGATAGCACTTTCCTAAGGGGGTCAAACCATGTCCCAAAGGTCACCGGATCTGGTGACAATTTAAAGAAGTAGTCCAGTTACACATTTGTGGGCATATAACTTGGCTTCTGAATGTCCTAGAGAGATCAGGTTTGTTTTAGTGTACTCCAATCAACAGCCCCTACAACCACAAAAAGGAATGGAGTCATTAGCACTTATGGTTTGTAAATGGCACCCAGAATTATGTTGCACGAAGCACAATTTCACATCATTCTGGGTCCATTTGTGTGAAAACAAGGTCCAATCAGGCTGAAACATTACAGGAAGGTAGAATCTATTAAGTTGTAAGTGATCTGAACGTTTCATGATGATAGCACTTCTCTAAAGGGGTCAAACCATGTCCCAAAGGTCACCGGATCTGGTGTCTAAGGAAGTAGTCCAGTTACACATTTGTGGGCTTATAACTTGGCTTCTGAATGTCCTAGAGAGATCAGGTTTGTTTTAGTATACTCCAATCAACAGCCCCTACAACCACAAAAAGGAATGGAGTCATTAGCACTTATGGTTTGTAAATGGCACCCAGAATTATGTTGCACGAAGCACAATTTCACATCATTCTGGGTAAATTTGTGTGAAAACAAGGTCCAATCAGGCTGAAATGCTACAAGAAGGTAGAATCTATTGAGTTGTAAGTGATCTGAACGTTTCAAGATGATCGCACATTCCTATAGGGGGTAAAACCATGTCCCAAAGGTCACCGGGCCTGGTGTCACTTTAAAGAAGTAGTCCAGTTACACCTTTGTGGGCTTATAACCTAGCTTCTGAATGTCCTAGAGAGGTTAGGTTTGTTTTAGTGTACTCCAATCAACAGCCCCTACAACCACAAAAAGGAATGGAGTCATTAGCACTTATGGTTTGTAAATGGCACCCAGAATTATGTTGCACGAAGCACAATTTCACATCATTCTGGGTCCATTTGTGTGAAAACAAGGTCCAATCAGGCTGAAACGTTACAGGAAGGTAGAATCTATTGAGTTGTAAGTGATCTGAACGTTTCATGATGATAGCACTTTCCTAAGGGGGTCAAACCATGTCCCAAAGGTCACCGGATCTGGTGTCAATTTAAAGAAGTAGTTCAGTTACACATTTGTGGGCTTATAACTTGGCTTCTGAATGTCCTAGAGAGATCAGGTTTATTTAAGTGTACTCCAATCAACAGCCCCTACAACCACAAAAAGGAATGGAGTCATTAGCACTTATGGTTTTTAAATGGCACCCAGAATTATGTTGCACGAAGCACAATTTCACATCATTCTGGGTCCATTTGTGTGAAAACAAGGTCCAATCAGGCTGAAACGTTACAGGAAGGTAGAATCTATTGAGTTGTAAGTGATCTGAACGTTTCATGATGATAGCACTTTCCTAAGGGGGTCAAACCATGTCCCAAAGGTCACCGGATCTGGTGTCACTTTAAAGAAGTTGTCCAGTTACACCTTTGTGGGCTTATAACTTGGCTTCTGAATGTCCTAGATAGGTTAGGTTTGTTTTAGTGTACTCCAATCAACAGCCCCTACAACCACAAAAAGGAATGGAGTCATTAGCACTTATGGTTTTTAAATGGCACCCACAATTATGTTGCACGAAGCACAATTTCACATCATTCTGGGTTCATTTGTGTGAAAACAAGGTCCAATCAGGCTGAAACGTTACAGGAAGGTAGAATCTATTGAGTTGTAAGTGATCTGAACGTTTCATGATGATAGCACTTTCCTAAGGGGGTCAAACCATGTCCCAAAGGTCACCGGATCTGGTGTTACTTTAAAGAAGGAGTCCAGTTACACATTTGTGGACTTATAACTTGGCTTCTGAATGTCCTAGAGAGGTCAGGTTTGTTTTAGTGTACTCCAATCAACAGCCCCTACAACCACAAAAAGGAATGGAGTCATTAGCACTTATGGTTTGTAAATGGCACCCAGAATTATGTTGCACGAAGCACAATTTCACATCATTCTTGGTCCATTTGTGTGAAAACAAGGTCCAATCAGGCTGAAACATTACAGGAAGGTAGAATCTATTAAGTTGTAAGTGATCTGAACGTTTCATGATGATAGCACTTCCCTAAGGGGGTCAAACCATGTCCCAAAGGTCACCGGATCTGGTGTCTAAAGAAGTAGTCCATTTACAAATTTGTGGGCTTATAACTTGGCTTCTGAGTGTCCTAGAGAGATCAGGTTTGTTTTAGTATACTCCAATCAACAGCCCCTACAACCACGAAAATGAATGGAGTCATTAGACTTATGGTTTTTAAATGGCACCCAGAATTATGTTGCACGAAGCACAATTTCACATCATTCTGGGTTCATTTGTGTAAAAACAAGGTCCAATCAGGCTGAAACAATACAGGAAGGTAGAATCTATTGAGTTGTAAGTGATCTGAACGTTTCAAGATGATCGCACATTCCTATAGGGGGTCAAACCATGTCCCGAATGTCACCGGGCCTGGTGTCACTTTAAAGAAGTAGTCCAGTTACACCTTTGTGGGCTTATAACTTGGCTTCTGAATGTCCTAGAGAGGTTAGGTTTGTTTTAGTGTACTCCAATCAAAAGCCCCTACAACCACAAAAAGGAAATGAGTCATTAGCACTTATGGTTTGTAAATGGCACCCAGAATTACGTTGCACGAAGCACAATTTCACATCATTCTGGGTTCATTTGTATGAAAACAAGGTCCAATCAGGCTGAAATGTTACAGGAAGGTAGAATCTATTGAGTTGTAAGTGATCTGAACGTTTCATGATGATAGCACTTTCCTAAGGGGGTCAAACCATGTCCCAAAGGTCACCGGATCTGGTGTCAATTTAAAGAAGTAGTCCAGTTACACATTTGTGGGCTTATAACTTGGCTTCTTAATGTCCTAGAGCGATCAGGTTTGTTTTAGTGTACTCCAATCAACAGCCCCTACAACCACAAAAAGGAATGGAGTCATTAGCACTTATGGTTTTTAAATGGCACCCAGAATTATGTTGCACGAAGCACAATTTCACATCATTCTGTGTTCATTTGTGTGAAAACAAGGTCCAATCAGGCTGAAACGTTACAGGAAGGTAGAATCTATTGAGTTGTAAATGATCTGAACGTTTCATGATGATAGCACTTTCCTAAGGGGGTCAAACCATGTCCCAAAGGTCACCGGATCTGGTGTCAATTTAAAGAAGTAGTCCAGTTACACATTTGTGGGCATATAACTTGGCTTCTGAATGTCCTAGAGAGATCAGGTTTGTTTTAGTGTACTCCAATCAACAGCCCCTACAACCACAAAAAGGAATGGAGTCATTAGCACTTATGGTTTGTAAATGGCACCCAGAATTATGTTGCACGAAGCACAATTTCACATCATTCTGGGTCCATTTGTGTGAAAACAAGGTCCAATCAGGCTGAAAAATTACAGGAAGGTAGAATCTATTAAGTTGTAAGTGATCTGAACGTTTCATGATGATAGCACTTCCCTAAGGGGGTCAAACCATGTCCCAAAGGTCACCGGATCTGGTGTCTAAAGAAGTAGTCCAGTTACACATTTGTGGGCTTATAACTTGGCTTCTGAATGTCCTAGAGAGATCAGGTTTGTTTTAGTATACTCCAATCAACAGTTCCTACAACCACAAAAAGGAATGGAGTCATTAGCACTTATGGTTTTTAAATGGCACCCAGAATTATGTTGCACGAAGCGCAATTTCACATCATTCTGGGTTCATTTGTGTAAAAACAAGGTCCAATCAGGCTGAAACAATACAGGAAGGTAGAATCTATTGAGTTGTAAGTGATCTGAACGTTTCAAGATGATCGCACATTCCTATAGGGGGTCAAACCATGTCCCGAATGTCACCGGGCCTGGTGTCACTTTAAAGAATTAGTCCAGTTACACCTTTGTGGGCTTATAACTTGGCTTCTGAATGTCCTAGAGAGGTTAGGTTTGTTTTAGTGTACTCCAATCAAAAGCCCCTACAACCACAAAAAGGAAAGGAGTCATTAGCACTTATGGTTTGTAAATGGCACCAAGAATTACGTTGCACGAAGCACAATTTCACATCATTCTGGGTTCATTTGTATGAAAACAAGGTCCAATCAGGCTGAAATGTTACAGAAAGGTAGAATCTATTGAGTTGTAAGTGATCTGAACGTTTCATGATGATAGCACTTTCCTAAGGGGGTCAAACCATGTCCCAAAGGTCACCGGATCTGGTGTCAATTTAAAGAAGTAGTCCAGTTACACATTTGTGGGCTTATAACTTGGCTTCTTAATGTCCTAGAGCGATCAGGTTTGTTTTAGTGTACTCCAATCAACAGCCCCTACAACCACAAAAAGGAATGGAGTCATTAGCACTTATGGTTTTTAAATGGCACCCAGAATTATGTTGCACGAAGCACAATTTCACATCATTCTGTGTTCATTTGTGTGAAAACAAGGTCCAATCAGGCTGAAACGTTACAGGAATGTAGAATCTATTGAGTTGTAAATGATCTGAACGTTTCATGATGATACCACTTTCCTAAGGGGGTCAAACCATGTCCCAAAGGTCACCGGATCTGGTGTCAATTTAAAGAAGTAGTCCAGTTACACATTTGTGGGCATATAACTTGGCTTCTGAATGTCCTAGAGAGATCAGGTTTGTTTTAGTGTACTCCAATCAACAGCCCCTACAACCACAAAAAGGAATGGAGTCATTAGCACTTATGGTTTGTAAATGGCACCCAGAATTATGTTGCAAGAAGCACAATTTTACATCATTCTGGGTCCATTTGTGTGAAAACAAGGTCCAATCAGGCTGAAAAATTACAGGAAGGTAGAATCTATTAAGTTGTAAGTGATCTGAACGTTTCATGATGATAGCACTTCCCTAAGGGGGTCAAACCATGTCCCAAAGGTCACCGGATCTGGTGTCTAAAGAAGTAGTCCAGTTACACATTTGTGGGCTTATAACTTGGCTTCTGAATGTCCTAGAGAGATCAGGTTTGTTTTAGTATACTCCAATCAACAGCCCCTACAACCACAAAAAGGAATGGAGTCATTAGCACTTATGGTTTTTAAATGGCACCCAGAATTATGTTGCACAAAGCACAATTTCACATCATTCTGGGTTCATTTGTGTGAAAACAAGGTCCAATCAGGCTGAAACGTTACAGGAAGGTAGAATCTATTGAGTTGTAAGTGATCTGAACGTTTCATGATTATAGCACTTTCCTAAGGGGGTCAAACCATGTCCCAAATGTCACCGGATCTGGTGTCAATTTAAAGTAGTAGTCCAGTTACACATTTGTGGGCTTATAACTTGGCTTCTGAATGTCCTAGAGAGGTCAGTTTTGTTTTAATGTACTCCAATCAACAGCCCCTACAAACACAAAAAGGAATGGAGTCATTAGCACTTATGGTTTGTAAATGGCACCCAGAATTATGTTGCACGAAGCAAAATTTCACATCATTCTGTGTTCATTTGTGTGAAAACAAGGTCCAATCAGGCAGAAACGTTACAGGAAGGTAGAATCTATTGAGTTGTAAGTGATCTGAACGTTTCATGATGATAGCACTTTCATATAGGAGGTCAAACCATGTCCCAAAGGTCACCGGACATGGTGTCACTTTAAAGAAGTAGTCCAGTTACACCTTTGTGGGCTTATAACTTGGCTTCTGAATGTCCTAGAGAGATCAGGGTTGTTTTAGTGTACTCCAATCAACAGCCCCTACAACCACAAAAAGGAATGGAGTCATTAGCACTTATGGTTCTTAAATGGCACCCAGAATTATGTTGCAAGAAGCACAATTTCACATCACTCTGGGTCCATTTGTGTGAAAACAAGGTCCAATCAGGCTGAAACGTTACAGGAAGGTAGAATCTATTGAGTTGTAAGTGATCTGAACGTTTCAAGATGATCGCACATTCCTATAGGGGGTAAAACCATGTCCCAAAGGTCACCGGGCCTGGTGTCACTTTAAAGAAGTAGTCCAGTTACATCTTTGTAGGCTTATAACTTGGCTTCTGAATGTCCTAGAGAGATCAGCTTTGTTTTAATGTACTCCAATCAACAGCCCCTACAACCACAAAAAGGAATGGAGTCATTAGCACTTATGGTTTGTAAATGGCACCCAGAATTATGTTGCACGAAGCACAATTTCACATCATTCTGGGTTCATTTGTGTGAAAACAAGGTCCAATCAGGCAGAAACGTTACCGGAAGGTAGAATCTATTGAGTTGTAAGTGATCTGAACGTTTCATGATGATAGCACTTTCCTAAGGGGGTCAAACCATGTCGCAAAGGTCACCGGATCTGGTGTCACTTTAAAGAAGTAGTCCAGTTACACATTTGTGGGCTTATAACTTGGCTTCTGAATGTCCTAGAGAGATCAGGTTTGTTTTAGTGTACTCCAATCAACAGCCCCTACAACCACAAAAAGGAATGGAGTCATTAGCACTTATGGTTTGTAAATGGCACCCAGAATTATGTTGCACGAAGCACAATTTCACTTCATTCTGGGTCCATTTGTGTGAAAACAAGGTCCAATCAGGCTGAAACGCTATAAGAAGGTAGAATCTATTGAGTTGTAACTGATCTGAACGTTTCAAGATGATCGCACATTCCTATAGGGGGTAAAACCATGTCCCAAAGGTCACCGGGCCTTGTGTCACTTTAAAGAAGTAAACCAGTTACATCTTTGTGGGCTTATAACTTGGCTTCTGAATGTCCTAGAGAGGTTAGGTTTGTTTTAGTGTGCTCCAATTAACAGCCCCCATTACCCCAAAAAGGAATGGAGTCATTAGTACTTATGGTTTTTAAATGGCACCCAGAATTATGTTGCACGAAGCACTATTTCACATCATTCTGGGTCCATTTGTGTGAAAACAAGGTCCAATCAGGCTGAAACGTTACAGGAAGGTAGAATCTATTGAGTTGTAAGTGATCTGAACGTTTCATGATGATAGCACTTTCCTAAGGGGGTCAAACCATGTCCCAAAAGTCACCGGATCTGGTGTCAATTTAAAGAAGTTGTCCAGTTACACATTTGTGGGCTTATAACTTGGCTTCTGAATGTCCTAGAGCGATCAGGTTTGTTTTAGTGTACTCCAATCAACAGCCCCTACAACCACAAAAAGGAATGGAGTCATTAGCACTTATGGCTTTTAAATGGCACCCAGAATTATGTTGCACGAAGCACAATTTCACATCATTCTGGGTTCAATTGTGTGAAAACAAGGTCCAATCAGGCTGAAACGTTACATGAAGGTAGAATCTATTGAGTTGTAAGTGATCTGAAGGTTTCATGATGATAGCACTTTCCTAAGGGGGTCAAACCATGTCTCAAAGGTCACCGGATCTGGTGTCAATTTAAAGAAGTAGTCCAGTTAAACATTTGTGGGCTTATAACTTGGCTTCTGAATGTCCTAGAGCGATCCGGTTTGTTTTAGTGTACTCCAATCAACAGCCCCTAGAACAACAAAAAGGAATGGAGACATTAGCACTTATGGTTTTTAAATGGCACCCAGAATTATGTTGCACGAAGCACAATTTCACATCATTCTGGGTTCATTTGTGTGACAACAAGGTCCAATCAGGCTGAAACGTTACAGGAAGGTAGAATCTATTGAGTTGTAAGTGATCTGAATGTTTCATGATGATAGCACTTTCCTAAGGGGGTCAAACCATGTCCCAAAGGTCACCGGATCTGGTGTCTAAAGAAGTAGTCCAGTTACAAATTTGTGGGCTTATAACTTGGCTTCTGAATGTCCTAGAGAGATCAGGTTTGTTTTAGTATACTCCAATCAACAGCCCCTACAACCACAAAAAGGAATGGAGTCATTAGACTTATGGTTTTTAAATGGCACCCAGAATTATGTTGCACGAAGCACAATTTCACATCATTCTGGGTCCATTTTTGTGAAAACAAGGTCCAATCAGGCTGAAACATTACAAGAAGGTAGAATCTATTGAGTTGTAAGTGATCTGAACGTTTCATGATGATCTCACATTCCCATAGGGGGTCAAACCATGTCCCAAAGGTCACCGGGCCTGGTGTCACTTTAAAGAAGTAGTCCAGTTACACCTTTGTGGGCTTATAACTTGGCTTCTGAATGTCCTAGAGAGGTCAGGTTTGTTTTAGTGTACTCTAATCAACAGCCCCTACAACCACAAAAAGGAATGGAGTCATTAGCACTTATGGTTTGTAAATGGCACCCAGAATTATGTTGCACGAAGCACAATTTCACATCATTCTGGGTCCATTTGTGTGAAAACAAGGTCCAATCAGGCTGAAACGTTACAGGAAGGTAGAATCTATTGAGTTGTAAGTGATCTGAACGTTTCATGATGATAGCACTTTCCTAAGGGGGTCAAACCATGTCCCAAAGGTCACCGGATCTGGTGTCACTTTAAAGAAGTTGTCCAGTTACACCTTTGTGGGCTTATAACTTGGCTTCTGAATGTCCTAGATAGGTTAGGTTTGTTTTAGTGTACTCCAATCAACAGCCCCTACAACCACAAAAAGGAATGGAGTCATTAGCACTTATGGTTTTTAAATGGCACCCACAATTATGTTGCACGAAGCACAATTTCACATCATTCTGGGTTCATTTGTGTGAAAACAAGGTCCAATCAGGCTGAAACGTTACAGGAAGGTAGAATCTATTGAGTTGTAAGTGATCTGAACGTTTCATGATGATAGCACTTTCCTAAGGGGGTCAAACCATGTCCCAAAGGTCACCGGATCTGGTGTCACTTTAAAGAAGGAGTCCAGTTACACATTTGTGGACTTATAACTTGGCTTCTGAATGTCCTAGAGAGGTCAGGTTTGTTTTAGTGTACTCCAATCAACAGCCCCTACAACCACAAAAAGGAATGGAGTCATTAGCACTTATGGTTTGTAAATGGCACCCAGAATTATGTTGCACGAAGCACAATTTCACATCATTCTTGGTCCATTTGTGTGAAAACAAGGTCCAATCAGGCTGAAACATTACAGGAAGGTAGAATCTATTAAGTTGTAAGTGATCTGAACGTTTCATGATGATAGCACTTCCCTAAGGGGGTCAAACCATGTCCCAAAGGTCACCGGATCTGGTGTCTAAAGAAGTAGTCCATTTACAAATTTGTGGGCTTATAACTTGGCTTCTGAGTGTCCTAGAGAGATCAGGTTTGTTTTAGTATACTCCAATCAACAGCCCCTACAACCACGAAAATGAATGGAGTCATTAGACTTATGGTTTTTAAATGGCACCCAGAATTATGTTGCACGAAGCACAATTTCACATCATTCTGGGTTCATTTGTGTAAAAACAAGGTCCAATCAGGCTGAAACAATACAGGAAGGTAGAATCTATTGAGTTGTAAGTGATCTGAACGTTTCAAGATGATCGCACATTCCTATAGGGGGTCAAACCATGTCCCGAATGTCACCGGGCCTGGTGTCACTTTAAAGAAGTAGTCCAGTTACACCTTTGTGGGCTTATAACTTGGCTTCTGAATGTCCTAGAGAGGTTAGGTTTGTTTTAGTGTACTCCAATCAAAAGCCCCTACAACCACAAAAAGGAAATGAGTCATTAGCACTTATGGTTTGTAAATGGCACCCAGAATTACGTTGCACGAAGCACAATTTCACATCATTCTGGGTTCATTTGTATGAAAACAAGGTCCAATCAGGCTGAAATGTTACAGGAAGGTAGAATCTATTGAGTTGTAAGTGATCTGAACGTTTCATGATGATAGCACTTTCCTAAGGGGGTCAAACCATGTCCCAAAGGTCACCGGATCTGGTGTCAATTTAAAGAAGTAGTCCAGTTACACATTTGTGGGCTTATAACTTGGCTTCTTAATGTCCTAGAGCGATCAGGTTTGTTTTAGTGTACTCCAATCAACAGCCCCTACAACCACAAAAAGGAATGGAGTCATTAGCACTTATGGTTTTTAAATGGCACCCAGAATTATGTTGCACGAAGCACAATTTCACATCATTCTGTGTTCATTTGTGTGAAAACAAGGTCCAATCAGGCTGAAACGTTACAGGAAGGTAGAATCTATTGAGTTGTAAATGATCTGAACGTTTCATGATGATAGCACTTTCCTAAGGGGGTCAAACCATGTCCCAAAGGTCACCGGATCTGGTGTCAATTTAAAGAAGTAGTCCAGTTACACATTTGTGGGCATATAACTTGGCTTCTGAATGTCCTAGAGAGATCAGGTTTGTTTTAGTGTACTCCAATCAACAGCCCCTACAACCACAAAAAGGAATGGAGTCATTAGCACTTATGGTTTGTAAATGGCACCCAGAATTATGTTGCACGAAGCACAATTTCACATCATTCTGGGTCCATTTGTGTGAAAACAAGGTCCAATCAGGCTGAAAAATTACAGGAAGGTAGAATCTATTAAGTTGTAAGTGATCTGAACGTTTCATGATGATAGCACTTCCCTAAGGGGGTCAAACCATGTCCCAAAGGTCACCGGATCTGGTGTCTAAAGAAGTAGTCCAGTTACACATTTGTGGGCTTATAACTTGGCTTCTGAATGTCCTAGAGAGATCAGGTTTGTTTTAGTATACTCCAATCAACAGTTCCTACAAGCACAAAAAGGAATGGAGTCATTAGCACTTATGGTTTTTAAATGGCACCCAGAATTATGTTGCACGAAGCGCAATTTCACATCATTCTGGGTTCATTTGTGTAAAAACAAGGTCCAATCAGGCTGAAACAATACAGGAAGGTAGAATCTATTGAGTTGTAAGTGATCTGAACGTTTCAAGATGATCGCACATTCCTATAGGGGGTCAAACCATGTCCCGAATGTCACCGGGCCTGGTGTCACTTTAAAGAATTAGTCCAGTTACACCTTTGTGGGCTTATAACTTGGCTTCTGAATGTCCTAGAGAGGTTAGGTTTGTTTTAGTGTACTCCAATCAAAAGCCCCTACAACCACAAAAAGGAAAGGAGTCATTAGCACTTATGGTTTGTAAATGGCACCAAGAATTACGTTGCACGAAGCACAATTTCACATCATTCTGGGTTCATTTGTATGAAAACAAGGTCCAATCAGGCTGAAATGTTACAGAAAGGTAGAATCTATTGAGTTGTAAGTGATCTGAACGTTTCATGATGATAGCACTTTCCTAAGGGGGTCAAACCATGTCCCAAAGGTCACCGGATCTGGTGTCAATTTAAAGAAGTAGTCCAGTTACACATTTGTGGGCTTATAACTTGGCTTCTTAATGTCCTAGAGCGATCAGGTTTGTTTTAGTGTACTCCAATCAACAGCCCCTACAACCACAAAAAGGAATGGAGTCATTAGCACTTATGGTTTTTAAATGGCACCCAGAATTATGTTGCACGAAGCACAATTTCACATCATTCTGTGTTCATTTGTGTGAAAACAAGGTCCAATCAGGCTGAAACGTTACAGGAATGTAGAATCTATTGAGTTGTAAATGATCTGAACGTTTCATGATGATACCACTTTCCTAAGGGGGTCAAACCATGTCCCAAAGGTCACCGGATCTGGTGTCAATTTAAAGAAGTAGTCCAGTTACACATTTGTGGGCATATAACTTGGCTTCTGAATGTCCTAGAGAGATCAGGTTTGTTTTAGTGTACTCCAATCAACAGCCCCTACAACCACAAAAAGGAATGGAGTCATTAGCACTTATGGTTTGTAAATGGCACCCAGAATTATGTTGCAAGAAGCACAATTTTACATCATTCTGGGTCCATTTGTGTGAAAACAAGGTCCAATCAGGCTGAAAAATTACAGGAAGGTAGAATCTATTAAGTTGTAAGTGATCTGAACGTTTCATGATGATAGCACTTCCCTAAGGGGGTCAAACCATGTCCCAAAGGTCACCGGATCTGGTGTCTAAAGAAGTAGTCCAGTTACACATTTGTGGGCTTATAACTTGGCTTCTGAATGTCCTAGAGAGATCAGGTTTGTTTTAGTATACTCCAATCAACAGCCCCTACAACCACAAAAAGGAATGGAGTCATTAGCACTTATGGTTTTTAAATGGCACCCAGAATTATGTTGCACAAAGCACAATTTCACATCATTCTGGGTTCATTTGTGTGAAAACAAGGTCCAATCAGGCTGAAACGTTACAGGAAGGTAGAATCTATTGAGTTGTAAGTGATCTGAACGTTTCATGATTATAGCACTTTCCTAAGGGGGTCAAACCATGTCCCAAATGTCACCGGATCTGGTGTCAATTTAAAGTAGTAGTCCAGTTACACATTTGTGGGCTTATAACTTGGCTTCTGAATGTCCTAGAGAGGTCAGTTTTGTTTTAATGTACTCCAATCAACAGCCCCTACAAACACAAAAAGGAATGGAGTCAATAGCACTTATGGTTTGTAAATGGCACCCAGAATTATGTTGCACGAAGCAAAATTTCACATCATTCTGTGTTCATTTGTGTGAAAACAAGGTCCAATCAGGCAGAAACGTTACAGGAAGGTAGAATCTATTGAGTTGTAAGTGATCTGAACGTTTCATGATGATAGCACTTTCATATAGGAGGTCAAACCATGTCCCAAAGGTCACCGGACATGGTGTCACTTTAAAGAAGTAGTCCAGTTACACCTTTGTGGGCTTATAACTTGGCTTCTGAATGTCCTAGAGAGATCAGGGTTGTTTTAGTGTACTCCAATCAACAGCCCCTACAACCACAAAAAGGAATGGAGTCATTAGCACTTATGGTTCTTAAATGGCACCCAGAATTATGTTGCAAGAAGCACAATTTCACATCACTCTGGGTCCATTTGTGTGAAAACAAGGTCCAATCAGGCTGAAACGTTACAGGAAGGTAGAATCTATTGAGTTGTAAGTGATCTGAACGTTTCAAGATGATCGCACATTCCTATAGGGGGTAAAACCATGTCCCAAAGGTCACCGGGCCTGGTGTCACTTTAAAGAAGTAGTCCAGTTACATCTTTGTAGGCTTATAACTTGGCTTCTGAATGTCCTAGAGAGATCAGCTTTGTTTTAATGTACTCCAATCAACAGCCCCTACAACCACAAAAAGGAATGGAGTCATTAGCACTTATGGTTTGTAAATGGCACCCAGAATTATGTTGCACGAAGCACAATTTCACATCATTCTGGGTTCATTTGTGTGAAAACAAGGTCCAATCAGGCAGAAACGTTACCGGAAGGTAGAATCTATTGAGTTGTAAGTGATCTGAACGTTTCATGATGATAGCACTTTCCTAAGGGGGTCAAACCATGTCGCAAAGGTCACCGGATCTGGTGTCACTTTAAAGAAGTAGTCCAGTTACACATTTGTGGGCTTATAACTTGGCTTCTGAATGTCCTAGAGAGATCAGGTTTGTTTTAGTGTACTCCAATCAACAGCCCCTACAACCACAAAAAGGAATGGAGTCATTAGCACTTATGGTTTGTAAATGGCACCCAGAATTATGTTGCACGAAGCACAATTTCACTTCATTCTGGGTCCATTTGTGTGAAAACAAGGTCCAATCAGGCTGAAACGCTATAAGAAGGTAGAATCTATTGAGTTGTAACTGATCTGAACGTTTCAAGATGATCGCACATTCCTATAGGGGGTAAAACCATGTCCCAAAGGTCACCGGGCCTTGTGTCACTTTAAAGAAGTAAACCAGTTACATCTTTGTGGGCTTATAACTTGGCTTCTGAATGTCCTAGAGAGGTTAGGTTTGTTTTAGTGTGCTCCAATTAACAGCCCCCATTACCCCAAAAAGGAATGGAGTCATTAGTACTTATGGTTTTTAAATGGCACCCAGAATTATGTTGCACGAAGCACTATTTCACATCATTCTGGGTCCATTTGTGTGAAAACAAGGTCCAATCAGGCTGAAACGTTACAGGAAGGTAGAATCTATTGAGTTGTAAGTGATCTGAACGTTTCATGATGATAGCACTTTCCTAAGGGGGTCAAACCATGTCCCAAAAGTCACCGGATCTGGTGTCAATTTAAAGAAGTTGTCCAGTTACACATTTGTGGGCTTATAACTTGGCTTCTGAATGTCCTAGAGCGATCAGGTTTGTTTTAGTGTACTCCAATCAACAGCCCCTACAACCACAAAAAGGAATGGAGTCATTAGCACTTATGGCTTTTAAATGGCACCCAGAATTATGTTGCACGAAGCACAATTTCACATCATTCTGGGTTCAATTGTGTGAAAACAAGGTCCAATCAGGCTGAAACGTTACATGAAGGTAGAATCTATTGAGTTGTAAGTGATCTGAAGGTTTCATGATGATAGCACTTTCCTAAGGGGGTCAAACCATGTCTCAAAGGTCACCGGATCTGGTGTCAATTTAAAGAAGTAGTCCAGTTAAACATTTGTGGGCTTATAACTTGGCTTCTGAATGTCCTAGAGCGATCCGGTTTGTTTTAGTGTACTCCAATCAACAGCCCCTAGAACAACAAAAAGGAATGGAGACATTAGCACTTATGGTTTTTAAATGGCACCCAGAATTATGTTGCACGAAGCACAATTTCACATCATTCTGGGTTCATTTGTGTGACAACAAGGTCCAATCAGGCTGAAACGTTACAGGAAGGTAGAATCTATTGAGTTGTAAGTGATCTGAATGTTTCATGATGATAGCACTTTCCTAAGGGGGTCAAACCATGTCCCAAAGGTCACCGGATCTGGTGTCTAAAGAAGTAGTCCAGTTACAAATTTGTGGGCTTATAACTTGGCTTCTGAATGTCCTAGAGAGATCAGGTTTGTTTTAGTATACTCCAATCAACAGCCCCTACAACCACAAAAAGGAATGGAGTCATTAGACTTATGGTTTTTAAATGGCACCCAGAATTATGTTGCACGAAGCACAATTTCACATCATTCTGGGTTCATTT
Source organism: Nothobranchius furzeri (assembly GCF_043380555.1). Classification (NCBI taxonomy): domain Eukaryota; kingdom Metazoa; phylum Chordata; class Actinopteri; order Cyprinodontiformes; family Nothobranchiidae; genus Nothobranchius; species Nothobranchius furzeri. Next base: position 9,488,511 of record NC_091746.1, on the reverse strand, counting down.
GTGTGAAAACAAGGTCCAATCAGGCTGAAACGTTACAGGAAGGTAGAATCTATTGCGTTGTAAGTGATCTGAACGTTTCATGATGATAGCACTTTCCTAAGGGGGTCAAACCATGTCCCAAAGGTCACCGGATCTGGTGTCAATTTAAAGAAGTAGTCCAGTTACACATTTGTGGGCTTAAACCTTGGCTTCTGAATGTGCTAGAGCGATCAGGTTTGTTTTAGTGTACTCCAATCAACAGCCCCTACAACCAGAAAAAGGAATGGAGTCATTAGCACTTATGGTTTTTAAATGGCACCCAGAATTATGTTGCACGAAGCACAATTTCACATCATTCTGGGTTCATTTGTGTAAAAACAAGGTCCAATCAGGCTGAAACAATACAGGAAGGTAGAATCTATTGAGTTGTAAGTGATCTGAACGTTTCAAGATGATCGCACATTCCTATAGGGGGTCAAACCAGGTCCCAAATGTCACCGGGCCTGATGTCACTTTAAAGAAGTAGTCCAGTTACACCTTTGTGGGCTTATAACTTGGCTTCTGAATGTCCTAGAGAGGTTAGGTTTGTTTTAGTGTACTCCAATCAAAAGCCCCTACAACCACAAAAAGGAATGGAGTCATTAGCACTTATGGTTTGTAAATGGCACCCAGAATTACGTTGCACGAAGCACAATTTCACATCATTCTGGGTTCATTTGTATGAAAACAAGGTCCAATCAGGCTGAAATGTTACAGGAAGGTAGAATCTATTGAGTTGTAAGTGATCTGAACGTTTCATGATGATAGCACTTTCCTAAGGGGGTCAAACCATGTCCCAAAGGTCACCGGATCTGGTGTCAATTTAAAGAAGTAGTTCAATTACACATTTGTGGGCTTATAACTTGGCTTCTGAATGTCCTAGAGCGATCAGGTTTGTTTTAGTGTACTCCAATCAACAGCCCTTACAACCACAAAAAGGAATGGAGTCATTAGCACTTATGGTTTTTAAATGGCACCCAGAATTATGTTGCACAAAGCACAATTTCACATCATTCTGGAATCATTTGTGTGAAAACAAGGTCCAATCAGGCTGAAACGTTACAGGAAGGTAGAATCTATTGAGTTGTAAGTGATCTGAACGTTTCATGATGATAGCACATTCCTAAGGGGGTCAAACCATGTCCCAAAGGTCACCGGATCTGAAGTCAATTTAAAGGAGTAGTCCAGTTACACATTTGTGGGCTTATAACTTGGCTTCTGAATGTCCTAGAGAGATCAGGTTTGTTTTAGTGTACTCCAATCAAAAGCCCCTACAACCACAAAAAGGAATGGAGTCATTAGCACTTATGGTTTGTAAATGGCACCCAGAATTATGTTGCACGAAGCACAATTTCACATCATTCTGGGTTCATTTGTGTAAAAACAAGGTCCAATCAGGCTGAAACGTTACAGGAAGGTAGAATCTATTAAGTTGTAAGTGATCTGAACGTTTAATGATGATAGCACTTTCCTAAGGGGGTCAAACCATGTCCCAAAGGTCACCGGATCTGGTGTCAATTTAAAGAAGTAGTCCAGTTACACATTTGTGGGCTTATATCTTGGCTTCTGAATGTCCTAGAGAGATCAGGTTTATTGTAGTGTACTCCAATCAACAGCCCCTACATCCACAAAAAGGAATGGAGTCATTAGCACTTATGGATTGTAAATGGCACCCAGAATTATGTTGCACGAAGCACAATTTCACATCATTCTGGGTCCATTTGTGTGAAAACAAGGTCCAATCAGGCTGAAACGTTACAGGAAGGTAGAATCTATTGAGTTGTAAGTGATCTGAACGCTTCATGATGATAGCACTTTCCTAAGGGGGTCAAACCATGTCCCAAAAGTCACCGGATCTGGTGTCAATTTAAAGAAGTTGTCCAGTTACACATTTGTGGGCTTATAACTTGGCTTCTGAATGTCCTAGAGCGATCAGGTTTGTTTTAGTGTACTCCAATCAACAGCCCCTACAACCACAAAAAGGAATGGAGTCATTAGCACTTATGGTTTTTAAATGGCACCCAGAATTATGTTGCACGAAGCACAATTTCACATCATTCTGGGTTCATTTGTGTGAAAACAAGGTCCAATCAGGCTGAAACGTTACATGAAGGTAGAATCTATTGAGTTGTAAGTGATCTGAAGGTTTCATGATGATAGCACTTTCCTAAGGGGGTCAAACCATGTCTCAAAGGTCACCGGATCTGGTGTCAATTTAAAGAAGTAGTCCAGTTACACATTTGTGGGCTTATAACTTGGCTTCTGAATGTCCTAGAGCGATCAGGTTTGTTTTAGTGTACTCCAATCAACAGCCCCTAGAACAACAAAAAGGAATGGAGACATTAGCACTTATGGTTTTTAAATGGCACCCAGAATTATGTTGCACGAAGCACAATTTCACATCATTCTGGGTTCATTTGTGTGACAACAAGGTCCAATCAGGCTGAAACGTTACAGGAAGGTAGAATCTATTGAGTTGTAAGTGATCTGAACGTTTCATGATGATAGCACTTTCCTAAGGGGGTCAAACCATGTCCCAAAGGTCACCGGATCTGGTGTCTAAAGAAGTAGTCCAGTTACAAATTTGTGGGCTTATAACTTGGCTTCTGAATGTCCTAGAGAGATCAGGTTTGTTTTAGTATACTCCAATCAACAGCCCCTACAACCACAAAAAGGAATGGAGTCATTAGACTTATGGTTTTTAAATGGCACCCAGAATTATGTTGCACGAAGCACAATTTCACATCATTCTGGGTTCATTTGTGTGAAAACAAGGTCCAATCAGGCTGAAACGTTACAGGAAGGTAGAATCTATTGCGTTGTAAGTGATCTGAATGTTTCATGATGATAGCACTTTCCTAAGGGGGTCAAACCATGTCCCAAAGGTCACCGGATCTGGTGTCAATTTAAAGAAGTAGTCCAGTTACACATTTGTGGGCTTAAACCTTGGCTTCTGAATGTGCTAGAGCGATCAGGTTTGTTTTAGTGTACTCCAATAAACAGCCCCTACAACCACAAAAAGGAATGGAGTCATTAGCACTTATGGTTTTTAAATGGCACCCAGAATTATGTTGCACGAAGCACAATTTCACATCATTCTGGGTTCATTTGTGTAAAAACAAGGTCCAATCAGGCTGAAACGTTACAGGAAGGTAGAATCTATTGAGTTGTAAGTGATCTGAACGTTTCAAGATGATCGCACATTCCTATAGGGGGTCAAACCAGGTCCCAAATGTCACCGGGCCTGATGTCACTTTAAAGAAGTAGTCCAGTTACACCTTTGTGGGCTTATAACTTGGCTTCTGAATGTTCTAGAGAGGTTAGGTTTGTTTTAGTGTACTCCAATCAAAAGCCCCTACAACCACAAAAAGGAATGGAGTCATTAGCACTTATGGTTTGTAAATGGCACCCAGAATTACGTTGCACGAAGCACAATTTCACATCATTCTGGGTTCATTTGTATGAAAACAAGGTCCAATCAGGCTGAAATGTTACAGGAAGGTAGAATCTATTGAGTTGTAAGTGATCTGAACGTTTCATGATGATAGCACTTTCCTAAGGGGGTCAAACCATGTCCCAAAGGTCACCGGATCTGGTGTCAATTTAAAGAAGTAGTCCAGTTACACATTTGTGGGCTTAAAACTTGGCTTCTGAATGTCCTAGAGAGATCAGGTTTGTTTTAGTGTACTCCAATCAACAGCCCCTACAACCACAAAAAGGAATGGAGTCATTAGCACTTATGGTTTGTAAATGGCACCCAGAATTATGTTGCACGAAGCACAATTTCACATCATTCTGGGTCCATTTGTGTGAAAACAAGGTCCAATCAGGCTGAAACATTACAGGAAGGTAGAATCTATTAAGTTGTAAGTGATCTGAACGTTTCATGATGATAGCACTTCCCTAAGGGGGTCAAACCATGTCCCAAAGGTCACCGGATCTGGTGTCTAAAGAAGTAGTCCAGTTACACATTTGTGGGCTTATAACTTGGCTTCTGAATGTCCTAGAGAGATCAAGTTTGTTTTAGTATACTCCAATCAACAGCCCCTACAACCACAAAAATGAATGGAGTCATTAGCACTTATGGTTTTTAAATGGCACCCAGAATTATGTTGCACGAAGCACAATTTCACATCATTCTGGGTTCATTTGTGTGAAAACAAGGTCCAATCAGGCTGAAACGTTACAGGAAGGTAGAATCTATTGAGTTGTAAGTGATCTGATCGTTTCATGATGATAGCACTTTCCTAATGGGGTCAAACCATGTCCCAAAGGTCACCGGATCTGGTGTCAATTTAAAGTAGTAGTCCAGTTACACATTTGCGGGCTTATAACTTGGCTTCTGAATGTCCTAGAGAGGTCAGGTTTGTTTTAATGTACTCCAATCAACAGCCCATACAACCACAAAAAGGAATGGAGTCATTAGCACTTATGGTTTGTAAATGGCACCCAGAATTATGTTGCACGAAGCAAAATTTCACATCATTCTGGGTTCATTTGTGTGAAAACAAGGTCCAATCAGGCAGAAACGTTACAGGAAGGTAGAATCTATTGAGTTGTAAGTGATCTGAACGTTTCATGATGATAGCACTTTCCTATAGGGGGTCAAACCATGTCCCAAAGGTCACCGGGCCTGGTGTCACTTTAAAGAAGTAGTCCAGTTACACCTTTGTGGGCTTATAACTTGGCTTCTGAATGTCCTAGAGAGATCAGGTTTGTTTTAGTGTACTCCAATCAACAGCCCCTACAACCACAAAAAGGAATGGAGTCATTAGCACTTATGGTTCTTAAATGGCACCCAGAGTTATGTTGCACGAAGCACAATTTCACATCATTCTGGGTCCATTTGTGTGAAAACAAGGTCCAATCAGGCTGAAACGTTACAGGAAGGTAGAATCTATTGAGTTGTAAGTGATCTGAACGTTTCAAGATGATCGCTCATTCCTATAGGGGGTAAAACCATGTCCCAAAGGTCACCGGTCCTGGTGTCACTTTAAAGAAGTAGTCCAGTTACATCTTTGTAGGCTTATAACTTGGCTTCTGAATGTCCTAGAGAGATCAGGTTTGTTTTAATGTACTCCAATCAACAGCCCCTACAACCACAAAAAGGAATGGAGTCATTAGCACTTATGGTTTGTAAATGGCACCCAGAATTATGTTGCACGAAGCACAATTTCACTTCATTCTGGGTCCATTTGTGTGAAAACAAGGTCCAATCAGGCTGAAACGCTATAAGAAGGTAGAATCTATTGAGTTGTAAGTGATCTGAACGTTTCAAGATGATCGCACATTCCTATAGGGGGTAAAACCATGTCCCAAAGGTCACCGGGCCTGGTGTCACTTTAAAGAAGTAGTCCAGTTACGTCTTTGTGGGCTTATAACTTGGCTTCTGAATGTCCTAGAGAGGTTAGGTTTGTTTTAGTGTACTCCAATCAACAGCCCCTACAACCACAAAAAGGAATGGAGTCATTAGCACTTATGGTTTGTAAATGGCACCCAGAATTATGTTGCACAAAGCACAATTTCACATCATTCTGGGTTCATTTGTGTGAAAACAAGGTCCAATCAGGCTGAAACGTTACAAGAAGGTAGAATCTATTGAGTTGTAAGTGATCTGAACGTTTCATGATGATCGCACATTCCTATAGGGGGTCAAACCATGTCCCAAAGGTCACCGGGCCTGGTGTCACTTTAAAGAAGTAGTCCAGTTACACATTTGTGGGCTTATAACCTGGCTTCTGAATGTCCTAGAGAGATCAGGTTTGTTTTAGTGTACTCCAATCAACAGCCCCTACAACCACAAAAAGGAATGGAGTCATTAGCACTTATGGTTTGTAAATGGCACCCAGAATTATGTTGCACGAAGCACAATTTCACATCATTCTGGGTCCATTTGTGTGAAAACAAGGTCCAATCAGGCTGAAACGTTACAAGAAGGTAGAATCTATTGAGTTGTAAGTGATCTGAACGTTTAATGATGATAGCACTTTCCTAAGGGGGTCAAACCATGTCCCAAAGGTCACCGGATCTGGTGTCAATTTAAAGAAGTAGTCCAGTTACACATTTGTGGGCTTATAACTTGGCTTCTGAATGTCCTAGAGAGATCAGGTTTGTTTTAGTGTACTCCAATCAACAGCCCCTACAATCACAAAAAGGAATGGAGTCATTAGCACTTATGGTTTGTAAATGGCACCCAGAATTATGTTGCACGAAGCACAATTTCACTTCATTCTGGGTCCATTTGTGTGAAAACAAGGTCCAATCAGGCTGAAACGTTACAAGAAGGTAGAATCTATTGAGTTGTAAGTGATCTGAACGTTTCATGATGATCGCACATTCCTATAGGGGGTCAACCCATGTCCCAAAGGTCACCGGGCCTGGTGTCACTTTAAAGAAGTAGTCCAGTTACACATTTGTGGGCTTATAACTTTGCTTCTGAATATCCTAGAGAGGTCAGGTTTGTTTTAGAGTACTCCAGTTAACAGCCCCCATTACCCCAAAGAGGAATGGAGTCATTAGCACTTATGGTTTTTAAATGGCACCCAGAATTATGTTGCACGAAGCACACTTTCACATCATTCTGGGTTCATTTGTGTGAAAACAAGGTCCAATCAGGCTGAAACGTTACAGGAAGTTAGAATCTATTGAGTTGTAAGTGATCTGAACGTTTCAAGATGATCGCACATTCCTATAGGGGGTAAAACCATGTCCCAAAGGTCACCGGGCCTGGTGTCACTTTAAAGTAGTAGTTCAGTTACACCTTTGTGGACTTATATCTTGGCTTCTGAATGTCCTAGAGAGGTTAGTTTGTTTTAGTGTACTCCAATCAACAGCCCCTAAAACCACAAAAAGGAATGGAGTCATTAGCTCTTATGGTTTGTAAATGGCACCCAGAATTATGTTGCACAAAGCACAATTTCACATAATTCTGGGTTCATTTGTGTGAAAACAAGGTCCAATCAGGCTGAAACGTTACAGGAAGGTAGAATCTATTGAGTTGTAAGTGATCTGAACGTTTCATGATGATAGCACTTTCCTAAGGGGTTCAAACCATGTGCCAAAGGTCACCGGATCTGGTGTCAATTTAAAAAAGTAGTCCAGTTACACATTTGTGGGCTTATAACGTGGCTTCTGAATGTCCTAGAGAGATCAGGTTTGTTTTAGTATACTCCAATCAACAGCCCCTACAACCACAAAAAGGAATGGAGTCATTAGCACTTATGGTTTTAAATGGCACCCAGAATTATGTTGCACGAAGCACAATTTCACATGATTCTGGGTCCATTTGTGTGAAAACAAGGTCCAATCAGGCTGAAACGTTACAGGAAGGTAGAATCTATTGAGTTGTAAGTGATCTGAACGTTTCATGATGATAGCACTTTCCTAAGGGGGTCAAACCATGTCCCAAAGGTCACCGGATCTGGTGTCAATTTAAAGAAGTAGTCCAGTTACACATTTGTGGGCTTATAACTTGGCTTCTGAATGTCCTAGAGAGATCAGGTTTATTTTAGTGTACTCCAATCAACAGCCCCTACAACCACAAAAAGGAATGGAGTCATTAGCACTTATGGTTTTTGAATGGCACCCAGAATTATGTTGCACGAAGCACTATTTCACATCATTCTGGGTCCATTTGTGTGAAAACAAGGTCCAATTAGGCTGAAACGTTACAGGAAGGTAGAATCTATTGAGTTGTAAGTGATCTGAACGTTTCATGATGATAGCACTTTCCTATAGGGGGTCAAACCATGTCCCAAAGGTCACCGGATCTGGTGTCAATTTAAAGAAGTAGTCCAGTTACACATGTGTGGGCTTATAACTTGGCTTCTGAATGTCCTAGAGAGATCAAGTTTATTTTAGTGTACTCCAATCAACAGCCCCTACAACCACAAAAAGGAATGGAGTCATTAGCACTTATGGTTTGTAAATGGCACCCAGAATTATGTTGCACAAAGCACTATTTCACATCATTCTGGGTCCATTTGTGTGAAAACAAGGTCCAATCAGGCTGAAACGTTACAAGAAGGTAGAATCTATTGAGTTGTAAGGGATCTGAACATTTCATGATGATAGCACTTTCCTAAGGGGGTCAAACCATGTCCCAAAGGTCACCGGATCTGGTGTCAATTTAAAGAAGTAGTCCAGTTACACCTTTGTGGGCTTATAACTTGGCTTCTGAATGTCCTAGAGAGGTTAGGTTTGTTTTAGTGTACTCCAATCTACAGCCCCTACAACCACAAAAAGGAATGGAGTCATTAGCACTTATGGTTTGTAAATGGCACCCAGAATTATGTTGCACGAAGCACAATTTCACATCATTCTGGGTTCATTTGTGTGAAAACAAGGTCCAATCAGGCTGAAACGTTACATGAAGGTAGAATCTATTGAGTTGTAAGTGATCTGAAGGTTTCATGATGATAGCACTTTCCTAAGGGGGTCAAACAATGTCTCAAAGGTCACCGGATCTGGTGTCAATTTAAAGAAGTAGTCCAGTTACACATTTGTGGGCTTATAACTTGGCTTCTGAATGTCCTAGAGCGATCAGGTTTGTTTTAGTGTACTCCAATCAACAGCCCCTAGAACCACAAAAAGGAATGGAGTCATTAGCACTTATAGCTTTTAAATGGCACCCAGAATTATGTTGCACGAAGCACAATTTCACATCATTCTGGGTTCATTTGTGTGAAAACAAGGTCCAATCAGGCTGAAACGTTACATGAAGGTAGAATCTATTGAGTTGTAAGTGATCTGAAGGTTTCATGATGATAGCACTTTCCTAAGGGGGTCAAACAATGTCTCAAAGGTCACCGGATCTGGTGTCAATTTAAAGAAGTAGTACAGTTACACATTTGTGGGCTTATAACTTGGCTTCTGAATGTCCTAGAGCGATCAGGTTTGTTTTAGTGTACTCCAATCAACAGCCCCTAGAACCACAAAAAGGAATGGAGACATTAGCACTTATGGTTTTTAAATGGCACCCAGAATTATGTTGCACGAAGCACAATTTCACATCATTCTGGGTTCATTTGTGTGAAAACAAGGTCCAATCAGGCTGAAACGTTACAGGAAGGTAGAATCTATTGAGTTGTAAGTGATCTGAACGTTTCATGATGATAGCACTTTCCTAAGGGGGTCAAACCATGTCCCAAAGGTCACCGGATCTGGTGTCTAAAGAAGTAGTCCAGTTACACATTTGTGGGCTTATAACTTGGCTTCTGAATGTCCTAGAGAGATCAGGTTTGTTTTAGTGTACTCCAATCAACAGCCCCTACAACCACAAAAAGGAATGGAGTCATTAGCACTTATGGTTTGTAAATTGCACCCAGAATTATGTTGCACGAAGCACAATTTCACATCATTCTGGGTCCATTTGTGTGAAAACAAGGTCCAATCAGGCTGAAACGTTACAAGAAGGTAGAATCTATTGAGTTGTAAGTGATCTGAACGTTTCATGATGATAGCACTTTCCTAAGGGGGTCAAACCATGTCCCAAAGGTCACCGGATCTGGTGTCAATTTAAAGAAGTAGTCCAGTTACACATTTGTGGGCTTATAACTTGGCTTCTGAATGTCCTAGAGAGATCAGGTTTGTTTTAGTGTACTCCAATTAACAGCCCCTACAACCACAAAAAGGAATGGAGTCATTAGCACATATGGTTTGTAAATGGCACCCAGAATTATGTTGCACGAAGCACAATTTCACTTCATTCTGGGTCCATTTGTGTGAAAACAAGGTCCAGTCAGGCTGAAACGTTACAAGAAGGTAGAATCTATTGAGTTGTAAGTGATCTGAACGTTTCATGATGATCGCACATTCCTATAGGGGGTCAAACCATGTCCCAAAGGTCACTGGGCCTGGTGTCACTTTATAGAAGTAGTCCAGTTACACATTTGTGGGCTTATAACTTGGCTTCTGAATATACTAGAGAGGTCAGGTTTGTTTTAGAGTACTCCAGTTAACAGCCCCCATTACCCCAAAGAGGAAAGGAGTCATTAGCACTTATGGTTTTTAAATGGCACCCAGAATTATGTTGCACGAAGCACAATTTCACATCATTCTGGGTCCATTTGTGTGAAAACAAGGTCCAATCAGTCTGAAACGTTACAGGAAGGTAGAATCTATTGAGTTGTAAGTGATCTGAACGTTTCATGATGATAGCACTTTCCTAAGGGGGTCAAACCATGTCCCAAAGGTCACCGGATCTGGTGTCAATTTAAAGAAGTAGTCCAGTTACACATGTGTGGGCTTATAACTTGGATTCTGAATGTCCTAGAGAGATCAAGTTTATTTTAGTGTACTCCAATCAACAGCCCCTACAACCACAAAAAGGAATGGAGTCATTAGCACTTATGGTTTGTAAATGGCACACAGAATTATGTTGCACGAAGCACTATTTCACATCATTCTGGGTCCATTTGTGTGAAAACAAGGTCCAATCAGGCTGAAACGTTACAAGAAGGTAGAATCTATTGAGTTGTAAGGGATATGAACATTTCATGATGATAGCACTTTCCTAAGGGGGTCAAACCATGTCCCAAAGTTCACCGGATCTGGTGTCAATTTAAATAAGTAGTCCAGTTACACCTTTGTGGGCTTATAACTTGGCTTCTGAATGTCCTAGAGAGGTTAGGTTTGTTTTAGTGTACTCCAATCTACAATCCCTACAACCACAAAAAGGAATGGAGTCATTAGCACTTATGGTTTGTAAATGGCACCCAGAATTATGTTGCACGAAGCACAATTTCACATCATTCTGGGTTCATTTGTGTGAAAACAAGGTCCAATCAGGCTGAAACGTTACATGAAGGTAGAATCTATTGAGTTGTAAGTGATCTGAAGGTTTCATGATGATAGCACTTTCCTAAGGGGGTCAAACAATGTCTCAAAGGTTACCGGATCTGGTGTCAATTTAAAGAAGTAGTCCAGTTACACATTTGTGGGCTTATAACTTGGCTTTTGAATGTCCTAGAGCGATCAGGTTTGTTTTAGTGTACTCCAATCAACAGCCCCTAGAACCACAAAAAGGAATGGAGTCATTAGCACTTATAGCTTTTAAATGGCACCCAGAATTATGTTGCACGAAGCACAATTTCACATCATTCTGGGTTCATTTGTGTGAAAACAAGGTCCAATCAGGCTGAAACGTTACATTAAGGTAGAATCTATTGAGTTGTAAGTGATCTGAAGGTTTAATGATGATAGCACTTTCCTAAGGGGGTCAAACAATGTCTCAAAGGTCACCGGATCTGGTGTCAATTTAAAGAAGTAGTCCAGTTACACATTTGTGGGCTTATAACTTGGCTTCTGAATGTCCTAGAGCGATCAGGTTTGTTTTAGTGTACTCCAATCAACAGCCCCTAGAACCACAAAAAGGAATGGAGACATTAGCACTTATGGTTTTTAAATGGCACCCAGAATTATGTTGCACGAAGCACAATTTCACATCATTCTGGGTTCATTTGTGTGAAAACAAGGTCCAATCAGGCTGAAACGTTACAGGAAGGTAGAATCTATTGAGTTGTAAGTGATCTGAACGTTTCATGATGATAGCACTTTCCTAAGGGGGTCAAACCATGTCCCAAAGGTCACTGGATCTGGTGTCTAAAGAAGTAGTCCAGTTACACATTTGTGGGCTTATAACTTGGCTTCTGAATGTCCTATAGCGATCAGGTTTGCTTTAATGTACTCCAATCAACAGCCCCTACAACCACAAAAAGTAATGGAGTCATCAGCACTTATGGTTTTTAAATGGCACCCAGAATTATGTTGCACGAAGCACAATTTCACATCATTCTGGGTTCATTTGTGTGAAAACAAGGTCCAATCAGGCTGAAACAATACAGGAAGGTAGAATCTATTGACTTGTAAGTGATCTGAACGTTTCATGATGATAGCAGTTTCCTAAGGGGGTCAAACCATGTCCCAAAGGTCACCGGATCTGGTGTCACTTTAAAGAAGTAGTCCAGTTACACATTTGTGGGCTTATAACTTGGCTTCTGAATGTCCTAGATAGGTCAGGGTTGTTTTAGTGTACTCCAATCAACAGCCCCTACAACCACAAAAAGGAATGGAGTCATTAGCACTTATGGTTTGTAAATGGCACCCAGAATTATGTTGCACGAAGCACAATTTCACATCATTCTGGGTCCATTTGTGTGAAAACAAGGTCCAATAAGGCTGAAACATTACAGGAAGGTAGAATCTATTGAGTTGTAAGTGATGTGAACGTTTCATGATGATAGCACTTTCCTAAGGGGGTCACACCATGTCCCAAAGGTCACCGGATCTGGTGTCAATTTAAAGAAGTAGTCCAGTTACACATGTGTGGGCTTATAACTTGGCTTCTGAATGTCCTAGAGAGATCAGGTTTTTTTTAGTGTACTCCAATCAACAGCCCCTACAACCACAAAAAGGAATGGAGTCATTAGCACTTATGGTTTTTAAATGGCACCCAGAATTATGTTGCACGAAGCACAATTTCACATCATTCTGGGTTCATTTGTGTGAAAACAAGGTCCAATCAGGCTGAAACGTTACAGGAAGCTAGAATCTATTGAGTTGTAAGTCATCTGAACGTTTCATGATGATAGCACTTTCCTAAGGGGGTCAAACCATGTCCCAAAGATCACCGGATCTGGTGTCAATTTAAAGAAGTAGTCCAGTTACACATTTGTGGGCTTATAACTTGGCTTCTGAATGTCCTAGAGCGATCAGGTTTGTTTTAGTGTACTCCAATCAACAGCCCCTAGAACCACAAAAAGGAATGGAGACATTAGCACTTATGGTTTTTAAATGGCACCCAGAATTATGTTGCACGAAGCACAATTTCACATCATTCTGGGTTCATTTGTGTGAAAACAAGGTCCAATCAGGCTGAAACGTTACAGGAAGGTAGAATCTATTGAGTTGTAAGTGATCTGAACGTTTCATGATGATAGCACTTTCCTAAGGGGGTCAAACCATGTCCCAAAGGTCACCGGATCTGGTGTCTAAAGAAGTAGTCCAGTTACACATTTGTGGGCTTATAACTTGGCTTCTGAATGTCCTATAGCGATCAGGTTTGCTTTAATGTACTCCAATCAACAGCCCCTACAACCACAAAAAGTAATGGAGTCATCAGCACTTATGGTTTTTAAATGGCACCCAGAATTATGTTGCACGAAGCACAATTTCACATCATTCTGGGTTCATTTGTGTGAAAACAAGGTCCAATCAGGCTGAAACAATACAGGAAGGTAGAATCTATTGACTTGTAAGTGATCTGAACGTTTCATGATGATAGCAGTTTCCTAAGGGGGTCAAACCATGTCCCAAAGGTCACCGGATCTGGTGTCACTTTAAAGAACTAGTCCAGTTACACATTTGTGGGCTTATAACTTGGCTTCTGAATGTCCTAGATAGGTCAGGGTTGTTTTAGTGTACTCCAATCAACAGCCCCTACAACCACAAAAAGGAATGGAGTCATTAGCACTTATGGTTTGTAAATGGCACCCAGAATTATGTTGCACGAAGCACAATTTCACATCATTCTGGGTCCATTTGTGTGAAAACAAGGTCCAATAAGGCTGAAACATTACAGGAAGGTAGAATCTATTGAGTTGTAAGTGATGTGAACGTTTCATGATGATAGCACTTTCCTAAGGGGGTCACACCATGTCCCAAAGGTCACCGGATCTGGTGTCAATTTAAAGAAGTAGTCCAGTTACACATGTGTGGGCTTATAACTTGGCTTCTGAATGTCCTAGAGAGATCAGGTTTTTTTAGTGTACTCCAATCAACAGCCCCTACAACCACAAAAGGAATGGAGTCATTAGCACTTATGGTTTGTAAATGGCACCCAGAATTATGTTGCACGAAGCACAATTTCACATCATTCTGGGTCCATTTGTGTGAAAACAAGGTCCAATCAGGCTGAAACGTTACAGGAAGGTAGAATATATTGAGTTGTAAGTGATCTGAACGTTTCATGATGATAGCACTTTCCTAAGGGGGTCAAACCATGTCCCAAAGGTCACCGGATCTGGTGTCAATTTAAAGAAGTAGTCCAGTTACATATTTGTGGGCTTATAACTTGGCTTCTGAATGTCCTAGAGAGATCAGGTTTATTTTAGTGTACTCCAATCAACAGCCCCTACAACCACAAAAAGGAATGGAGTCATTAGCACTTATGGTTTTTAAATGGCACCCAGAATTATGTTGCACGAAGCACAATTTCACATCATTCTGGGTCCATTTGTGTGAAAACAAGGTCCAATCAGGCTGAAACGTTACAGGAAGGTAGAATCTATTGAGTTGTAAGTGATCTGAACGTTTCATGATGATAGCACTTTCCTAAGGGGGTCAAACCATGTCCCAAAGGTCACCGGATCTGGTGTCACTTTAAAGTAGTCCAGTTACACCTTTGTGGGCTTATAACTTGGCTTCTGAATGTCCTAGACAGGTTAGGTTTGTTTTAGTGTACTCCAATCAACAGCCCCTACAACCACAAAAAGGAATGGAGTCATTAGCACTTATGGTTTTTAAATGGCACCCAGAATTATGTTGCACGAAGCACAATTTCACATCATTCTGGGTTCATTTGTGTGAAAACAAGGTCCAATCAGGCTGAAACGTTACAGGAAGGTAGAATCTATTGAGTTGTAAGTGATCTGAACGTTTCATGATGATAGCACTTTCCTAAGGGGGTCAAACCATGTCCCAAAGGTCACCGGATCTGGTGTCACTTTAAAGAAGTAGTCCAGTTACACCTTTGTGGGCTTATAACTTGGCTTCTGAATGTCCTAGAGAGGTTAGGTTTGTTTTAGTGTACTCCAATCTACAGCCCCTACAACCACAAAAAGGAATGGAGTCATTAGCACTTATGGTTTGTAAATGGCACCCAGAATTATGTTGCACGAAGCACAATTTCACATCATTCTGGGTTCATTTGTGTGAAAAAAAGGTCCAATCAGGCTGAAACGTTACAGGCAGGTAGAATCTATTGAGTTGTAAGTGATCTGAACGTTTAATGATGATAGCACTTTCCTAAGGGGGTCAAACCATGTCCCAAAGGTCACCGGATCTGGTGTCAATTTAAAGAAGTAGTCCAGTTACACATTTGTGGGCTTATAACTTGGCTTCTGAATGTCCTAGAGAGATCAGGTTTATTGTAGTGTACTCCAATCAACAGCCCCTACAACCACAAAAAGGAATGGAGTCATTAGCACTTATGGTTTGTAAATGGCACCCAGAATTATGTTGCACGAAGCACTATTTCACATCATTCTGGGTCCATTTGTGTGAAAACAAGGTCCAATCAGGCTGAAACGTTACAGGAAGGTAGAATCTATTGAGTTGTAAGTGATCTGAACGTTTAATGATGATAGCACTTTCCTAAGGGGGTCAAACCATGTCCCAAAGGTCACCGGATCTGGTGTCAATTTAAATAAGTAGTCCAGTTACACCTTTGTGGGCTTATAACTTGGCTTCTGAATGTCCTAGAGCGATCAGGTTTGTTTTAGTGTACTCCAATCAACAGCCCCTACAACCACAAAACGGAATGGAGTCATTAGCACTTATGGCTTTTAAATGGCACCCAGAATTATGTTGCACGAAGCACAATTTCACATCATTCTGGGTTCATTTGTGTGAAAACAAGGTCCAATCAGGCTGAAACGTTACATGAAGGTAGAATCTATTGAGTTGTAAGTGATCTGAAGGTTTCATGATGATAGCACTTTCCTAAGGGGGTCAAACCATGTCTCAAAGGTCACCGGATCTGGTGTCAATTTAAAGAAGTAGTCCAGTTACACATTTGTGGGCTTATAACTTGGCTTCTGAATGTCCTAGAGCGATCAGGTTTGTTTTAGTGTACTCCAATCAACAGCCCCTAGAACCACAAAAAGGAATGGAGACATTAGCACTTATGGTTTTTAAATGGCGCCCAGAATTATGTTGCACGAAGCACAATTTCACATCATTCTGGGTTCATTTGTGTGAAAACAAGGTCCAATCAGGCTGAAACGTTACAGGAAGGTAGAATCTATTGAGTTGTAAGTGATCTGAACGTTTCATGATGATAGCACTTTCCTAAGGGGGTCAAACCATGTCCCAAAGGTCACCGGATCTGGTGTCTAAGGAAGTAGTCCAGTTACACCTTTGTGGGCTTATAACTTGGCTTCTGAATGTCCTAGAGAGATCAGGTTTGTTTTAGTATACTCCAATCAACAGCCCCTACAGCCACAAAAAGGAATGGAGTCATTAGCACTTATGGTTTTTAAATGGCACCCAGAATTATGTTGCACGAAGCACAATTTCACATCATTCTGGGTTCATTTGTGTGAAAACAAGGTCCAATCAGGCTGAAACGTTACAGGAAGGTAGAATCTATTGAGTTGTAAGTGATCTGAATGTTTCATGATGATAGCACTTTCCTAAGGCGGTCAAACAATGTCCCAAAGGTCACCGGATCTGGTGTCAATTTAAAGAAGTAGTCCAGTTACACATTTGTGGGCTTATAACTTGGCTTCTGAATGTCCTAGAGCGATCAGGTTTGCTTTAGTGTACTCCAATCAACAGCCCCTACAACCACAAACAGGAATGGAGACATTAGCACTTATGGTTTTTAAATGGCACCCAGAATTATGTTGCACGAAGCACAATTTCACATCATTCTGGGTTCATTTGTGTGAAAACAAGGTCCAATCAGGCTGAAACAATACAGGAGGGTAGAATCTATTGAGTTGTAAGTGATCTGAACGTTTCATGATGATCGCACTTTCCTAAGGTGGTCAAACCATGTCCTAAAGGTCACCGGATCTGGTGTCACTTTAAAGAAGTAGTCCAGTTACACATTTGTGGGCTTATAACTTGGCTTCTGAATGTCCTAGAGAGGTTAGGTTTGTTTTAGTGTACTCTAATCAAAAGCCCCTACAACCACAAAAAGGAATGGAGTCATTAGCACTTATGGTTTGTAAATGGCACCCAGAATTACGTTGCACGAAGCACAATTTCACATCATTCTGGGTTCATTTGTATGAAAACAAGGTCCAATCAGGCTGAAATGTTACAGGAAGGTAGAATCTATTGAGTTGTAAGTGATCTGAACGTTTCATGATGATAGCACTTTCCTAAGGGGGTCACACCATGTCCCAAAGGTCACCGGATCTGGTGTCAATTTAAAGAAGTAGTCCAGTTACACATGTGTGGGCTTATAACTTGGCTTCTGAATGTCCTAGAGAGATCAGGTTTGTTTTAGTGTACTCCAATCAACAGCCCCTACAACCACAAAAAGGAATGGAATCATTAGCACTTATGGTTTTTAAATGGCACCCAGAATTATGTTGCACGAAGCACAATTTCACATCATTCTGGGTTCATTTGTGTGAAAACAAGGTCCAATCAGGCTGAAACGTTACAAGAAGCTAGAATCTATTGAGTTGTAAGTGGTCTGAACGTTTCATGATGATAGCACTTTCCTAAGGGGGTCAAACCATGTCCCAAATGTCACCGGGCCTGGTGTCACTTTAAAGAAGTAGTCCAGTTACACATTTGTGGGCTTATAACTTGGCTTCTGAATGTCCTAGAGAGGTTAGGTTTGTTTTAGTGTACTCTAATCAAAAGCCCCTACAACCACAAAAAGGAATGGAGTCATTAGCACTTATGGTTTGTAAATGGCACCCAGAATTATGTTGCACGAAGCACAATTTCACATCATTCTGGGTCCATTTGTGTGAAAACAAGGTCCAATCAGGCTGAAACGCTACAAGAAGGTAGAAACTATTGAGTTGTAAGTGATCTGAACGTTTCAAGATGATCGCACATTCCTATAGGGGGTAAAACCATGTCTCAAAGGTCACCGGGCCTGGTGTCACTTTAAAGAAGTAGTCCAGTTACACATTTGTGGGCTTATAACTTGGCTTCTGAATGTCCTAGAGAGGTTAGGTTTGTTTTAGTGTACTCCAATCAACAGCCCCTACAACCACAAAAAGGAATGGAGTCATTAGCACTTATGGTTTGTAAATGGCACCCAGAATTATGTTGCACAAAGCACAATTTCACATCATTCTGGGTCCATTTGTGTGAAAACAAGGTCCAATCAGGCTGAAACGTTACAGGAAGGTAGAATCTATTGAGTTGTAAGTGATCTGAACGTTTCATGATGATAGCACTTTCCTAAGGGGGTCAAACCATGTCCCAAAGGTCACCGGATCTGGTGTCAATTTAAAGAAGTAGTCCAGTTACATATTTGTGGGCTTATATCTTGGCTTCTGAATGTCCTAGAGAGATCAGGTTTATTTTAGTGTACTCCAATCAACAGCCCCTACAAACACAAAAAGGAATGGAGTCATTAGCACTTATGGTTTTTAAATGGCACCCAGAATTATGTTGCACGAAGCACAATTTCACATCATTCTGGGTCCATTTGTGTGAAAACAAGGTCCAATCAGGCTGAAACGTTACAGGAAGGTAGAATCTATTGAGTTGTAAGTGATCTGAACGTTTCATGATGATAGCACTTTCCTAAGGGGGTCAAACCATGTCCCAAAGGTCACCGGATCTGGTGTCACTTTAAAGAAGTAGTCCAGTTACACCTTTGTGGGCTTATAACTTGGCTTCTGAATGTCCTAGAGAGGTTAGGTTTGTTTTAGTGTACTCCAATCAACAGCCCCTACAACCACAAAAAGGAATGGAGTCATTAGCACTTATGGTTTTTAAATGGCACCCAGAATTATGTTGCACGAAGCACAATTTCACATCATTCTGGGTTCATTTGTGTGAAAACAAGGTCCAATCAGGCTGAAACGTTACAGGAAGGTAGAATCTATTGAGTTGTAAGTGATCTGAACGTTTCATGATGATAGCACTTCCCTAAGGGGGTCAAACCATGTCCCAAAGGTCACCGGATCTGGTGTCAATTTAAAGAAGTAGTCCAGTTACACATTTGTGGGCTTAAACCTTGGCTTCTGAATGTCCTAGAGCGATCAGGTTTGTTTTAGTGTACTCCAATCAACAGCCCCTACAACCACAAAAAGGAATGGAGACATTAGCACTTATGGTTTTTAAATAGCACCCAGAATTATGTTGCACGAAGCACAATTTCACATCATTCTGGGTTCATTTGTGTAAAAACAAGGTCCAATCAGGCTGAAACAATACAGGAAGGTAGAATCTATTGAGTTGTAAGTGATCTGAACGTTTCAAGATGATCGCACATGCCTATAGGGGGTCAAACCATGTCCCAAATGTCACCGGGCCTGGTGTCACTTTAAAGAACTAGTCCAGTTACACCTTTGTGGGCTTATAACTTGGCTTCTGAATGTCCTAGAGAGGTTAGGTTTGTTTTAGTGTACTCTAATCAAAAGCCCCTACAACCACAAAAAGGAATGGAGTCATTAGCACTTATGGTTTGTAAATGGCACCCAGAATTACGTTGCACGAAGCACAATTTCACATCATTCTGGGTTCATTTGTATGAAAACAAGGTCCAATCAGGCTGAAATGTTACAGGAAGGTAGAATCTATTGAGTTGTAAGTGATCTGAACGTTTCATGATGATAGCACTTTCCTAAGGGGGTCACACCATGTCCCAAAGGTCACCGGATCTGGTGTCAATTTAAAGAAGTAGTCCAGTTACACATGTGTGGGCTTATAACTTGGCTTCTGAATGTCCTAGAGAGGTTAGGTTTGTTTTAGTGTACTCCAATCAACAGCCCCTACAACCACAAAAAGGAATGGAGTCATTAGCACTTATGGTTTGTAAATGGCACCCAGAATTATGTTGCACGAAGCACAATTTCACATCATTCTGGGTCCATTTGTGTGAAAACAAGGTCCAATCAGGCTGAAACGTTACAGGAAGGTAGAATCTATTGAGTTGTAAGTGATCTGAACGTTTCATGATGATAGCACTTTCCTAAGGGGGTCAAACCATGTCCCAAAGGTCACCGGATCTGGTGTCAATTTAAAGTAGTCCAGTTACATATTTGTGGGCTTATACCTTGGCTTCTGAATGTCCTAGAGAGATCAGGTTTATTTTAGTGTACTCCAATCAACAGCCCCTACAACCACAAAAAGGAATGGAGTCATTAGCACTTATGGTTTTTAAATGGCACCCAGAATTATGTTGCACGAAGCACAATTTCACATCATTCTGGGTCCATTTGTGTGAAAACAAGGTCCAATCAGGCTGAAATGTTACAGGAAGGTAGAATCTATTGAGTTGTAAGTGATCTGAACGTTTCATGATGATAGCACTTTCCTAAGGGGGTCAAACCATGTCCCAAAGGTCACCGGATCTGGTGTCACTTTGAAGAAGTAGTCCAGTTACACCTTTGTGGGCTTATAACTTGGCTTCTGAATGTCCTAGAGAGGTTAGGTTTGTTTTAGTGTACTCCAATCAACAGCCCCTACAACCACAAAAAGGAATGGAGTCATTAGCACTTATGGTTTTTAAATGGCACCCAGAATTATGTTGCACGAAGCACAATTTCACATCATTCTGGGTTCATTTGTGTGAAAACAAGGTCCAATCAGGCTGAAACGTTACAGGAAGGTAGAATCTATTGAGTTGTAAGTGATCTGAACGTTTCATGATGATAGCACTTCCCTAAGGGGGTCAAACCATGTCCCAAAGGTCACCGGATCTGGTGTCAATTTAAAGAAGTAGTCCAGTTACACATTTGTGGGCTTAAACCTTGGCTTCTGAATATCCTAGAGCGATCAGGTTTGTTTTAGTGTACTCCAATCAACAGCCCCTACAACCACAAAAAGGAATGGAGTCATTAGCACTTATGGTTTTTAAATGGCACCCAGAATTATGTTGCACGAAGCACAATTTCACATCATTCTGGGTTCATTTGTGTAAAAACAAGGTCCAATCAGGCTGAAACAATACAGGAAGGTAGAATCTATTGATTTGTAAGTGATCTGAACGTTTCAAGATGATCGCACATGCCTATAGGGGGTCAAACCATGTCCCAAATGTCACCGGGCCTGGTGTCACTTTAAAGAAGTAGTCCAGTTACACATTTGTGGGCTTATAACTTGGCTTCTGAATGTCCTAGAGAGGTTAGGTTTGTTTTAGTGTACTCTAATCAAAAGCCCCTACAACCACAAAAAGGAATGGAGTCATTAGCACTTATGGTTTGTAAATGGCACCCAGAATTACGTTGCACGAAGCACAATTTCACATCATTCTGGGTTCATTTGTATGAAAACAAGGTCCAATCAGGCTGAAATGTTACAGGAAGGTAGAATCTTTTGAGTTGTAAGTGATCTGAACGTTTCATGATGATAGCATTTTCCTAAGGGGGTCAAACCATGTCCCAAAGGTCACCGGATCTGGTGTCAATTTAAAGAAGTAGTCCAGTTACACATTTGTGGGCTTATAACTTGGCTTCTGAATGTCCTAGAGCGATCAGGTTTGTTTTAGTGTACTCCAATCAACAACCCCTACAACCACAAAAAGGAATGGAGTCATTAGCACTTATGGTTTTTAATTGGCACCCAGAATTATGTTGCACGAAGCACAATTTCACATCATTCTGGGTTCATTTGTGTGAAAACAAGGTCCAATCAGGCTGAAACGTTACAGGAAGGTAGAATCTATTGAGTTGTAAGTGATCTGAACGTTTCATGATGATAGCACTTTCCTAAGGGGTTCAAACCATGTCCCAAAGGTCACCGGATCTGGTGTGAATTTAAAGAAGTAGTCCAGTTACACATTTGTGGGCTTATAACTTGGCTTCTGAATGTCCTAGAGAGATCAGGTTTGTTTTAGTGTACTCCAATCAACAGCCCCTACAACCACAAAAAGGAATGGAGTCATTAGCACTTATGGTTTGTAAATGGCACCCAGAATTATGTTGCACGAAGCACAATTTCACATCATTCTGGGTCCATTTGTGTGAAAACAAGGTCCAATAGGCTGAAACATTACAGGAAGGTAGAATCTATTAAGTTGTAAGTGATCTGAACGTTTCATGATGATAGCACTTCCCTAAGGGGGTCAAACCATGTCCCAAAGGTCACCGGATCTGGTGTCTAAAGAAGTAGTCCAGTTACACATTTGTGGGCTTATAACTTGGCTTCTGAATGTCCTAGAGAGATCAGGTTTGTTTTAGTATACTCCAATCAACCGCCCCTACAACCACAAAAAGGAATGGAGTCATTAGCACTTATGGTTTTTAAATGGCACCCAGAATTATGTTGCACGAAGCACAATTTCACATCATTCTGGGTTCATTTGTGTGAAAACAAGGTCCAATCAGGCTGAAACGTTACAGGAAGGTAGAATCTACTGAGTTGTAAGTGATCTGAACGTTTCATGATGATAGCACTTTCCTAAGGGGGTCAAACCATGTCCCAAAGATCACCGGATCTGGTGTCAATTTAAAGAAGTAGTCCAGTTACACATTTGTGGGCTTATAACTTGGCTTCTGAATGTCCTAGAGAGATCAGGTTTGTTTTAGTGTACTCCAATCCACAGCCCCTACAACCACAAAAAGGAATGGAGTCATTAGCACTTATGGTTTGTAAGTGGCACCCAGAATTATGTTGCACGAAGCACAATTTCACATCATTCTGGGTCCATTTGTGTGAAAACAAGGTCCAATCAGGCTGTTACGTTACAAGAAGGTAGAATCTATTTAGTTGTAAGTGATCTGAACGTTTCATGATGATAGCACTTTCCTAAGGGGGTCAAACCATGTCCCAAAGGTCACCGGATCTGGTGTCAATTTAAGGAAGTAGTCCAGTTACACATTTGTGGGCTTATAACTTGGCTTCTGAATGTCCTAGAGAGATCAGGTTTGTTTAATGTACTCCAATCAACAGTCCCTACAACCACAAAAAGGAATGGAGTCATTAGCATTTGAGGTTTGTAAATGGCACCCAGAATTATGTTGCACGAAGCACAATTTCACATCATTCTGGGTTCATTTGTGTGAAAACAAGGTCCAATCAGGCTGAAACGTTACAGGAAGGTAGAATCTATTTAGTTGTAAGTGATCTGAACGTTTCATGATGATAGCGCTTTCCTAAGGGGATCAAACCATGTCCCAAAGGTCACCGGATCTGGTGTCAATTTAAAGAAGTAGTCCAGTTACACATTTGTGGGCTTATAACTTGGCTTCTGAATGTCCTAGAGAGATCAGGTTTGTTTTAGTGTACTCCAATCAACAGCCCCTACAACCACAAAAGGAATGGAGTCATTAGCACTTATGGTTTGTAAATGGCACCCAGAATTATGTTGCACGAAGCACAATTTCACATCATTCTGGGTCCATTTGTGTGAAAACAAGGTCCAATCAGGCTGAAACGTTACAAGAAGGTAGAATCTATTGAGTTGTAAGTGATCTGAACGTTTCATGATGATCTCACATTCCCATAGGGGGTCAAACCATGTCCCAAAGGTCACCGGGCCTGGTGTCACTTTAAAGAAGTAGTCCAGTTACACCTTTGTGGGCTTATAACTTGGCTTCTGAATGTCCTAGAGAGGTCAGGTTTGTTTTAGTGTACTCCAATCAACAGCCCCTACAACCACAAAAAGGAATGGAGTCATTAGCACTTATGGTTTGTAAATGGCACCCAGAATTATGTTGCACGAAGCACAATTTCACATCATTCTGGGTCCATTTGTGTGAAAACAAGGTCCAATCAGGCTGAAACGTTACAGGAAGGTAGAATCTATTGAGTTGTAAGTGATCTGAACGTTTCATGATGATAGCACTTTCCTAAAGGGGTCAAACCATGTCCCAAAGGTCACCGGATCTGGTGTCAATTTAAAGAATTAGTCCAGTTACACATTTGTGGACTTATAACTTGGCTTCTGAATGTCCTAGAGAGACCAGGTTTGTTTTAATGTACTCCAATCAACAGCCCCTACAACCACAAAAAGGAATGGAGTCATTAGCATTTATGGTTTGTAAATGGCACCCAGAATTATGTTGCACGAAGCACAATTTCACATCATTCTGGGTTCATTTGTGTGAAAACAAGGTCCAATCAGGCTGAAACGTTACAGGAAGGTAGAATCTATTGAGTTGTAAGTGATCTGAACGTTTCATGATGATAGCACTTTCCTAAGGGGGTCACACCATGTCCCAAAGGTCACCGGATCTGGTGTCAATTTAAAGAAGTAGTCCAGTTACACATTTGTGGGCTTATAACTTGGCTTCTGAATGTCCTAGAGAGATCAGGTTTGTTTTAGTGTACTCCAATCAACAGCCCCTACAACCACAAAAAGGAATGGAGTCATTAGCACTTATGGTTTTTAAATGGCACCCAGAATTATGTTGCACGAAGCACAATTTCACATCATTCTGGGTCCATTTGTGTGAAAACAAGGTCCAATCAGGCTGAAACGTTACAGGAAGGTAGAATCTATTGAGTTGTAAGTGATCTGAACGTTTCATGATGATAGCACTTTCCTAAGGGGGTCAAACCATGTACCAAAGGTCACCGGATCTGGTGTCACTTTAAAGAAGTAGTCCAGTTACACCTTTGTGGGCTTATAACTTGGCTTCTGAATGTCCTAGAGAGGTTAGGTTTGTTTTAGTGTACTCCAATCAACAGCCCCTACAACCACAAAAAGGAATGGAGTCATTAGCACTTATGGTTTTTAAATGGCACCCAGAATTATGTTGCACGAAGCACAATTTCACATCATTCTGGGTTCATTTGTGTGAAAACAAGGTCCAATCAGGCTGAAACGTTACAGGAAGGTAGAATCTATTGAGTTGTAAGTGATCTGAACGTTTCATGATGATAGCACTTCCCTAAGGGGGTCAAACCATGTCCCAAAGGTCACTGGATCTGGTGTCTAAAGAAGTAGTCCAGTTACAAATTTGTGGGCTTATAACTTGGCTTCTGAATGTCCTAGAGAGATCAGGTTTGTTTTAGTATACTCCAATCAACAGCCCCTACAACCACAAAAAGGAATGGAGTCATTAGACTTATGGTTTTTAAATGGCACCCAGAATTATGTTGCACGAAGCACAATTTCACATCATTCTGGGTTCATTTGTGTGAAAACAAGGTCCAATCAGGCTGAAACGTTACAGGAAGGTAGAATCTATTGCGTTGTAAGTGATCTGAACGTTTCATGATGATAGCACTTTCCTAAGGGGGTCAAACCATGTCCCAAAGGTCACCGGATCTGGTGTCAATTTAAAGAAGTAGTCCAGTTACACATTTGTGGGCTTAAACCTTGGCTTCTGAATGTCCTAGAGCGATCAGGTTTGTTTTAGTGTACTCCAATCAACAGCCCCTACAACCACAAAAAGGAATGGAGACAATTAGCACTTATGGTTTTTAAATGGCACCCTGAATTATGTTGCACGAAGCACAATTTCACATCATTCTGGGTTCATTTGTGTAAAAACAAGGTCCAATCAGGCTGAAACAATACAGGGAGGTAGAATCTATTGAGTTGTAAGTGATCTGAACGTTTCAAGATGATCGCACATGCCTATAGGGGGTCAAACCATGTCCCAAATGTCACCGGGCCTGGTGTCACTTTAAAGAAGTAGTCCAGTTACACCTTTGTGGGCTTATAACATGGCTTCTGAATGTCCTAGAGAGGTTAGGTTTGTTTTAGTGTACTCTAATCAAAAGCCCCTACAACCACAAAAAGGAATGGAGTCATTAGCACTTATGGTTTGTAAATGGCACCCAGAATTACGTTGCACGAAGCACAATTTCACATCATTCTGGGTTCATTTGTATGAAAACAAGGTCTAATCAGGCTGAAATGTTACAGGAAGGTAGAATCTATTGCGTTGTAAGTGATCTGAACGTTTCATGATGATATCACTTTCCTAAGGGGGTCAAACCATGTCCCAAAGGTCACCGGATCTGGTGTCAATTTAAAGATGTAGTCCAGTTACACATTTGTGGGCTTAAACCTTGGCTTCTGAATGTCCTAGAGCGATCAGGTTTGTTTTAGTGTACTCCAATCAACAGCCCCTACAACCACAAAAAGGAATGGAGACATTAGCACTTATGGTTTTTAAATGGCACCCTGAATTATGTTGCACGAAGCACAATTTCACATCATTCTGGGTTCATTTGTGTAAAAACAAGGTCCAATCAGGCTGAAACAATACAGGAAGGTAGAATCTATTGAGTTGTAAGTGATCTGAATGTTTCAAGATGATCGCACATGCCTATAGGGGGTCAAACCATGTCCCAAATGTCACCGGGCCTGGTGTCACTTTAAAGAAGTAGTCCAGTTACACCTTTGTGGGCTTATAACTTGGCTTCTGAATGTCCTAGAGAGGTTAGGTTTGTTTTAGTGTACTCTAATCAAAAGCCCCTACAACCACAAAAAGGAATGGAGTCATTAGCACTTATGGTTTTTAAATGGCACCCAGAATTATGTTGCACGAAGCACAATTTCACATCATTCTGGGTTCATTTGTGTGAAAACAAGGTCCAATCAGGCTGAAACGTTACAGGAAGGTAGAATCTATTGAGTTGTAAGTGATCTGAACGTTTCATGATGATAGCACTTCCCTAAGGGGGTCAAACCATGTCCCAAAGGTCACCGGATCTGGTGTCTAAAGAAGTAGTCCAGTTACAAATTTGTGGGCTTATAACTTGGCTTCTGAATGTCCTAGAGAGATCAGGTTTGTTTTAGTATACTCCAATCAACAGCCCCTACAACCACAAAAAGGAATGGAGTCATTAGACTTATGGTTTTTAAATGGCACCCAGAATTATGTTGCACGAAGCACAATTTCACATCATTCTGGGTTCATTTGTGTGAAAACAAGGTCCAATCAGGCTGAAATGTTACAGGAAGGTAGAATCTATTGCGTTGTAAGTGATCTGAACGTTTCATGATGATAGCACTTTCCTAAGGGGGTCAAACCATGTCCCAAAGGTCACCGGATCTGGTGTCAATTTAAAGAAGTAGTCCAGTTACACATTTGTGGGCTTAAACCTTGGCTTCTGAATGTCCTAGAGCGATCAGGTTTGTTTTAGTGTACTCCAATCAACAGCCCCTACAACCACAAAAAGGAATGGAGACAATTAGCACTTATGGTTTTTAAATGGCACCCTGAATTATGTTGCACGAAGCACAATTTCACATCATTCTGGGTTCATTTGTGTAAAAACAAGGTCCAATCAGGCTGAAACAATACAGGAAGGTAGAATCTATTGAGTTGTAAGTGATCTGAACGTTTCAAGATGATCGCACATGCCTATAGGGGGTCAAACCATGTCCCAAATGTCACCGGGCCTGGTGTCACTTTAAAGAAGTAGTCCAGTTGCACCTTTGTGGGCATATAACTTGGCTTCTGAATGTCCTAGAGAGGTTAGGTTTGTTTTAGTGTACTCTAATCAAAAGCCCCTACAACCACAAAAAGGAATGGAGTCATTAGCACTTATGGTTTGTAAATGGCACCCAGAATTATGTTGCATGAAGCACAATTTCACATCATTCTGGGTTCATTTGTATGAAAACAAGGTCTAATCAGGCTGAAATGTTACAGGAAGGTAGAATCTATTGCGTTGTAAGTGATCTGAACGTTTCATGATGATATCACTTTCCTAAGGGGGTCAAACCATGTCCCAAAGGTCACCGGATCTGGTGTCAATTTAAAGATGTAGTCCAGTTACACATTTGTGGGCTTAAACCTTGGCTTCTGAATGTCCTAGAGCGATCAGGTTTGTTTTAGTGTACTCCAATCAACAGCCCCTACAACCACAAAAAGGAATGGAGACATTAGCACTTATGGTTTTTAAATGGCACCCTGAATTATGTTGCACGAAGCACAATTTCACATCATTCTGGGTTCATTTGTGTAAAAACAAGGTCCAATCAGGCTGAAACAATACAGGAAGGTAGAATCTATTGAGTTGTAAGTGATCTGAATGTTTCAAGATGATCGCACATGCCTATAGGGGGTCAAACCATGTCCCAAATGTCACCGGGCCTGGTGTCACTTTAAAGAAGTAGTCCAGTTACACCTTTGTGGGCTTATAACTTGGCTTCTGAATGTCCTAGAGAGGTTAGGTTTGTTTTAGTGTACTCTAATCAAAAGCCCCTACAACCACAAAAAGGAATGGAGTCATTAGCACTTATGGTTTGTAAATGGCACCCAGAATTACGTTGCACGAAGCACAATTTCACATCATTCTGGGTTCATTTGTATGAAAACAAGGTCCAATCAGGCTGAAATGTTACAGGAAGGTAGAATCTATTGAGTTGTAAGTGATCTGAACGTTTCATGATGATAGCACTTTCCTAAGGGGGTCACACCATGTCCCAAAGGTCACCGGATCTGGTGTCAATTTAAAGAAGTAGTCCAGTTACACATGTGTGGGCTTATAACTTGGCTTCTGAATGTCCTAGAGAGATCAGGTTTGTTTTAGTGTACTCCAATCAACAGCCCCTACAACCACAAAAAGGAATGGAGTCATTAGCACTTATGGTTTTTAAATGGCACCCAGAATTATGTTGCACGAAGCACAATTTCACATCATTCTGGGTTCATTTGTGTGAAAACAAGGTCCAATCAGGCTGAAACGTTACAAGAAGCTAGAATCTATTGAGTTGTAAGTGATCTGAACGTTTCATGATGATAGCACTTTCCTAAGGGGGTCAAACCATGTCCCAAAGATCACCGGATCTGGTGTCAATTTAAAGAAGTAGTCCAGTTACACATTTGTGGGCTTATAACTTGGCTTCTGAATGTCCTAGAGAGATCAGGTTTGTTTTAGTGTACTCCAATCAACAGCCCCTACAACCACAAAAAGGAATGGAGTCATTAGCACTTATGGTTTGTAAATGGCACCCAGAATTATGTTGCACGAAGCACAATTTCACATCATTCTGGGTCCATTTGTGTGAAAACAAGGTCCAATCAGGCTGAAACGCTACAAGAAGGTAGAATCTATTGAGTTGTAAGTGATCTGAACGTTTCAAGATGATCGCACATTCCTATAGGGGGTAAAACCATGTCTCAAAGGTCACCGGGCCTGGTGTCACTTTAAAGAAGTAGTCCAGTTACACATATGTGGGCTTATAACTTGGCTTCTGAATGTCCTAGAGAGGTTAGGTTTGTTTTAGTGTACTCCAATCAACAGCCCCTACAACCACAAAAAGGAATGGAGTCATTAGCACTTATGGTTTGTAAATGGCACCCAGAATTATGTTGCACGAAGCACAATTTCACATCATTCTGGGTCCATTTGTGTGAAAACAAGGTCCAATCAGGCTGAAACGTTACAGGAAGGTAGAATCTATTGAGTTGTAAGTGATCTGAACGTTTCATGATGATAGCACTTTCCTAAGGGGGTCAAACCATGTCCCAAAGGTCACCGGATCTGGTGTCAATTTAAAGAAGTAGTCCAGTTACATATTTGTGGGCTTATATCTTGGCTTCTGAATGTCCTAGAGAGATCAGGTTTATTTTAGTGTACTCCAATCAACAGCCCCTACAACCACAAAAAGGAATGGAGTCATTAGCACTTATGGTTTTTAAATGGCACCCAGAATTATGTTGCACGAAGCACAATTTCACATCATTCTGGGTCCATTTGTGTGAAAACAAGGTCCAATCAGGCTGAAACGTTACAGGAAGGTAGAATCTATTGAGTTGTAAGTGATCTGAACGTTTCATGATGATAGCACTTCCCTAAGGGGGTCAAACCATGTCCCAAAGGTCACCGGATCTGGTGTCTAAAGAAGTAGTCCAGTTACAAATTTGTGGGATTATAACTTGGCTTCTGAATGTCCTAGAGAGATCAGGTTTGTTTTAGTATACTCCAATCAACAGCCCCTACAACCACAAAAAGGAATGGAGTCATTAGACTTATGGTTTTTAAATGGCACCCAGAATTATGTTGCACGAAGCACAATTTCACATCATTCTGGGTTCATTTGTGTGAAAACAAGGTCCAATCAGGCTGAAACGTTACAGGAAGGTAGAATCCATTGCGTTGTAAGTGATCTGAACGTTTCTTGATGATAGCACTTTCCTAAGGGGGTCAAACCATGTCCCAAAGGTCACCGGATCTGGTGTCAATTTAAAGAAGTAGTCCAGTTACACATTTGTGGGCTTAAACCTTGGCTTCTGAATGTCCTAGAGCGATCAGGTTTGTTTTAGTGTACTCCAATCAACAGCCCCTACAACCACAAAAAGGAATGGAGTCATTAGCACTTATGGTTTTTAAATGGCACCCAGAATTATGTTGCACGAAGCACAATTTCACATCATTCTGGGTTCATTTGTCTAAAAACAAGGTCCAATCAGGCTGAAACAATACAGGAAGGTAGAATCTATTGAGTTGTAAGTGATCTGAACGTTTCAAGATGAACGCACATGCCTATAGGGGGTCAAACCATGTCCCAAATGTCACCGGGCCTGGTGTCACTTTAAAGAAGTAGTCCAGTTACACATTTGTGGGCTTATAACTTGGCTTCTGAATGTCCTAGAGAGGTTAGGTTTGTTTTAGTGTACTCTAATCAAAAGCCCCTACAACCACAAAAAGGAATGGAGTCATTAGCACTTATGGTTTGTAAATGGCACCCAGAATTACGTTGCACGATGCACAATTTCACATCATTCTGGGTTCATTTGTATGAAAACAAGGTCCAATCAGGCTGAAATGTTACAGGAAGGTAGAATCTATTGAGTTGTAAGTGATCTGAACATTTCATGATGATAGCACTTTCCTAAGGGGGTCAAACCATGTCCCAAAGGTCACCGGATCTGGTGTCAATTTAAAGAAGTAGTCCAGTTACACATTTGTGGGCTTATAACTTGGCTTCTGAATGTCCTAGAGCGATCAGGTTTGTTTTAGTGTACTCCAATCAACAACCCCTACAACCACAAAAAGGAATGGAGTCATTAGCACTTATGGTTTGTAAATGGCACCCAGAATTATGTTGCACGAAGCACAATTTCACATCATTCTGGGTCCATTTGTGTGAAAACAAGGTCCAATCAGGCTGAAACATTACAGGAAGGTAGAATCTATTAAGTTGTAAGTGATCTGAACGTTTCATGATGATAGCACTTCCCTAAGGGGGTCAAACCATGTCCCAAAGGTCACCGGATCTGGTGTCAATTTAAAGAAGTAGTCCAGTTACACATTTGTGGGCTTAAACCTTGGCTTCTGAATGTCCTAGAGCGATCAGGTTTATTTTAGTGTACTCCAATCAACAGCCCCTACAACCACAAAAAGGAATGGAGTCATTAGCACTTATGGTTTTTAAATGGCACCCAGAATTATGTTGCACGAAGCACAATTTCACATCATTCTGGGTCCATTTGTGTGAAAACAAGGTCCAATCAGGCTGAAACGTTACAGGAAGGTAGAATCTATTGAGTTGTAAGTGATCTGAACGTTTCATGATGATAGCACTTTCCTAAGGGGGTCAAACCATGTCCCAAAGGTCACCGGATCTGGTGTCACTTTAAAGAAGTAGTCCAGTTGCACCTTTGTGGGCTTATAACTTGGCTTCTGAATGTCCTAGAGAGGTTAGGTTTGTTTTAGTGTACTCCAATCAACAGCCCCTACAACCACAAAAAGGAATGGAGTCATTAGCACTTATGGTTTTTAAATGGCACCCAGAATTATGTTGCACGAAGCACAATTTCACATCATTCTGGGTTCATTTGTGTGAAAACAAGGTCCAATCAGGCTGAAACGTTACAGGAAGGTAGAATCTATTGAGTTGTAAGTGATCTGAACGTTTCATGATGATAGCACTTCCCTAAGGGGGTCAAACCATGTCCCAAAGGTCACCGGATCTGGTGTCTAAAGAAGTAGTCCAGTTACAAATTTGTGGGATTATAACTTGGCTTCTGAATGTCCTAGAGAGATCAGGTTTGTTTTAGTATACTCCAATCAACAGCCCCTACAACCACAAAAAGGAATGGAGTCATTAGACTTATGGTTTTTAAATGGCACCCAGAATTATGTTGCACGAAGCACAATTTCACATCATTCTGGGTTCATTTGTGTGAAAACAAGGTCCAATCAGGCTGAAACGTTACAGGAAGGTAGAATCTATTGCGTTGTAAGTGATCTGAACGTTTCATGATGATAGCACATTCCTAAGGGGGTCAAACCATGTCCCAAAGGTCACCGGATCTGGTGTCAATTTAAAGAAGTAGTCCAGTTACACATTTGTGGGCTTAAACCTTGGCTTCTGAATGTCCTAGAGCGATCAGGTTTGTTTTAGTGTACTCCAATCAACAGCCCCTACAACCACAAAAAGGAATGGAGTCATAAGCAATTATGGTTTTTAAATGGCACCCAGAATTATGTTGCACGAAGCACAATTTCACATCATTCTGGGTTCATTTGTGTAAAAACAAGGTCCAATCAGGCTGAAACAATACAGGAAGGTAGAATCTATTGAGTTGTAAGTGATCTGAACGTTTCAAGATGATCGCACATGCCTATAGGGGGTCAAACCATGTCCCAAATGTCACCGGGCCTGGTGTCACTTTAAAGAAGTAGTCCAGTTACAAATTTGTGGGCTTATAACTTGGCTTCTGAATGTCCTAGAGAGCTTAGGTTTGTTTTAGTGTACTCTAATCAAAAGCCCCTACAACCACAAAAAGGAATGGAGTCATTAGCACTTATGGTTTGTAAATGGCACCCAGAATTACGTTGCACGAAGCACAATTTCACATCATTCTGGGTTCATTTGTATGAAAACAAGGTCCAATCAGGCTGAAATGTTACAGGAAGGTAGAATCTATTGAGTTGTAAGTGATCTGAACATTTCATGATAATAGCACTTTCCTAAGGGGGTCAAACCATGTCCCAAAGGTCACCGGATCTGGTGTCAATTTAAAGAAGTAGTCCAGTTACACATTTGTGGGCTTATAACTTGGCTTCTGAATGTCCTAGAGCGATCAGGTTTGTTTTAGTGTACTCCAATCAACAACCCCTACAACCACAAAAAGGAATGGAGTCATTAGCACTGATGGTTTGTAAATGGCACCCAGAATTATGTTGCACGAAGCACAATTTCACATCATTCTGGGTCCATTTGTGTGAAAACAAGGTCCAATCAGGCTGAAACATTACAGGAAGGTAGAATCTATTGAGTTGTAAGTGATCTGAACGTTTCATGATGATAGCACTTCCCTAAGGGGGTCAAACCATGTCCCAAAGGTCACCGGATCTGGTGTCAATTTAAAGAAGTAGTCCAGTTACACATTTGTGGGCTTAAACCTTGGCTTCTGAATGTCCTAGAGCGATCAGGTTTGTTTTAGTGTACTCCAATCAACAGCCCCTACAACCACAAAAAGGAATGGAGTCATTAGCACTTATGGTTTTTAAATGGCACCCAGAATTATGTTGCACGAAGCACAATTTCACATCATTCTGGGTTCATTTGTGTAAAAACAAGGTCCAATCAGGCTGAAACAATACAGGAAGGTAGAATCTATTGAGTTGTAAGTGATCTGAACGTTTCAAGATGATCGCACATGCCTATAGGGGGTCAAACCATGTCCCAAATGTCACCGGGCCTGGTGTCACTTTAAAGAAGTAGTCCAGTTACACATTTGTGGGCTTATAACTTGGCTTCTGAATGTCCTAGAGAGGTTAGGTTTGTTTTAGTGTACTCTAATCAAAAGCCCCTACAACCACAAAAAGGAATGGAGTCATTAGCACTTATGGTTTTTAAATGGCACCCTGAATTATGTATCGAAGCACAATTTCACATCATTCTGGGTTCATTTGTGTAAAAACAAGGTCCAATCAGGCTGAAACAATACAGGAAGGTAGAATCTATTGAGTTGTAAGTGATCTGAACGTTTCAAGATGATCGCACATGCCTATAGGGGGTCAAACCATGTCCCAAATGTCACCGGGCCTGGTGTCACTTTAAAGAAGTAGTCCAGTTACACCTTTGTGGGCTTATAACTTGGCTTCTGAATGTCCTAGAGAGGTTAGGTTTGTTTTAGTGTACTCTAATCAAAAGCCCCTACAACCACAAAAAGGAATGGAGTCATTAGCACTTATGGTTTGTAAATGGCACCCAGAATTACGTTGCACGAAGCACAATTTCACATCATTCTGGGTTCATTTGTATGAAAACAAGGTCCAATCAGGCTGAAATGTTACAGGAAGGTAGAATCTATTGCGTTGTAAGTGATCTGAACGTTTCATGATGATATCACTTTCCTAAGGGGGTCAAACCATGTCCCAAAGGTCACCGGATCTGGTGTCAATTTAAAGATGTAGTCCAGTTACACATTTGTGGGCTTAAACCTTGGCTTCTGAATGTCCTAGAGCGATCAGGTTTGTTTTAGTGTACTCCAATCAACAGCCCCTACAACCACAAAAAGGAATGGAGACATTAGCACTTATGGTTTTTAAATGGCACCCTGAATTATGTTGCACGAAGCACAATTTCACATCATTCTGGGTTCATTTGTGTAAAAACAAGGTCCAATCAGGCTGAAACAATACAGGAAGGTAGAATCTATTGAGTTGTAAGTGATCTGAATGTTTCAAGATGATCGCACATGCCTATAGGGGGTCAAACCATGTCCCAAATGTCACCGGGCCTGGTGTCACTTTAAAGAAGTAGTCCAGTTACACCTTTGTGGGCTTATAACTTGGCTTCTGAATGTCCTAGAGAGGTTAGGTTTGTTTTAGTGTACTCTAATCAAAAGCCCCTACAACCACAAAAAGGAATGGAGTCATTAGCACTTATGGTTTGTAAATGGCACCCAGAATTACGTTGCACGAAGCACAATTTCACATCATTCTGGGTTCATTTGTATGAAAACAAGGTCCAATCAGGCTGAAATGTTACAGGAAGGTAGAATCTATTGAGTTGTAAGTGATCTGAACGTTTCATGATGATAGCACTTTCCTAAGGGGGTCACACCATGTCCCAAAGGTCACCGGATCTGGTGTCAATTTAAAGAAGTAGTCCAGTTACACATGTGTGGGCTTATAACTTGGCTTCTGAATGTCCTAGAGAGATCAGGTTTGTTTTAGTGTACTCCAATCAACAGCCCCTACAACCACAAAAAGGAATGGAGTCATTAGCACTTATGGTTTTTAAATGGCACCCAGAATTATGTTGCACGAAGCACAATTTCACATCATTCTGGGTTCATTTGTGTGAAAACAAGGTCCAATCAGGCTGAAACGTTACAAGAAGCTAGAATCTATTGAGTTGTAAGTGATCTGAACGTTTCATGATGATAGCACTTTCCTAAGGGGGTCAAACCATGTCCCAAAGATCACCGGATCTGGTGTCAATTTAAAGAAGTAGTCCAGTTACACATTTGTGGGCTTATAACTTGGCTTCTGAATGTCCTAGAGAGATCAGGTTTGTTTTAGTGTACTCCAATCAACAGCCCCTACAACCACAAAAAGGAATGGAGTCATTAGCACTTATGGTTTGTAAATGGCACCCAGAATTATGTTGCACGAAGCACAATTTCACATCATTCTGGGTCCATTTGTGTGAAAACAAGGTCCAATCAGGCTGAAACGCTACAAGAAGGTAGAATCTATTGAGTTGTAAGTGATCTGAACGTTTCAAGATGATCGCACATTCCTATAGGGGGTAAAACCATGTCTCAAAGGTCACCGGGCCTGGTGTCACTTTAAAGAAGTAGTCCAGTTACACATATGTGGGCTTATAACTTGGCTTCTGAATGTCCTAGAGAGGTTAGGTTTGTTTTAGTGTACTCCAATCAACAGCCCCTACAACCACAAAAATGAATGGAGTCATTAGCACTTATGGTTTGTAAATGGCACCCAGAATTATGTTGCACGAAGCACAATTTCACATCATTCTGGGTCCATTTGTGTGAAAACAAGGTCCAATCAGGCTGAAACGTTACAGGAAGGTAGAATCTATTGAGTTGTAAGTGATCTGAACGTTTCATGATGATAGCACTTTCCTAAGGGGGTCAAACCATGTCCCAAAGGTCACCGGATCTGGTGTCAATTTAAAGAAGTAGTCCAGTTACATATTTGTGGGCTTATATCTTGGCTTCTGAATGTCCTAGAGAGATCAGGTTTATTTTAGTGTACTCCAATCAACAGCCCCTACAACCACAAAAAAGGAATGGAGTCATTAGCACTTATGGTTTTTAAATGGCACCCAGAATTATGTTGCACGAAGCACAATTTCACATCATTCTGGGTCCATTTGTGTGAAAACAAGGTCCAATCAGGCTGAAACGTTACAGGAAGGTAGAATCTATTGAGTTGTAAGTGATCTGAACGTTTCATGATGATAGCACTTTCCTAAGGGGGTCAAACCATGTCCCAAAGGTCACCGGATCTGGTGTCACTTTAAAGAAGTAGTCCAGTTACACCTTTGTGGGCTTATAACTTGGCTTCTGAATGTCCTAGAGAGGTTAGGTTTGTTTTAGTGTACTCCAATCAACAGCCCCTACAACCACAAAAAGGAATGGAGTCATTAGCACTTATGGTTTTTAAATGGCACCCAGAATTATGTTGCACGAAGCACAATTTCACATCATTCTGGGTTCATTTGTGTGAAAACAAGGTCCAATCAGGCTGAAACGTTACAGGAAGGTAGAATCTATTGAGTTGTAAGTGATCTGAACGTTTCATGATGATAGCACTTCCCTAAGGGGGTCAAACCATGTCCCAAAGGTCACCGGATCTGGTGTCTAAAGAAGTAGTCCAGTTACAAATTTGTGGGATTATAACTTGGCTTCTGAATGTCCTAGAGAGATCAGGTTTGTTTTAGTATACTCCAATCAACAGCCCCTACAACCACAAAAAGGAATGGAGTCATTAGACTTATGGTTTTTAAATGGCACCCAGAATTATGTTGCACGAAGCACAATTTCACATCATTCTGGGTTCATTTGTGTGAAAACAAGGTCCAATCAGGCTGAAACGTTACAGGAAGGTAGAATCTATTGCGTTGTAAGTGATCTGAACGTTTCTTGATGATAGCACTTTCCTAAGGGGGTCAAACCATGTCCCAAAGGTCACCGGATCTGGTGTCAATTTAAAGAAGTAGTCCAGTTACACATTTGTGGGCTTAAACCTTGGCTTCTGAATGTCCTAGAGCGATCAGGTTTGTTTTAGTGTACTCCAATCAACAGCCCCTACAACCACAAAAAGGAATGGAGTCATTAGCACTTATGGTTTTTAAATGGCACCCAGAATTATGTTGCACGAAGCACAATTTCACATCATTCTGGGTTCATTTGTGTAAAAACAAGGTCCATTCAGGCTGAAACAATACAGGAAGGTAGAATCTATTGAGTTGTAAGTGATCTGAACGTTTCAAGATGATCGCACATGCCTATAGGGGGTCAAACCATGTCCCAAATGTCACCGGGCCTGGTGTCACTTTAAAGAAGTAGTCCAGTTACACATTTGTGGGCTTATAACTTGGCTTCTGAATGTCCTAGAGAGGTTAGGTTTGTTTTAGTGTACTCTAATCAAAAGCCCCTACAACCACAAAAAGGAATGGAGTCATTAGCACTTATGGTTTGTAAATGGCACCCAGAATTACGTTGCACGAAGCACAATTTCACATCATTCTGGGTTCATTTGTATGAAAACAAGGTCCAATCAGGCTGAAATGTTACAGGAAGGTAGAATCTATTGAGTTGTAAGTGATCTGAACATTTCATGATGATAGCACTTTCCTAAGGGGGTCAAACCATGTCCCAAAGGTCACCGGATCTGGTGTCAATTTAAAGAAGTAGTCCAGTTACACATTTGTGGGCTTATAACTTGGCTTCTGAATGTCCTAGAGCGATCAGGTTTGTTTTAGTGTACTCCAATCAACAACCCCTACAACCACAAAAAGGAATGGAGTCATTAGCACTTATGGTTTGTAAATGGCACCCAGAATTATGTTGCACGAAGCACAATTTCACATCATTCTGGGTCCATTTGTGTGAAAACAAGGTCCAATCAGGCTGAAACATTACAGGAAGGTAGAATCAATTGAGTTGTAAGTGATCTGAACGTTTCATGATGATAGCACTTCCCTAAGGGGGTCAAACCATGTCCCAAAGGTCACCGGATCTGGTGTCTAAAGAAGTAGTCCAGTTACAAATTTGTGGGATTATAACTTGGCTTCTGAATGTCCTAGAGAGATCAGGTTTGTTTTAGTATACTCCAATCAACAGCCCCTACAACCACAAAAAGGAATGGAGTCATTAGACTTATGGTTTTTAAATGGCACCCAGAATTATGTTGCACGAAGCACAATTTCACATCATTCTGGGTTCATTTGTGTGAAAACAAGGTCCAATCAGGCTGAAACGTTACAGGAAGGTAGAATCTATTGCGTTGTAAGTGATCTGAACGTTTCATGATGATAGCACATTCCTAAGGGGGTCAAACCATGTCCCAAAGGTCACCGGATCTGGTGTCAATTTAAAGAAGTAGTCCAGTTACACATTTGTGGGCTTAAACCTTGGCTTCTGAATGTCCTAGAGCGATCAGGTTTGTTTTAGTGTACTCATTTCAACAGCCCCTACAACCACAAAAAGGAATGGAGTCATTAGCACTTATGGTTTTTAAATGGCACCCAGAATTATGTTGCACGAAGCACAATTTCACATCATTCTGGGTTCATTTGTGTAAAAACAAGGTCCAATCAGGCTGAAACAATACAGGAAGGTAGAATCTATTGAGTTGTAAGTGATCTGAACGTTTCAAGATGATCGCACATGCCTATAGGGGGTCAAACCATGTCCCAAATGTCACCGGGCCTGGTGTCACTTTAAAGAAGTAGTCCAGTTACACATTTGTGGGCTTATAACTTGGCTTCTGAATGTCCTAGAGAGGTTAGGTTTGTTTTAGTGTACTCTAATCAAAAGCCCCTACAACCACAAAAAGGAATGGAGTCATTAGCACTTATGGTTTGTAAATGGCACCCAGAATTACGTTGCACGAAGCACAATTTCACATCATTCTGGGTTCATTTGTATGAAAACAAGGTCCAATCAGGCTGAAATGTTACAGGAAGGTAGAATCTATTGAGTTGTAAGTGATCTGAACATTTCATGATGATAGCACTTTCCTAAGGGGGTCAAACCATGTCCCAAAGGTCACCGGATCTGGTGTGAATTTAAAGAAGTAGTCCAGTTACACATTTGTGGGCTTATAACTTGGCTTCTGAATGTCCTAGAGAGATCAGGTTTGTTTTAGTGTACTCCAATCAACAGCCCCTACAACCACAAAAAGGAATGGAGTCATTAGCCTTATGGTTTGTAAATGGCACCCAGAATTATGTTGCACGAAGCACAATTTCACATCATTCTGGGTCCATTTGTGTGAAAACAAGGTCCAATCAGGCTGAAACATTACAAGAAGGTAGAATCTATTAAGTTGTAAGTGATCTGAACATTTCATGATGATCTCACATTCCCATAGGTGGTCAAACCATGTCCCAAAGGTCACCGGGCCTGGTGTCACTTTAAAGAAGTAGTCCAGTTACACCTTTGTGGGCTTATAACTTGGCTTCTGAATGTCCTAGAGAGGTCAGGTTTGTTTTAGTGTACTCCAATCAACAGCCCCTACAACCACAAAAAGGAATGGAGTCATTAGCACTTATGGTTTGTAAATGGCACCCAGAATTATGTTGCACGAAGCACAATTTCACATCATTCTGGGTCCATTTGTGTGAAAACAAGGTCCAATCAGGCTGAAACGTTACAGGAAGGTAGAATCTATTGAGTTGTAAGTGATCTGAACGTTTCATGATGATAGCACTTTCCTAAGGGGGTCAAACCATGTCCCAAAGGTCACCGGATCTGGTGTCAATTTAAAGAAGTAGTCCAGTTACACATTTGTGGGCTTATAACTTGGCTTCTGAATGTCCTAGAGCGATCAGGTTTGCTTTAGTGTACTCCAATCAACAGCCCCTACAACCACAAAAAGGAATGGAGACATTAGCACTTATGGTTTTTAAATGGCCCCCAGAATTATGTTGCACGAAGCACAATTTCACATCATTCTGGGTTCATTTGTGTGAAAACAAGGTCCAATCAGGCTGAAACGTTACAGGAAGGTAGAATCTACTGAGTTGTAAGTGATCTGAACGTTTCATGATGATAGCACTTTCCTAAGGGGGTCAAACCATGTCCCAAAGGTCACCGGATCTGGTGTCAATTTAAAGAAGTAGTCCAGTTACACATTTGTGGGCTTATAACTTGGCTTCTGAATGTCCTAGAGAGATCAGGTTTGTTTTAATGTACTCCAATCAACAGCCCCTACAACCAAAAAAAGGAATGGAGTCATTAGCACTTATGTTTTGTAAATGGCACCCAGAATTATGTTGCACGAAGGACAATTTCACATCATTCTGGGTCCATTTGTGTGAAAACAAGGTCCAATCAGGCTGAAACGTTACAGGAAGGTAGAATCTATTGAGTTGTAAGTGATCTGAACGTTTCATGATGATAGCACTTTCCTAAGGGGGTCAAACCATGTCCCAAAGGTC
Source organism: Nothobranchius furzeri (assembly GCF_043380555.1). Lineage (NCBI taxonomy): Eukaryota > Metazoa > Chordata > Actinopteri > Cyprinodontiformes > Nothobranchiidae > Nothobranchius > Nothobranchius furzeri. The sequence continues at coordinate 9,448,061 of NC_091746.1, read as the reverse complement.
ACCGGATCTGGTGTCAATTTAAAGAAGTAGTCCAGTTACACATTTGTGGGCTTATAACTTGGCTTCTGAATGTCCTAGAGAGATCAGGTTTATTTTAGTGTACTCCAATCAACAGTCCCTACAACTACAAAAAGGAATGGAGTCATTAGCACTTATGGTTTTTAAAATGCACCCAGAATTATGTTGCACGAAGCACAATTTCACATCATTCTGGGTTCATTTGTGTAAAAACAAGGTCCAATCAGGCTGAAACGTTACAGGAAGGTAGAATCTATTGAGTTGTAACTGATCTGAACGTTTCATGATGATAGCACTTTCCTAAGGGGGTCAAACCATGTCCCAAAGGTCACTGGATCTGGTGTCAATTTAAAGAAGTAGTCCAGTTACACATTTGTGGGCTTATAACTTGGCTTATGAATGTCCTAGAGAGATCAGGTTTGTTTTAATGTACTCCAATCAACAGCCCCTACAACCACAAAAAGGAATGGAGTCATTAGCACTTATGGTTTGTAAGTGGCACCCAGAATTATGTTGCACGAAGCACAATTTCACATCATTCTGGGTCAATTTGTGTGAAAACAAGGTCCAATCCGGCTGAAACGCTACAAGAAGGTAGAATCTATTGAGTTGTAAGTGATCTGAACATTTCAAGATGATCGCACATTCCTATAGGGGGTCAAACCATGTCCCAAAGGTCACCGGGCCAAGTGTCACTTTAAAGAAGTAGTCCAGTTACACCTTTGTGGGCTTATAACTTGGCTTCTGAATGTCCTAGAGAGATCAGGTTTGTTTTAGTGTACTCCAATCAACAGCCCCTACAACCACAAAAAGGAATGGAGTCATTAGCACTTATTGTTTGTAAATGGCACCCAGAATTATGTTGCACGAAGCACAATTTCACATCATTCTGGGTCCATTTGTGTGAAAACAAGGTCCAATCAGGCTGATACGTTACAAGAAGGTAGAATCTATTGAGTTGTAAGTGATCTGAACGTTTCATGATGATAGCACTTTCCTAAGGGGGTCAAACCATGTCCCAAAGGTCACCGGATCTGGTGTCAATTTAAAGAAGTAGTCCAGTTACACATTTGTGGGCTTATAACTTGGCTTCTGAATGTCCTAGAGAGATCAGGTTTGTTTTAATGTACTCCAATCAACAGCCCCTACAACCACAAAAAGGAATGGAGTCATTAGCATTTATGGTTTGTAAATGGCACCCAGAATTATGTTGCACGAAGCACAATTTCACATCATTCTGGGTTCATTTGTGTGAAAACAAGGTCCAATCAGGCTGAAACGTTACAGGAAGGTAGAATCTATTTAGTTGTAAGTGATCTGAACGTTTCATGATGATAGCGCTTTCCTAATGGGATCAAACCATGTCCCAAAGGTCACCGGATCTGGTGTCAATTTAAAGAAGTAGTCCAGTTACACATTTGTGGGCTTATAACTTGGCTTCTGAATGTCCTAGAGAGATCAGGTTTGTTTTAGTGTACTCCAATCAACAGCCCCTACAAACACAAAAGGAATGGAGTCATTAGCACTTATGGTTTGTAAATGGCACCCAGAATTATGTTGCACGAAGCACAATTTCACATTATTCTGGGTCAATTTGTGTGAAAACAAGGTCCAATCAGGCTGAAACGTTACAAGAAGGTAGAATCTATTGAGTTGTAAGTGATCTGATCGTTTCATGATGATCTCACATTCCCATAGGGGGTCAAACCATGTCCCAAAGGTCACCGGGCCTGGTGTCACTTTAAAGAAGTAGTCCAGTTACACCTTTGTGGGCTTATAACTTGGCTTCTGAATGTCCTAGAGAGGTCAGGTTTGTTTTAGTGTACTCCAGTCAACAGCCCCTACAACCACAAAAAGGAATGGAGTCATTAGCACTTATGGTTTGTAAATGGCACCCAGAATTATGTTGCACGAAGCACAATTTCACATCATTCTGAGTCCATTTGTGTGAAAACAAGGTCCAATCAGGCTGAAACGTTACAGGAAGGTAGAATCTATTGAGTTGTAAGTGATCTGAACGTTTCATGATGATAGCACTTTCCTAAGGGGGTCAAACCATGTCCCAAAGGTCACCGGATCTGGTGTCAATTTAAAGAAGTAGTCCAGTTACACATTTGTGGACTTATAACTTGGCTTCTGAATGTCCTAGAGAGATCAGGTTTGTTTTAATGTACTCCAATCAACAGCCCCTACAACCACAAAAAGGAATGGTGTCATTAGCATTTATGGTTTGTAAATGGCACCCAGAATTATGTTGCACGAAGCACAATTTCACATCATTCTGGGTTCATTTGTGTGAAAACAAGGTCCAATCAGGCTGAAACGTTACAGGAATTTAGAATCTATTGAGTTGTAAGTGATCTGAACGTTTCATGATGATAGCACTTTCCTAAGGGGGTCAAACCATGTCCCAAAGGTCACCGGATCTGGTGTCAATTTTAAGAAGTAGTCCAGTTACACATTTGTGGGCTTATAGCTTGGCTTCTGAATGTCCTAGAGCGATCAGGTTTGCTTTAGTGTACTCCAATCAACAGCCCCTACAACCACAAAAATGAATGGAGACATTAGCACTTATGGTTTTTAAATGGCACCCAGAATTATGTTGCACGAAGCACAATTTCACATCATTCTGGGTTCATTTGTGTGAAAACAAGGTCCAATCAGGCTGAAACAATACAGGAAAGTAGAATCTATTGAGTTGTAAGTGATCTGAACGTTTCATGATGATCACACTTTCCTAAGGGGGTCAAACCATGTCCCAAAGGTCACCGGATCTGGTGTCACTTTAAAGAAGTAGTCCAGTTACACATTTGTGGGCTTATAACTTGGCTTCTGAATGTCCTAGAGAGGTCAGGGTTGTTTTAGTGTACTCCAATCAACAGCCCCTACAACCACAAAAAGGAATGGAGTCATTAGCACTTATGGTTTTTAAATGGCACCCAGAATTATGTTGCACGAAGCACAATTTCACATCATTCTGGGTTCATTTGTGTGAAAACAAGGTCCAATCAGGCTGAAACATTACAGGAAGGTAGAATCTACTGAGTTGTAAGTGATCTGAATGTTTCATGATGATAGCACTTTCCTAAGGGGGTCAAACCATGTCCCAAATATCACCGGATCTGGTGTCAATTTAAAGAAGTAGTCCAGTTACACATTTGTGGGCTTATAACTTGGCTTCTGAATGTCCTAGAGAGATCAGGTTTGTTTTAGTGTACTCCAATCTACAGCCCCTACAACCACAAAAAGGAATGGAGTCATTAGCACTTATGGTTTGTAAGTGGCACCCAGAATTATGTTGCACGAAGCACAATTTCACATCATTCTGGGTCAATTTGTGTGAAAACAAGGTCCAATCCGGCTGAAACGCTACAAGAAGGTAGAATCCATTGAGTTGTAAGTTATCTGAACGTTTCAAGATGATCGCACATTCCTATAGGGGGTCAAACCATGTCCCAAAGGTCACCGGGCCAAGTGTCACTTTAAAGAAGTAGTCCAGTTACACCTTTGTGGGCTTATAACTTGGCTTCTGAATGTCCTAGAGAGATCAGATTTGTTTTAGTGTACTCCAATCAACAGCCCCTACAACCACAAAAAGGAATGGAGTCATTAGCACTTATTGTTTGTAAATGGCACCCAGAATTATGTTGCACGAAGCACAATTTCACATCATTCTGGGTCCATTTGTGTGAAAACAAGGTCCAATCAGGCTGATACGTTACAAGAAGGAAGAATCTATTGAGTTGTAAGTTATCTGAACGTTTCATGATGATAGCACTTTCCTAAGGGGGTCAAACCATGTCCCAAAGGTCACCGGATCTGGTGTCAATTTAAAGAAGTAGTCCAGTTACACATTTGTGGGCTTATAACTTGGCTTCTGAATGTGCTAGAGAGATCAGGTTTGTTTTAATGTACTCCAGTCAACAGCCCCTACAACCACAAAAAGGAATGGAGTCATTAGCATTTATGGTTTGTAAATGGCACCCAGAATTATGTTGCACGAAGCACAATTTCACATCATTCTGGGTTCATTTGTGTGAAAACAAGGTCCAATCAGGCTGAAACGTTACAGGAAGGTAGAATCTATTTAGTTGTAAGTGATCTGAACGTTTCATGATGATAGCGCTTTCCTAAGGGGATCAAACCATGTCCCAAAGGTCACCGGATCTGGTGTCAATTTTAAGAAGTAGTCCAGTTACACATTTGTGGGCTTATAACTTGGCTTCTGAATGTCCTAGAGCGATCAGGTTTGCTTTAGTGTACTCCAATCAACAGCCCCTACAACCACAAAAAGGAATGGAGACATTAGCACTTATGGTTTTTAAATGGCACCCAGAATTATGTTGCACGAAGCACAATTTCACATCATTCTGGGTTCATTTGTGTGAAAACAAGGTCCAATCAGGCTGAAACAATACAGGAAAGTAGAATCTATTGAGTTGTAAGTGATCTGAACGTTTCATGATGATCGCACTTTCCTAAGGGGGTCAAACCATGTCCCAAAGGTCACCGGATCTGGTGTCACTTTAAAGAAGTAGTCCAGTTACACATTTGTGGGCTTATAACTTGGCTTCTGAATGTCCTAGAGAGGTCAGGGTTGTTTTAGTGTACTCCAATCAACAGCCCCTACAACCACAAAAAGGAATGGAGTCATTAGCACTTATGGTTTTTAAACGGCACCCAGAATTATGTTGCACGAAGCACAATTTCACATCATTCTGGGTTCATTTGTGTGAAAACAAGGTCCAATCAGGCTGAAACGTTACAGGAAGGTAGAATCTACTGAGTTGTAAGTGATCTGAACGTTTCATGATGATAGCACTTTCCTAAGGGGGTCAAACCATGTCCCAAATATCACCGGATCTGGTGTCAATTTAAAGAAGTAGTCCAGTTACACATTTGTGGGCTTATAACTTGGCTTCTGAATGTCCTAGAGAGATCAGGTTTGTTTTAGTGTACTCCAATCTACAGCCCCTACAACCACAAAAAGGAATGGAGTCATTAGCACTTATGGTTTGTAAATGGCACCCAGAATTATGTTGCACGAAGCACAATTTCACATCATTCTGTGTCCATTTGTGTGAAAACAAGGTCCAATCAGGCTGAAACGCTACAAGAAGGTAGAATCTATTGAGTTGTAAGTGATCTGAACGTTTCAAGATGATCGCACATTCCTATAGGGGGTAAAACCATGTCCCAAAGGTCACCAGGCCTGGTGTCACTTTAAAGAAGTAGTCCAGTTACACCTTTGTGGGCTTATAACTTGGCTTCTGAATGTCCTAGAGAGGTTAGGTTTGTTTTAGTGTACTCCAATCAACAGCCCCTACAACCACAAAAAGGAATGGAGTCATTAGCACTTATGGTTTGTAAATGGCACCCAGAATTATTTTTGCACGAAGCACAATTTCACATCATTCTGGGTTCATTTGTGTGAAAACAAGGTCCAATCATGCTGATACGTTACAAGAAGGTAGAATCTATTGAGTTGTAAGTGATCTGAACGTTTCATGATGATAGCACTTTCCTAAGGGGGTCAAACCATGTCCCAAAGGTCACCGGATCTGGTGTCAATTTAAAGAAGTAGTCCAGTTACACATTTGTGGGCTTATAACTTGGCTTCTGAATGTCCTAGAGAGATCAGGTTTGTTTTAATGTACTCCAATCAACAGCCCCTATAACCACAAAAAGGAATGGAGTCATTAGCATTTATGGTTTGTAAATGGCACCCAGAATTATGTTGCACGAAGCACAATTTCACATCATTCTGGGTTCATTTGTGTGAAAACAAGGTCCAATCAGGCTGAAACGTTACAGGAAGGTAGAATCTATTTAGTTGTAAGTGTTCTGAACGTTTCATGATGATAGCGCTTTCCTAAGGGGATCAAACCATGTCCCAAAGGTCACCGGATCTGGTGTCAATTTAAAGAAGTAGTCCAGTTACACCTTTGTGGGCTTATAACTTGGCTTCTGAATGTCCTAGAGAGATCAGGTTTGTTTTAGTGTACTCCAATCAACAGCCCCTACAACCACAAAAGGAATAGAGTCATTAGCCTTATGGTTTGTAAATGGCACCCAGAATTATGTTGCACGAAGCACAATTTCACATCATTCTGGGTCCATTTGTGTGAAAACAAAGTCCAATCAGGCTGAAACATTACAAGAAGGTAGAATCTGTTGAGTTGTAAGTGATCTGAACGTTTCATGATGATCTCACATTCCCATAGGGGGTCAAACCATGTCCCAAAGGTCACCGGGCCTGGTGTCACTTTAAAGAAGTAGTCCAGTTACACCTTTGTGGGCTTATAACTTGGCTTCTGAATGTCCTAGAGAGGTCAGGTTTGTTTTAGTGTACTCCAATCAACAGCCCCTACAACCACAAAAAGGAATGGAGTCATTAGCACTTATGGTTTGTAAATGGCACCCAGAATTATGTTGCACGAAGCACAATTTCACATCATTCTGGGTCCATTTGTGTGAAAACAAGGTCCAATCAGGCTGAAACGTTACAGGAAGGTAGAATCTATTGAGTTGTAAGTGATCTGAACGTTTCATGATGATAGCACTTTCCTAAGGGGGTCAAACCATGTCCCAAAGGTCACCGGATCTGGTGTCAATTTAAAGAAGTAGTCCAGTTACACATTTGTGGGCTTATAACTTGGCTTCTGAATGTCCTAGAGAGATCAGGTTTGTTTTAATGTACTCCAATCAACAGCCCCTACAACCACAAAAAGGAATGGAGTCATTAGCATTTATGGTTTGTAAATGGCACCCAAAATTATGTTGCACGAAGCACAATTTCACATCATTCTGGGTTCATTTGTGTGAAAACAAAGTCCAATCTGGCTGAAACGTTACAGGAAGGTAGAATCTACTGAGTTTTAAGTGATCTGAACGTTTCATGATGATAGCACTTTCCTAAGGGGGTCAAACCATGTCCCAAAGATCACCGGATCTGGTGTCAATTTAAAGAAGTAGTCCAGTTACACATTTGTGGGCTTATAACTTGGCTTCTGAATGTCCTAGAGAGATCAGGTTTGTTTTAGTGTACTCCAATCAACAGCCCCTACAACCACAAAAAGGAATGGAGTCATTAGCACTTATGGTTTGTAAATGGCACCCAGAATTATGTTGCACGAAGCACAATTTCACATCATTCTGTGTCCATTTGTGTGAAAACAAGGTCCAATCAGGCTGAAACGCTACAAGAAGGTAGAATCTATTGAGTTGTAAGTGATCTGAACGTTTCAAGATGATCGCACATTCCTATAGGGGGTAAAACCATGTCCCAAAGGTCACCAGGCCTGGTGTCACTTTAAAGAAGTAGTCCAGTTACACCTTTGTGGGCTTATAACTTGGCTTCTGAATGTCCTAGAGAGGTTAGGTTTGTTTTAGTGTACTCCAATCAACAGCCCCTAACACCACAAAAAGGAATGGAGTCATTAGCACTTATGGTTTGTAAATGGCACCCAGAATTATGTTGCACGAAGCACAATTTCACATCATTCTGGGTCCATTTGTGTGAAAACAAGGTCCAATCAGGCTGAAACGTTACAGGAAGGTAGAATCTATTGAGTTGTAAGTGATCTGAACGTTTCATGATGATAGCACTTTCCTAAGGGGGTCAAACCATGTCCCAAAGGTCACCGGATCTGGTGTCAATTTAAAGAAGTAGTCCAGTTACACATTTGTGGGCTTATAACTTGGCTTATGAATGTCCTAGAGAGATCAGGTTTGTTTTAATGTACTCCAATCAACAGCCCCTACAACCACAAAAAGGAATGGAGTCATTAGCACTTATGGTTTGTAAATGGCATCCAGAATTATTTTGCACGAAGCACAATTTCACATCATTCTGGGTTCATTTGTGTGAAAACAAGGTCCAATCAGGCTGAAACGTTACTGGAAGCTAGAATCTATTGAGTTGTAAGTGATCTGAACGTTTCATGATGATAGCGCTTTCCTAAGGGGGTCAAACCATGTCCCAAAGGTCACCGGATCTGGTGTCAATTTAAAGAAGTAGTCCAGTTACACATTTGTGGGCTTATAACTTGGCTTCTGAATGTCCTAGAGAGATCAGGTTTGTTTTAGTATACTCCAATCAACAGCCCCTACAACCACAAAAAATAATGGAGTCATTAGCACTTATGGTTTGTAAATGGCACCCAGATTTATGTTGCACGAAGCACAATTTCACATAATTCTGGGTCCAATTGTGTGAAAACAAGGTCCAATCATGCTGATACGTTACAAGAAGGTAGAATCTATTGAGTTGTAAGTGATCTGAACGTTTCATGATGATAGCACTTTCCTAAGGGGGTCAAACCATATCCCAAAGGTCACCGGATCTGGTGTCAATTTAAAGAAGTAGTCCAGTTACACCTTTGTGGGCTTATAACTTGGCTTCTGAATGTCCTAGAGAGGTCAGGTTTGTTTTAGTGTACTCCAATCAACAGCCCCTACAACCACAAAAAGGAATGGAGTCATTAGCACTTATGGTTTGTAAATGGCACCCAGAATTATGTTGCACGAAGCACAATTTCACATCATTCTGGGTCCATTTGTGTGAAAACAAGGTCCAATCAGGCTGAAACGTTACAGGAAGGTAGAATCTATTGAGTTGTAAGTGATCTGAACGTTTCATGATGATAGCACTTTCCTAAGGGGGTCAAACCATGTCCCAAAGGTCACCGGATCTGGTGTCAATTTAAAGAAGTAGTCCAGTTACACATTTGTGGGCTTATAACTTGGCTTCTGAATGTCCTAGAGAGATCAGGTTTGTTTTAATGTACTCCAATCAACAGCCCCTACAACCACAAAAAGGAATGGAGTCATTAGCATTTATGGTTTGTAAATGGCACCCAAAATTATGTTGCACGAAGCACAATTTCACATCATTCTGGGTTCATTTGTGTGAAAACAAGGTCCAATCAGGCTGAAATATTACAGGAAGGTAGAATCTATTTAGTTGTAAGTGATCTGAACGTTTCATGATGATAGCACTTTCCTAAGGGGGTCAAACCATGTCGCAAAGGTCACCGGATCTGGTGTCAATTTAAAGTAGTCCAGTTACACATTTGTGGGCTTATAACTTGGCTTCTGAATGTCCTAGAGATATCAGGTTTGTTTTAATGTACTCCAATCAACAGCCCCTACAACCACAAAAAGGAATGGAGTCATTAGCACTTATGGTATGTAAATGGCACCCAGAATTATGTTGCACGAAGCACAATTTCACATCATTCTGGGTTCATTTGTGTGAAAACAAGGTCCAATCAGGTTGAAATGTTACAGGAAGGTAGAATCTACTGAGTTGTAAGTGATCTGAACGTTTCATGATGATAGCACTTTCCTAATGGGGTCAAACCATGTCCCAAAGGTCCTCGGAACTGGTGTCAATTTAAGGAAGTAGTCCAGTTACACATTTGTGGGCTTATAACTTGGCTTCTGAATGTCCTAGAGAGATCAGGTTTGTTTTAGCGTACTCCAATTAACAGCCCCCATTACCCCAAAAAAGGAATGGAGTCATTAGCACTTATGGTTTTTAAATGGCACCCAGAATTATGTTGCACGAAGCACAATTTCACATCATTCTGGGTTCATTTGTGTGAAAACAAGGTCCAATCAGGCTGAAACGTTACAGGAAGGTAGAATCTATTGAGTTGCAAGTGATCTGAATGTTTCATGATGATAGCACTTTCCTAAGGGGGTCAAACCATGTCCCAAAAGTCACCGGATCTGGTGTCAATTTAAAGAAGTAGTTCAGTTACACATTTGTGGGCTTATAACTTGGCTTCTGAATGTCCTAGAGAGATCAGGTTTGTTTTAGTGTACTCCAATCAACAGCCCCTACAACCACAAAAAGGAATGGAGTCATTAGCACTTATGGTTTGTAAATGGCACCCAGAATTATGTTGCACGAAGCACAATTTCACATCATTCTGGGTCCATTTGTGTGAAAACAAGGTCCAATCAGGCTGAAACACTACAAGAAGGTAGAATCTATTGAGTTGTAAGTGATCTGAACGTTTCAAGATGATCGCACATTCCTATAGGGGGTAAAACCATGTCCCAAAGGTCACCGGGCCTGGTGTCACTTTAAAGTAGTAGTCCAGTTACACCTTTGTGGGCTTATAACTTGGCTTCTGAATGTCCTAGAGAGATCAGGTTTGTTTTAGCGTACTCCAATTAACAGCCCCCATTACCCCAAAAAAGGAATGGAGTCATTAGCACTTATGGTTTTTAAATGGCACCCAGAATTATGTTGCACGAAGCACAATTTCACATCATTCTGGGTTCATTTGTGTGAAAACAAGGTCCAATCAGGCTGAAACGTTACAGGAAGGTAGAATCTATTGAGTTGCAAGTGATCTGAATGTTTCATGATGATAGCACTTTCCTAAGGGGGTCAAACCATGTCCCAAAAGTCACCGGATCTGGTGTCAATTTAAAGAAGTAGTTCAGTTACACATTTGTGGGCTTATAACTTGGCTTCTGAATGTCCTAGAGAGATCAGGTTTGTTTTAGTGTACTCCAATCAACAGCCCCTACAACCACAAAAAGGAATGGAGTCATTAGCACTTATGGTTTGTAAATGGCACCCAGAATTATGTTGCACGAAGCACAATTTCACATCATTCTGGGTCCATTTGTGTGAAAACAAGGTCCAATCAGGCTGAAACACTACAAGAAGGTAGAATCTATTGAGTTGTAAGTGATCTGAACGTTTCAAGATGATCGCACATTCCTATAGGGGGTAAAACCATGTCCCAAAGGTCACCGGGCCAGGTGTCACTTTAAAGTAGTAGTCCAGTTACACCTTTGTGGGCTTATAACTTGGCTTCTGAATGTCCTAGAGAGGTTAGTTTGTTTTAGTGTACTCCAATCAACAGCCCCTAAAACCACAAAAAGGAATGGAGTCATTAGCACTTATGGTTTGTAAATGGCACCCAGAATTATGTTGCACGAAGCACAATTTCACATCATTCTGGGTTCATTTGTGTGAAAACAAGGTCCAATCAGGCTGAAACGTTACAGGAAGGTAGAATCTAATGAGTTGTAAGTGATCTGAACGTTTCATGATGATAGCACTTTCCTAAGGGGGTCAAACCATGTCCCAAAGGTCACCGGATCTGGTGTCAATTTAAAGAAGTAGTCCAGTTACACATTTGTGGGCTTATAACTTGGCTTCTGAATGTCCTAGAGAGATCAGGTTTGCTTTAGTGTACACCAATCAACAGCCCCTACAACCACAAAAAGGAATGGAGTCATTAGCACTTAAGGTTTGTAAATGGCACCCAGAATTATGTTGCACGAAGCACAATTTCACATCATTCTGGGTCCATTTGTGTGAAAACAAGGTCCAATCAGGCTGAAACGTTACAGGAAGGTAGAATCTATTGAGTTGTAAGTGATCTGAACGTTTCATGATGATAGCACTTTCCTAAGGGGGTCAAACCATGTCCCAAAGGTCACCGGATCTGGTGTCAATTTAAAGAAGTAGTCCAGTTACACATTTGTGGGCTTATAACTTGGCTTCTGAATGTCCTAGAGAGATCAGATTTGTTTTAATGTACTCCAATCAACAGCCCCTACAACCACAAAAAGGAATGGAGTCATTAGCATTTATGGTTTGTAAATGGCACCCAAAATTATGTTGCACGAAGCACAATTTCACATCATTCTGGGTTCATTTGTGTGAAAACAAGGTCCAATCAGGCTGAAATATTACAGGACGGTAGAATCTATTTAGTTGTAAGTGATCTGAACGTTTCATGATGATAGCACTTTCCTAAGGGGGTCAAACCATGTCGCAAAGGTCACCGGATCTGGTGTCAATTTAAAGAAGTAGTCCAGTTACACATTTGTGGGCTTATAACTTGGCTTCTGAATGTCCTAGAGATATCAGGTTTGTTTTAATGTACTCCAATCAACAGCCCCTACAACCACAAAAAGGAATGGAGTCATTAGCACTTATGGTATGTAAATGGCACCCAGAATTATGTTGCACGAAGCACAATTTCACATCATTCTGGGTTCATTTGTGTGAAAACAAGGTCCAATCAGGTTGAAATGTTACAGGAAGGTAGAATCTACTGAGTTGTAAGTGATCTGAACGTTTCATGATGATAGCACTTTCCTAATGGGGTCAAACCATGTCCCAAAGGTCCTCGGAACTGGTGTCAATTTAAGGAAGTAGTCCAGTTACACATTTGTGGGCTTATAACTTGGCTTCTGAATGTCCTAGAGAGATCAGGTTTGTTTTAGCGTACTCCAATTAACAGCCCCCATTACCCCAAAAAAGGAATGGAGTCATTAGCACTTATGGTTTTTAAATGGCACCCAGAATTATGTTGCACGAAGCACAATTTCACATCATTCTGGGTTCATTTGTGTGAAAACAAGGTCCAATCAGGCTGAAACGTTACAGGAAGGTAGAATCTATTGAGTTGCAAGTGATCTGAATGTTTCATGATGATAGCACTTTCCTAAGGGGGTCAAACCATGTCCCAAAAGTCACCGGATCTGGTGTCAATTTAAAGAAGTAGTTCAGTTACACATTTGTGGGCTTATAACTTGGCTTCTGAATGTCCTAGAGAGATCAGGTTTGTTTTAGTGTACTCCAATCAACAGCCCCTACAACCACAAAAAGGAATGGAGTCATTAGCACTTATGGTTTGTAAATGGCACCCAGAATTATGTTGCACGAAGCACAATTTCACATCATTCTGGGTCCATTTGTGTGAAAACAAGGTCCAATCAGGCTGAAACACTACAAGAAGGTAGAATCTATTGAGTTGTAAGTGATCTGAACGTTTCAAGATGATCGCACATTCCTATAGGGGGTAAAACCATGTCCCAAAGGTCACCGGGCCTGGTGTCACTTTAAAGTAGTAGTCCAGTTACACCTTTGTGGGCTTATAACTTGGCTTCTGAATGTCCTAGAGAGATCAGGTTTGTTTTAGCGTACTCCAATTAACAGCCCCCATTACCCCAAAAAAGGAATGGAGTCATTAGCACTTATGGTTTTTAAATGGCACCCAGAATTATGTTGCACGAAGCACAATTTCACATCATTCTGGGTTCATTTGTGTGAAAACAAGGTCCAATCAGGCTGAAACGTTACAGGAAGGTAGAATCTATTGAGTTGCAAGTGATCTGAATGTTTCATGATGATAGCACTTTCCTAAGGGGGTCAAACCATGTCCCAAAAGTCACCGGATCTGGTGTCAATTTAAAGAAGTAGTTCAGTTACACATTTGTGGGCTTATAACTTGGCTTCTGAATGTCCTAGAGAGATCAGGTTTGTTTTAGTGTACTCCAATCAACAGCCCCTACAACCACAAAAAGGAATGGAGTCATTAGCACTTATGGTTTGTAAATGGCACCCAGAATTATGTTGCACGAAGCACAATTTCACATCATTCTGGGTCCATTTGTGTGAAAACAAGGTCCAATCAGGCTGAAACACTACAAGAAGGTAGAATCTATTGAGTTGTAAGTGATCTGAACGTTTCAAGATGATCGCACATTCCTATAGGGGGTAAAACCATGTCCCAAAGGTCACCGGGCCAGGTGTCACTTTAAAGTAGTAGTCCAGTTACACCTTTGTGGGCTTATAACTTGGCTTCTGAATGTCCTAGAGAGGTTAGTTTGTTTTAGTGTACTCCAATCAACAGCCCCTAAAACCACAAAAAGGAATGGAGTCATTAGCACTTATGGTTTGTAAATGGCACCCAGAATTATGTTGCACGAAGCACAATTTCACATCATTCTGGGTTCATTTGTGTGAAAACAAGGTCCAATCAGGCTGAAACGTTACAGGAAGGTAGAATCTAATGAGTTGTAAGTGATCTGAACGTTTCATGATGATAGCACTTTCCTAAGGGGGTCAAACCATGTCCCAAAGGTCACCGGATCTGGTGTCAATTTAAAGAAGTAGTCCAGTTACACATTTGTGGGCTTATAACTTGGCTTCTGAATGTCCTAGAGAGATCAGGTTTGCTTTAGTGTACACCAATCAACAGCCCCTACAACCACAAAAAGGAATGGAGTCATTAGCACTTAAGGTTTGTAAATGGCACCCAGAATTATGTTGCACGAAGCACAATTTCACATCATTCTGGGTCCATTTGTGTGAAAACAAGGTCCAATCAGGCTGAAACGTTACAGGAAGGTAGAATCTATTGAGTTGTAAGTGATCTGAACGTTTCATGATGATAGCACTTTCCTAAGGGGGTCAAACCATGTCCCAAAGGTCACCGGATCTGGTGTCAATTTAAAGAAGTAGTCCAGTTACACATTTGTGGGCTTATAACTTGGCTTCTGAATGTCCTAGAGAGATCAGGTTTGTTTTAATGTACTCCAATCAACAGCCCCTACAACCACAAAAAGGAATGGAGTCATTAGCATTTATGGTTTGTAAATGGCACCCAAAATTATGTTGCACGAAGCACAATTTCACATCATTCTGGGTTCATTTGTGTGAAAACAAGGTCCAATCAGGCTGAAATATTACAGGAAGGTAGAATCTATTTAGTTGTAAGTGATCTGAACGTTTCATGATGATAGCACTTTCCTAAGGGGGTCAAACCATGTCGCAAAGGTCACCGGATCTGGTGTCAATTTAAAAAAGTAGTCCAGTTACACATTTGTGGGCTTATAACTTGGCTTCTGAATGTCCTAGAGATATCAGGTTTGTTTTAATGTACTCCAATCAACAGCCCCTACAACCACAAAAAGGAATGGAGTCATTAGCACTTATGGTATGTAAATGGCACCCAGAATTATGTTGCACGAAGCACAATTTCACATCATTCTGGGTTAATTTGTGTGAAAACAAGGTCCAATCAGGTTGAAACGTTACAGGAAGGTAGAATCTACTGAGTTGTAAGTGATCTGAACGTTTCATGATGATAGCACTTTCCTAATGGGGTCAAACCATGTCCCAAAGGTCCTCGGAACTGGTGTCAATTTAAGGAAGTAGTCCAGTTACACATTTGTGGGCTTATAACTTGGCTTCTGAATGTCCTAGAGAGATCAGGTTTGTTTTAGCGTACTCCAATTAACAGCCCCCATTACCCCAAAAAAGGAATGGAGTCATTAGCACTTATGGTTTTTAAATGGCACCCAGAATTATGTTGCACGAAGCACAATTTCACATCATTCTGGGTTCATTTGTGTGAAAACAAGGTCCAATCAGGCTGAAACGTTACAGGAAGGTAGAATCTATTGAGTTGCAAGTGATCTGAATGTTTCATGATGATAGCACTTTCCTAAGGGGGTCAAACCATGTCCCAAAAGTCACCGGATCTGGTGTCAATTTAAAGAAGTAGTTCAGTTACACATTTGTGGGCTTATAACTTGGCTTCTGAATGTCCTAGAGAGATCAGGTTTGTTTTAGTGTACTCCAATCAACAGCCCCTACAACCACAAAAAGGAATGGAGTCATTAGCACTTATCGTTTGTAAATGGCACCCAGAATTATGTTGCACGAAGCACAATTTCACATCATTCTGGGTCCATTTGTGTGAAAACAAGGTCCAATCAGGCTGAAACACTACAAGAAGGTAGAATCTATTGAGTTGTAAGTGATCTGAACGTTTCAAGATGATCGCACATTCCTATAGGGGGTAAAACCATGTCCCAAAGGTCACCGGGCCAGGTGTCACTTTAAAGTAGTAGTCCAGTTACACCTTTGTGGGCTTATAACTTGGCTTCTGAATGTCCTAGAGAGGTTAGTTTGTTTTAGTTTACTCCAATCAACAGCCCCTAAAACCACAAAAAGGAATGGAGTCATTAGCACTTATGGTTTGTAAATGGCACCCAGAATTATGTTGCACGAAGCACAATTTCACATCATTCTGGGTTCATTTGTGTGAAAACAAGGTCCAATCAGGCTGAAACGTTACAGGAAGGTAGAATCTAATGAGTTGTAAGTGATCTGAACGTTTCATGATGATAGCACTTTCCTAAGGGGGTCAAACCATGTCCCAAAGGTCACCGGATCTGGTGTCAATTTAAAGAAGTAGTCCAGTTACACATTTGTGGGCTTATAACTTGGCTTCTGAATGTCCTAGAGAGATCAGGTTTGCTTTAGTGTACACCAATCAACAGCCCCTACAACCACAAAAAGGAATGGAGTCATTAGCACTTAAGGTTTGTAAATGGCACCCAGAATTATGTTGCACGAAGCACAATTTCACATCATTCTGGGTCCATTTGTGTGAAAACAAGGTCCAATCAGGCTGAAACGCTACAAGAAGGTAGAATCTCTTGAGTTGTAAGTGATCTGAACGTTTCAAGATGATCGCTCATTCCTATAGGGGGTTAAACCATGTCCCAAAGGTCATCGGGCATGGTGTCACTTTAAAGAAGTAGTCCAGTTACACCTTTGTGGGCTTATAACTTGGCTTTTGAATGTCCTAGAGAGGTTAGTTTGTTTTAGTGTACTCCAATCAACAGCCCCTAAAACCACAAAAAGGAATGGAGTCATTAGCACTTATGGTTTGTAAATGGCACCCAGAATTATGTTGCACGAAGCACAATTTCACATCATTCTGGGTTCATTTGTGTGAAAACAAGGTCCAATCAGGCTGAAACGTTACAGGAAGGTAGAATCTACTGAGTTGTAAGTGATCTGAACGTTTCATGATGATAGAACTTTCCTAATGGGGTCAAACCATGTCCCAAAAAGTTCAGATCACTTACAACTCAATAGATTCTACCTTCTTGTAGCGTTTCAGCCTGATTGGACCTTGTTTTCACACAAATGGACCCAGAATGATGTGAAATTGTGCATCGTGCAACGTAATTCTGGGTGCCATTTACAAACCATAAGTGCTAATGACTCCATTCCTTTTTGTGTTTGTAGGGTCTCTTGATTGGAGTACATTAAAACAAACCTGATCTCTCTAGGACATTCAGAAGCCAAGTTATAAGCCCACAAATGTGTAACTGGACTACTTCTTTAAATTGACACCAGATCCGGTGACCTTTGGGACATGGTTTGACCCCCTTAGGAAAGTGCTATCATCATGAAACGTTCAGATCACTTACAACTCAATAGATTCTACCTTCCTGTAACGTTTCAGCCTGATTGGACCTTGTTTTCACACAAATGAACCCAGAATGATGTGAAATTGTACTTCGTGCAACATTATTCTGGGTGCCATTTACATACCATAAGTGCTAATGACTCCATTCCTTTTTGTGGTTGTAGGGGATGTTGATTGGAGTATACTAAAACAACCCTGATCTCTCTAGGACATTCAGAAGCCAAGTTATAAGCCCACAAATGAGTAACTGGACTACTTCTTTAAATTGACACCAGATCCGGTGACCTTTGGGACATGGTTAGACCCCCTTAGGAAAGTGCTATCATCATGAAACGTTCAGATCACTTAGAACTCAATAGATTCTACCTTCCTGTAAGGTGTCAGCCTGAATGGACCTTGTTTTCACACAAATGAACCCAGAATGATGTGAAATTGTGCTTCGTGCAACATAATTCTGGGTGCCATTTACAAACCATAAGTGCTAATGACTCCATTCCTTTTTGTGGTTGTAGGGGCTGTTGATTGGAGTACAGTAAAACAAACCTGACCTCTCTAGGACATTCAGAAGCCAAGTTATAAGCCCACAAAGGTGTAACTGGACTACTTCTTTAAAGTGACACCAGGCCCGGTGACCTTTGGGACATGGTTTGACCCCCTATAGGAATGTGCGATCATCATGAAACGTTCAGATCACTTACAACTCAATAGATTCTACCTTCTTGTAACGTTTCAGCCTGATTGAACCTTGTTTTCACACAAATGGACCCAGAATGATGTGAAATTGTGCTTTGTGCAACATAATTCTGGGTGCCATTTACAAACCATAAGTGCTAATGACTCCATTCCTTTTGTGGTTGTAGGGGCTGTTGATTGGAGTACACTAAAACAAACCTGATCTCTCTCGACATTCAGAAGCCAAGTTAAAAGCCCACAAATGTGTAACTGGACTACTTCTTTAAATTGACACCAGATCCGGTGACCTTTGGGACATGGTTTGATCCCCTTAGGAAAGCGCTATCATCATGAAACGTTCAGATCACTTACAACTAAATAGATTCTACCTTCCTGTAACGTTTCAGCCTGATTGGAGCTTGTTTTTACACAAATGAACCCAGAATGATGTGAAATTGTGCTTCGTGCAACATAATTCTGGGTGCCATTTACAAACCATAAATGCTAATGACTCCATTCCTTTTTGTGGTTGTAGGGGCTGTTGATTGGAGTACATTAAAACAAACCTGATCTCTCTAGGACATTCAGAAGCCAAGTTATAAGCCCACAAATGTGTAACTGGACTACTTCTTTAAATTGACACCAGATCCGGTGACCTTTGGGACATGGTTTGACCCCCTTAGGAAAGTGCTATCATCATGAAACGTTCAGATCACTTACAACTCAGTAGATTCTACCTTCCTGTAACGTTTTGGCCTGATTGGACCTTGTTTTCACACAAATGGACCCAGAATGATGTGAAATTGTGCTTCGTGCAACATAATTCTGGGTGCCATTTACAAACCATAAGTGCTAATGACTCCATTCCTTTTTGTGGTTGTAGGGGCTGTTGATTGGAGTACACTAAAACAAACCTGACCTCTCTAGGACATTCAGAAGCCAAGTTATAAGCCCACAAATGTGTAACTGGACTACTACTTTAAAGTGACACCAGGCCCGGTGACCGTTGGGACATGGTTTGACCCCCTATAGGAATGTCAGATCATCATGAAACGTTCAGATCACTTACAACTCAATAGATTCTACCTTCTTGTAACGTTTCAGCCTGAATGGACCTTGTTTTCACACAAATGGACCCAGAATGATGTGAAATTGTGCTTCGTGCAACATAATTCTGGGTGCCATTTACAAACCATAAGTGCTAATGACTCCATTCCTTTTGTGGTTGTAGGGGCTGTTGATTGGAGTACACTAAAACAAACCTAACCTCTCTAGGACATTCAGAAGCCAAGTTATAAGCCCACAAATGTGTAACTGGACTACTTCTTTAAATTGACACCAGATCCGGTGACCTTTGGGACATGGTTTGATCCCCTTAGGAAAGCGCTATTATCATGAAACGTTCAGATCACTTACAACTAAATAGATTCTACCTTCCTGTAACGTTTCAGCCTGATTGGACCTTGTTTTCACACAAATGAACCCAGAATGATGTGAAATTGTGCTTCGTGCAACATAATTCTGGGTGACATTTACAAACCATAAATGCTAATGACTCCATTCATTTTTGTGGTTGTAGGGGCTGTTGATTGGAGTACATTAAAACAAGCCTGATCTCTCTAGGACATTCAGAAGCCAAGTTATAAGCCCACAAATGTGTAACTGGACTACTTCTTTAAATTGACACCAGATCCGGTGACCTTTGGGACATGGTTTGACCCCCTTAGGAAAGTGCTATCATTATGAAACGTTCAGATCACTTACAACTCAATAGATTCTACCTTCCTGTAACGTTTCAGCCTGATTGGACCTTGTTTTCACACAAATGGACACAGAATGATGTGAAATTGTGCTTCGTGCAACATAATTCTGGGTGCCATTTACAAACCATAAGTGCTAATGACTCCATTCCTTTTTGTGGTTGTAGGGGCTGTTGACTGGAGTACACTAAAACAAACCTGACCTCTATAGGACATTCAGAAGCCAAGTTATAAGCCCACAAAGGTGTAACTGGACTACTTCTTTAAAGTGACACCAGGCCCGGTGACCTTTGGGACATGGTTTGACCCCCTATAGGAATGTGCGATCATCATGAAACGTTCAGATCACTTACAATTCAATAGATTCTACCTTCTTGTAACGTTTCAGCCTGATTGAACCTTGTTTTCACACAAATGGACCCAGAATGATGTGAAATTGTGCTTCGTGCAACATAATTCTGGGTGCCATTTACAAACCATAAGTGCTAATGACTCCATTCCTTTTGTGGTTGTAGGGGCTGTTGATTGGAGTACACTAAAACAAACCTGATCTCTCTAGGACATTCAGAAGCCAAGTTATAAGCCCACAAATGTGTAACTGGACTACTTCTTTAAATTGACACCAGATCCGGTGACCTTTGGGACATGGTTTGATCCCCTTAGGAAAGCGCTATCATCATGAAACGTTCAGATCACTTACAACTCAATAGATTCTACCTTCTTGTAACGTTTCAGCCTGAATGGACCTTGTTTTCACACAAATGGACCCAGAATGATGTGAAATTGTGCTTCGTGCAACATAATTCTGGGTGCCATTTACAAACCATAAGTGCTAATGACTCCATTCCTTTTGTGGTTGTAGGGGCTGTTGATTGGAGTACACTAAAACAAACCTAACCTCTCTAGGACATTCAGAAGCCAAGTTATAAGCCCACAAATGTGTAACTGGACTACTTCTTTAAATTGACACCAGATCCGGTGACCTTTGGGACATGTTTTGATCCCCTTAGGAAAGCGCTATCATCATGAAACGTTCAGATCACTTACAACTAAATAGATTCTACCTTCCTGTAACGTTTCAGCCTGACTGGACCTTGTTTTCACACAAATGAACCCAGAATGATGTGAAATTGTGCTTCGTGCAACATAATTCTGGGTGACATTTACAAACCATAAATGCTAATGACTCCATTCATTTTTGTGGTTGTAGGGGCTTTTGATTGGAGTACATTAAAACAAACCTGATCTCTCTAGGACATTCAGAAGCCAAGTTATAAGCCCACAAATGTGTAACTGGACTACTTCTTTAAATTGACACCAGATCCGGTGACCTTTGGCACATGGTTTGACCCCCTTAGGAAAGTGCTATCATCATGAAACGTTCAGATCAATTACAACTCAATAGATTCTACCTTCCTGTAACGTTTCAGCCTGAATGGACCTTGTTTTCACACAAATGGACCCAGAATGATGTGAAATTGTGCTTCGTGCAACATAATTCTGGGTGCCATTTACAAACCATAAGTGCTAATGACTCCATTCCTTTTTGTGGTTGTAGGGGCTTTTGATTGGAGTACACTAAAACAAACCTGACCTCTATAGGACATTCAGAAGCCAAGTTATAAGCCCACAAAGGTGTAACTGGACTACTTCTTTAAAGTGACACCAGGCCCGGTGACCTTTGGGACATGGTTTGACCCCCTATAGGAATTTGAGATCATTGAGAAATGTTCAGATCACTTACAACTCAATAGATTCTACCTTCTTGTAACGTTTCAGCCTGATTGGACCTTGTTTTCACACAAATGGACCCAGAATGATGTGAAATTGTGCTTCGTGCAACGTAATTCTGGGTGCCATTTACAAACCATAAGTGCTAATGTCTCCATTCCTTTTTGTGGTTGTAGGGGCTGTTGATTGGAGTATACTAAAACACACCTGATCTCTCTAGGACATTCAGAAGCCAAGTTATAAGCCCACAAATGTGTAACTGGACTACTTCTTTAAATTGACACCAGATCCGGTGACCTTTGGGACATGGTTTGACCCCCTTAAGAAAGCGCTATCATCATGAAACGTTCAGATCACTTACAACTCAATAGATTCTAGCTTCCAGTAACGTTTCAGCCTGATTGGACCTTGTTTTCACACAAATGAACCCAGAATGATGTGAAATTGTGCTTCGTGCAAAATAATTCTGGGTGCCATTTACAAACCATAAGTGCTAATGACTCCATTCCTTTTTGTGGTTGTAAGGGCTGTTGTTTTGAGTAGACTAAAACAAACCTAACCTCTCTAGGATATTCAGAAGCCAAGTTATAAGCCCACACACAAAGATGTAACTGGACTACTTCTTCAAAGTGACACTTGGCCCGGTGACCTTTGGGACATGGTTTGACCCCCTTAGGAAAGTGCTATCATCATGAAACGTTCAGATCAGTTACAACTCAATAGATTCTACCTTTCTGTAACGTTTCAGCCTGATTGGACCTTGTTTTCACACAAATGAACCCAGAATGATGTGAAATTGTGCTTCGTGCAACATAATTCTGGGTGCCATTTAAAAACCATAAGTGCTAATGACTCCATTCCTTTTTGTGGTTGTAGGGGCTGTTGATTGGAGTACACTAAAATAAACCTGATCTCTCTAGGACATTCAGAAGCCAAGTTATAAGCCCACAAATGTGTAACTGGACTACTTCTTTAAATTGACACAAGATCCGGTGACCTTTGGGACATGGTTTGACCCCCTTAGGAAAGTGCTATCATCATGAAACGTTCAGATCACTTACAACTCAATAGATTCTACCTTCCTGTAACGTTTCAGCCTGATTGGACCTTGTTTTCACACAAATGAACCCAGAATGATGTGAAATTGTGCTTCGTGCAACATAATTCTGGGTGCCATTTACAAACCACAAGTGCTAATGACTCCATTCCTTTTTGTGGTTGTAGGGGCTGTTGATTGGAGTACACTAAAACAAACCTGACCTCTCTAGGACATTCAGAAGCCAAGTTATAAGCCCACAAAGGTGTAACTGGACAACTTCTTTAAAGTGACACCAGGCCCGGTGACCTTTGGGACATGGTTTTACCCACTATAAGAATGTGCGATCATCTTGAAACCTTCAGATCACTTTCAACTCAATAGATTCTACCTTCTTGTAGCGTTTCAGCCTGATTGGACCTTGTTTTCACACAAATGGACCCAGAATGATGTGAAATTGTGCTTCGTGCAACATAATTCTGGGTGCCATTTAGAAACCATAAGTGCTAATGACTCCATTCCTTTTTGTGGTTGTAGGGGCTGTTGATTGGAGTACATTAAAACAAACCTGATCTCTCTAGGACATTCAGAAGTCAAGTTATAAGCCCACAAATGTGTAACTGGACTACTACCTTAAATTGACACCAGATCCGGTGACCTTTGGGACATGGTTTGACCCCCTTAGGAAAGTGCTATCATCATGAAACGTTCAGATCACTTACAACTCAATAGATTCTACCTTCCTGTAACGTTTCAGCCTGATTGGACCTTGTTTTCACACAAATGAACCCAGAATGATGTGAAATTGTGCTTCGTGCAACATAATTCTGGGTGCCATTTACAAACCATAAGTGCTAATGACTCCATTCCTTTTTGTGGTTGTAGGGGCTGTTGATTGGAGAACACTAAAACAAAACTAACCTCTCTAGGACATTCAGAAGCCAAGTTATAAGCCCACAAAGGTGTTACGTGACTACTTCTTTAAAGTGACACCAGGCCCGGTGACCTTTGGGACATGGTTTTACCCCCTATAGGAATGAGCGATCATCTTGAAACGTTCAGATCACTTACAACTCAAGAGATTCTACCTTCTTGTAGCGTTTCAGCCTGATTGGACCTTGTTTTCACACAAAGTGACCCAGATTGATGTGAAATTGTGCTTCGTGCAACATAATTCTGGGTGCCATTTACAAACCTTAAGTGCTAATGACTCCATTCCTTTTTGTGGTTGTAGGGGCTGTTGATTGGAGTACACTAAAACAAACCTGATCTCTCTAGGACATTCAGAAGCCAAGTTATAAGCCCACAAATGTGTAACTGGACTACTTCTTTAAATTGACACCAGATCCGGTGACCTTTGGGACATGGTTTGACCCCCTTATGAAAGTGCTATCATCATGAAACGTTCAGATCACTTACAACTCTATAGATTCTACCTTCCTGTAACGTTTCAGCCTGATTGGACCTTGTTTTCACACAAATGAACCCAGAATGATGTGAAATTGTGCTTCGTGCAACATAATTCTGGGTGCCATTTACAAACCATAAGTGCTAATGACTCCATTCCTTTTTGTGGTTTTAGGGGCTGTTGATTGGAGTACACTAAAACAAACTAACCTCTCTAGGACATTCAGAAGCCAAGTTATAAGCCCACAAAGGTGTAACTGGACTACTACTTTAAAGTGACACCAGGCCCGGTGACCTTTGGGACATGGTTTTACCCCCTATAGGAATGAGCGATCATCTTGAAACGTTCAGATCACTTACAACTCAAGAGATTCTACCTTCTTGTAGCGTTTCAGCCTGATTGGACCTTGTTTTCACACAAATGGACCCAGATTGATGTGAAATTGTGCTTCGTGCAACATAATTCTGGGTGCCATTTACAAACCTTAAGTGCTAATGACTCCATTTCTTTTTGTTGTTGTAGGGGCTGTTGATTGGAGTACACTAAAACAAACCTGATCTCTCTAGGACATTCAGAAGCCAAGTTATAAGCCCACAAATGAGTAACTGGACTACTTCTTTAAATTGACACCAGATCCGGTGACCTTTGGGACATGGTTTGACCCCCTTAGGAAAGTGCTATCATCATGAAACGTTCAGATCACTTACAACTCTTTAGATTCTACCTTCCTGTAACGTTTCAGCCTGATTGGACCTTGTTTTCACACAAATGAACCCAGAATGATGTGAAATTGTGCTTCGTGCAACATAATTCTGGGTGCCATTTACAAACCATAAGTGCTAATGACTCCATTACTTTTTGTGGTTTTAGGGGATGTTGATTGGAGTACACTAAAACAAACTAACCTCTCGAGGACATTCAGAAGCCAAGTTATAAGCCCACAAAGGTGTAACTGGACTACTACTTTAAAGTGACACCAGGCCCGGTGACCTTTGGGACATGGTTTTACCCCCTATAGGAATGTGCGATCATCTTGAAACGTTCAGATCACTTACAACTCAATAGATTCTACCTTCTTGTAGCGTTTCAGCCTGATTGGACCTTGTTTTCACACAAATGGACCCAGAATGATGTGAAATTATGCTTCGTGCAACATAATTCTGGGTGCCATTTCCAAACCATAAGTGCTAATGACTCCATTCCTTTTTGTGGTTGTAGGGGCTGTTGATTGGAGTACACTAAAACAAACCTGATCTCTCTAGGACATTCAGAAGCCAAGTTATAAGCCCACAAATGTGTAACTGGACTACTTCTTTAAATTGACACCAGATCCGGTGACTTTTGGGACATGGTTTGACCCCCTATAGGAAAGTGCTATCATCATGAAACGTTCAGATCACTTGTAACTCAATAGATTCTACCTTCCTGTAACGTTTCAGCCTGATTGGACCTTGTTTTCACACAAATGGACCCAGAATGATGTGAAATTGTGCTTCGTGCAACATAATTCTGGGTGCCATTTACAAACCTTAAGTGCTAATGACTCCATTCCTTTTTGTGGTTGTAGGGGCTGTTGATTGGAGTACACTAAAACAAACCTGATCTCTCTAGGACATTCAGATGCCAAGTTATAAGCCCACAAATGTGTAACTGGACTACTACTTTAAATTGACACCAGATCCGGTGACCTTTGGGACATGGTTTGACCCCCTTAGGAAAGTGCTATCATCATGAAACGTTCAGATCACTTACAACTCAATAGATTCTACCTTCCTGTAACGTTTCAGCCTGATTGGACATTGTTTTCACACAAATGAACCCAGAATGATGTGAAATTGTGCTTCGTGCAACATAATTCTGGGTGCCATTTACAAACCATAAGTGCTAATGACTCCATTCCTTTTTGTGGTTTTAGGGGCTGTTGATTGGAGTACACTAAAACAAACTAACCTCTCTAGGACATTCAGAAGCCAAGTTATAAGTCCACAAAGGTGTAACTGGACTACTACTTTAAAGTGACACCAGGCCCGGTAACGTTTGGGACATGGTTTTACCCCGTATCGGAATGTTCGATCATCTTGAAACGTTCAGATCACTTACAACTCAATAGATTCTACCTTCTTGTAGCGTTTCAGCCTGATTGGACCTTGTTTTCACACAAATGGACCCAGAATGATGTGAAATTGTGCTTCGTGCAACATAATTCTGGGTGCCATTTCCAAACCATAAGTGCTAATGACTCCATTCCTTTTTGTGGTTGTAGGGGCTGTTGATTGGAGTACACTAAAACAAACCGGATCTCTCTAGGACATTCAGAAGCCAAGTTATAAGCCCACAAATGTGTAACTGGACTACTTCTTTAAATTGACACCAGATCCGGTGACTTTTGGGACATGGTTTGACCCCCTTAGGAAAGTGCTATCATCATGAAACGTTCAGATCACTTGCAACTCAATAGATTCTACCTTCCTGTAACGTTTCAGCCTGATTGGACCTTGTTTTCACACAAATGAACCCAGAATGATGTGAAATTGTGCTTCGTGCAACATAATTCTGCGTGCCATTTAAAAACCACAAGTGCTAATGACTCCATTCCTTTTTTCGGGTAATGGGGGCTGTTAATTGGAGTACACTAAAACAAACCTGATCTCTCTAGGACATTCAGAAGCCAAGTTATAAGCCCACAAAGGTGTAACTGGACTACTTCTTTAAAGTGACACCAGGCCCGGTGACCTTTAGGAAATGGTTTTACCCCCTATAGGAATGTGCGATCATCTTGAAACGTTCAGATAACTTACAACTCAATAGATTCTACCTTCTTGTAGCGTTTCAGCCTGATTGGACCTTGTTTTCACACAAATGGACCCAGAATGATGTGAAATTGTGCATCGTGCAACATAATTCTGGGTGCCATTTACAAACCATAAGTGCTAATGACTCCATTCCTTTTTGTTGTTGTAGTAGCTGTTGATTGGAGAACACTAAAACAAAACTAACCTCTCTAGGACATTCAGAAGCCAAGTTATAAGCCCACAAAGGTGTTACGTGACTAATTCTTTAAAGTGACACCAGGCCCGGTGACCTTTGGGACATGGTTTTACCCCCTATAGGAATGAGCGATCATCTTGAAACGTTCAGATCACTTACAACTCAAGAGATTCTACCTTCTTGTAGCGTTTCAGCCTGATTGGACCTTGTTTTCACACAAATGGACCCAGATTGATGTGAAATTGTGCTTCGTGCAACATAATTCTGGGTGCCATTTACAAACCTTAAGTGCTAATGACTCCATTCCATTTTGTGGTTGTAGGGGCTGTTGATTGGAGTACACTAAAACAAACCTGATCTCTCTAGGACATTCAGAAGCCAAGTTATAAGCCCACAAATGTGTAACTGGACTACTTCTTTAAATTGACACCAGATCCGGTGACCTTTGGGACATGGTTTGACCCCCTTAGGAAAATGCTATCATCATGAAACGTTCAGATCACTTACAACTCAATAGATTCTACCTTCCTGTAACGTTTCAGCCTGATTGGACCTTGTTTTAACACAAATGAACCCAGAATGATGTGAAATTGTGCTTCATGCAACATAATTCTGGGTGCCAATTACAAACCATAAGTGCTAATGACTCCATTCCTTTTTGTGGTTTTAGGGGCTGTTGATTGGAGTACACTAAAACAAACTAACCTCTCTAGGACATTCAGAAGCCAAGTTATAAGCCCACAAAGGTGTAACTGGACTACTACTTTAAAGGGACACCAGGCCCGGTGACCTTTGGGACATGGTTTTACCCCCTATAGGAATGTGCGATCATCTTGAAACGTCAGATCACTTACAACTCAATAGATTCTACCTTCTTGTAGCGTTTCAGCCTGATTGGACCTTGTTTTCACACAAATGGACCCAGAATGATGTGAAATTATGCTTCGTGCAACATAATTCTGGGTGCCATTTCCAAACCATAAGTGCTAATGACTCCATTCCTTTTTGTGGTTGTAGGGGCTGTTGATTGGAGTACACTAAAACAAACCTGATCTCTCTAGGACATTCAGAAGCCAAGTTATAAGCCCACAAATGTGTAACTGGACTACTTCTTTAAATTGACACCAGATCCGGTGACTTTTGGGACATGGTTTGACCCCCTATAGGAAAGTGCTATCATCATGAAACGTTCAGATCACTTGCAACTCAATAGATTCTACCTTCCTGTAACGTTTCATCCTGATTGGACCTTGTTTTCACACAAATGAACCCAGAATGATGTGAAATTGTGCTTCGTGCAACATAATTCTGGGTGCCATTTACAAACCATAAGTGCTAATGACTCCATTCCTTTTTGTGGTTTTAGGGGCTGTTGATTGGAGTACACTAAAACAAACTAACCTCTCTAGGACATTCAAAAGCCAAGGTATAAGCCCACAAAGGTGTAACTGGACTACTACTTTAAAGTGACACCAGGCCCGGTGACCTTTGGGACATGGTTTTACCCCCTATAGGAATGTGCGATCATCTTGAAACGTTCAGATCACTTACAACTCAATAGATTCTACCTTCTTGCAGCGTTTCAGCCTGATTGGACCTTGTTTTCACACAAATGGACCCAGAATGATGTGAAATTATGCTTCGTGCAACATAATTCTGGGTGCCATTTACAAACCTTAAGTGCTAATGACTCCATTCCTTTTTGTGGTTGTAGGGGCTGTTTATTGGAGTACACTAAAACAAACCTGATCTCTCTAGGACATTCAGAAGCCAAGTTATAAGCCCACAAATGTGTAACTGGACTACTACTTTAAATTGACACCAGATCCGGTGACCTTTGGGACATGGTTTGACCCCCTTAGGAAAGTGCTATCATCATGAAACGTTCAGATCACTTACAACTCAATAGATTCTACCTTCCTGTAATGTTTCAGCCTGATTGGACCTTGTTTTCACACAAATGAACCCAGAATGATGTGAAATTGTGCTTCGTGCAACATAATTCTGGGTGCCATTTACAAACCATAAGTGCTAATGACTCCATTCCTTTTTGTGGTTTTAGGGGCTGTTGATTGGAGTACACTAAAACAAACTAACCTCTCTAGGACATTCAGAAGCCAAGTTATAAGTCCACAAAGGTGTAACTGGACTACTACTTTAAAGTGACACCAGGCCCGGTGACGTTTGGGACATGGTTTTACCCCCTATAGGAATGTGCTATCATCTTGAAACGTTCAGATCACTTACAACTCAATAGATTCTACCTTCTTGTAGCGTTTCAGCCTGATTGGACCTTGTTTTCACACAAATGGACCCAGAATGATGTGAAATTGTGCTTCGTGCAACATAATTCTGGGTGCCATTTTCAAACCATAAGTGCTAATGACTCCATTCCTTTTTGTGGTTGTAGGGGCTGTTGATTGGTGTACACTAAAACAAACCGGATCTCTCTAGGACATTCAGAAGCCAAGTTATAAGCCCACAAATGTGTAACTGGACTACTTCTTTAAATTGACACCAGATCCGGTGACTTTTGGGACATGGTTTGACCCCCTTAGGAAAGTGCTATCATCATGAAACGTTCAGATCACTTGCAACTCAATAGATTCTACCTTCCTGTAACGTTTCAGCCTGATTGGACCTTGTTTTCACACAAATGAACCCAGAATGATGTGAAATTGTGCTTCGTGCAACATAATTCTGGGTGCCATTTAAAAACCACAAGTGCTAATGACTCCATTCTTTTTTTGGGGTAATGGGGGCTGTTAATTGGAGTACGCTAAAACAAACCTGATCTCTCTAGGACATTCAGAAGCCAAGTTATAAGCCCACAAATGTGTAACTGGACTACTTCTTTAAATTGACACCAGTTCCGGTGACCTTTGGGACATGGTTTGACCCCATTAGGAAAGTGCTATCATCATGAAACGTTCAGATCACTTACAACTCAGTAGATTCTACCTTCCTGTAACGTTTCAGCCTGATTGGACCTTGTTTTCACACAAATGAACCCAGAATGATGTGAAATTGTGCTTCGTGCAACATAATTCTGGGTGCCATTTAAAAACCATAAGTGCTAATGACTCCTTTCCTTTTTTGGGGTAATGGGGGCTGTTAATTGGAGTACGCTAAAACAAACCTGATCTCTCTAGGACATTCAGAAGCCAAGTTATAAGCCCACAAAGGTGTAACTGGACTACTTCTTTAAAGTGACACCAGGCCCGGTGACCTTTGGGAAATGGTTTTACCCCCTATAGGAATGTGCGATCATCTTGAAACGTTCAGATAACTTACAACTCAATAGATTCTACCTTCTTGTAGCGTTTCAGCCTGATTGGACCTTGTTTTCACACAAATGGACCCAGAATGATGTGAAATTGTGCATCGTGCAACATAATTCTGGGTGCCATTTACAAACCATAAGTGCTAATGACTCCATTCCTTTTTGTTGTTGTAGTGGCTGTTGATTGGAGAACACTAAAACAAAACTAACCTCTCAAGGACATTCAGAAGCCAAGTTATAAGCCCACAAAGGTGT
Organism: Nothobranchius furzeri; assembly: GCF_043380555.1. Classification (NCBI taxonomy): domain Eukaryota; kingdom Metazoa; phylum Chordata; class Actinopteri; order Cyprinodontiformes; family Nothobranchiidae; genus Nothobranchius; species Nothobranchius furzeri. Next base: position 9,417,856 of record NC_091746.1, on the reverse strand, counting down.
TACGTGACTACTTCTTTAAAGTGACACCAGGCCCGGTGACCTTTGGGACATGGTTTTACCCCCTATAGGAATGAGCGATCATCTTGAAACGTTCAGATCACTTACAACTCAAGAGATTCTACCTTCTTGTAGCGTTTCAGCCTGATTGGACCTTGTTTTCACACAAATGGACCCAGATTGATGTGAAATTGTGCTTCGTGCAACATAATTCTGGGTGCCATTTACAAACCTTAAGTGCTAATGACTCCATTCCTTTTTGTGGTTGTAGGGGCTGTTGATTGGAGTACACTAAAACAAACCTGATCTCTCTAGGACATTCAGAAGCCAAGTTATAAGCCCACAAATGTGTAACTGGACTACTTCTTTAAATTGACACCAGATCCGGTGACCTTTGGGACATGGTTTGACCCCCTTAGGAAAGTGCTATCATCATGAAACGTTCAGATCACTTACAACTCAATAGATTCTACCTTCCTGTAACGTTTCAGCCTGATTGGACCTTGTTTTAACACAAATGAACCCAGAATGATGTGAAATTGTGCTTCATGCAACATAATTCTGGGTGCCATTTACAAACCATAAGTGCTAATGACTCCATTCCTTTTTGTGGTTTTAGGGGCTGTTGATTGGAGTACACTAAAACAAACTAACCTCTCTAGGACATTCAGAAGCCAAGTTAAAAGCCCACAAAGGTGTAACTGGACTACTACTTTAAAGGGACACCAGGCCCGGTGACCTTTGGGACATGGTTTTACCCCCTATAGGAATGTGCGATCATCTTGAAACGTCAGATCACTTACAACTCAATAGATTCTACCTTCTTGTAGCGTTTCAGCCTGATTGGACCTTGTTTTCACACAAATGGACCCAGAATGATGTGAAATTATGCTTCGTGCAACATAATTCTGGGTGCCATTTCCAAACCATAAGTGCTAATGACTCCATTCCTTTTTGTGGTTGTAGGGGCTGTTGATTGGAGTACACTAAAACAAACCTGATCTCTCTAGGACATTCAGAAGCCAAGTTATAAGCCCACAAATGTGTAACTGGACTACTTCTTTAAATTGACACCAGATCCGGTGACTTTTGGGACATGGTTTGACCCCCTATAGGAAAGTGCTATCATCATGAAACGTTCAGATCACTTGCAACTCAATAGATTCTACCTTCCTGTAACGTTTCAGCCTGATTGGACCTTGTTTTCACACAAATGGACCCAGAATGATGTGAAATTGTGCTTCGTGCAACATAATTCTGGTTGCCATTTACAAACCTTAAGTGCTAATGACTCCATTCCTTTTTGTGGTTGTAGGGCCTGTTGATTGGAGTACACTAAAACAAACCTGATCTCTCTAGGACATTCAGAAGCCAAGTTATAAGCCCACAAATTTGTAACTGGACTACTTCTTTAAATTGACAACAGATCCGGTGACCTTTGGGACATGGTTTGACCCCCTTAGGAAAGTGCTATCATCATGAAACGTTCAGATCACTTACAATTCAATAGATTCTACCTTCCTGTAACGTTTCAGCCTGATTGGACCTTGTTTTCACACAAATGAACCCAGAATGATGTGAAATTGTGCTTCGTGCAACATAATTCTGGGTGCCATTTACAAACCATAAGTGCTAATGACTCCATTCCTTTTTGTGGTTTTAGGGGCTGTTGATTGGAGTACACTAAAACAAACTAACCTCTCTAGGACATTCAGAAGCCAAGTTATAAGCCCACAAAGGTGTAACTGGACTACTACTTTAAAGTGACACCAGGCCCGGTGACGTTTGGGACATGGTTTTACCCCCTATAGGAATGTGCGATCATCTTGAAACGTTCAGATCACTTACAACTCAATAGATTCTACCTTCTTGTAGCGTTTCAGCCTGATTGGACCTTGTTTTCACACAAATGGACCCAGAATGATGTGAAATTGTGCTTCGTGCAACATAATTCTGGGTGCCATTTACAAACCATAAGTGCTAATGACTCCATTCCTTTTTGTGGTTGTAGGGGCTGTTGATTGGAGTACACTAAAACAAACCTGATCTCTCTAGGACATTCAGAAGCCAAGTTATAAGCCCACAAATGTGTAACTGGACTACTTCTTTAAATTGACACCAGATCCGGTGACGTTTGGGACATGGTTTGACCCCCTTAGGAAAGTGCTATCATCATGAAACGTTCAGATCACTTACAACCAGGGGCGGTTCTAGACCAAATTTTCCAGGGGGGCCACTGTGGGGCCAGTATTTTTTCATGGGGGCCCAAGAAAAATAAATCATAATTAAAGACAATGAACAAGTAAACTATTACAGTGAATGCAGTAATGGTTTACTTGTGAAAGTAAAACTGGCATGTTTTTATGGTACTCAGATAACAATTCTGAATGCTTCACCGCAACATGTGACTTGAGTAAAAAAATAATTCTAGTTTATTATTATAGTTTGTGACTTTATTTGAAGATTATATAAACTGTACATATGAAAAATAAACATTCAAACAAATAAAATATGTGCACAATACAATTTGCTTTTTGTAGTCAACACACACACACACACACACACACACACACACACACACACACACACACACACACACACACACACACACACACACACACACACACATACACACACACACACACGTAAGCATAATCACTTCACCAATTGTTTTGATATACTCACGATTTTCTATAACCTTTTTACAGTGTTCCTTGTCGAGTATATTAGCTAATGTTGTATTAGCTTTCACAGCCCTCTGGTAGTCCCTCCACGCTATCATTGAGTCCTTATGCCTTTCAGACTTTGCATGTACTGAAAACCCCTCCTCTCTCAGTTGCTTTTTTCCAGTTCCTAAATCCACATGGTGAGTCAAACACACTTCCTGCGCTACTTGGTGGGCTAAAATGTCTGCATGCATGACAATAAGTAGAGTCCATAGTAACAGAATATTCAACCCAAGGATTACTTTCATACCAGCTTGGCTGAAAGCTGCATCTTCTGTCTCCTATTAATGTCACTGGAAATGTCCTCAAACTAGGCTGAGTAGGTGGGTCATCCTTGCACTTGCTGATATGTGAAAGAAAATAAATGTTAGCATGAGGATAAAAGTCATAATTAGTTAATTCAGAGTCTTATTTTATTTATTTATTAAATAAAAACAACAGAAATTTTGGTCCAGAGTCAGCATGCCTCAAATGCATTTTACACACAATATGAGCTGCAAACACAGAGGGCTTGTTCAACACCCACAAACCTGACGGTAGTGTACACGGTGCACATGACAGCAGATGTCCCTCTTTTTGCTCCTCACTCTCTCCCTCACAGCCTACATCTTCCTCCTCACTCTCTTCCTCACAGCCTACATCTTCCTCCTCACTCTCTCCCTCACAGCCTACATCTTCCTCCTCCTCACTCTCAGGGTGGACAGCCTCTGACCTGTCTGGTTCCTCTCCAACCAACTCCTCCTTCTCTCTTTCATCCTGCTTCTCAGTTCCCTCGTGACTTTCATCCTCTCTCTGTCTACGCTGTTCTTTATTAACAGCGGTAAAAAAAAAAAGGAAAAAACGTCCCGCTGATGCTTCCAGTCAGTGCTGCGAGAAAGTCATAGATAAATGAATACTGTGATCTAATCTCAACGTGTCTAAGGCTTAAAATGCAGCAACTTCATTTTTATTTTACAGTTAATGTTACACAGGAAAAACAAATCAGTGTTAACTGTGGATAGACTCAGTTAGGAACTTAAAAGTAAATGACAGAAACGCGCGACTACGATCAAAACATTGATGTCAGGAAAATAAACTGTATTGCTTACCTTCGTCTCTTAGCGTCTTTTCCGTTTGGCGTCCTCAAGAACTTCTTCGGGTCCCATTTAAACTATTTTTAACCTTTTATTCAAAAATCCACCGGGTAAACAGTTCTGCGCTCTAAAGGCTCCGTGTGAAACGCTGCAGCGCATTAGTTCCCGTCTCCGAGGCAGCGCGCGAAAAAAAAAATCCGATCTCTTCAGCACAGGGGCCATAACAGGGGCCAGGGCCGGTTCTACAGGGGCCCAGGCCCCTGTGGGCCCCCGTTTAAAACCGCCATTGCTTACAACTCAATAGATTCTACCTTCCTGTAACGTTTCAGCCTGATTGGACCTTGTTTTCACACAAATGGACCCAGAATGATGTGAAATTGTGCTTCGTGCAACATAATTCTGGGTGCCATTTACAAACCATAAGTGCTAATGACTCCATTCCTTTTTGTGGTTGTAGGGGCTGTTGATTGGAGTACACTAAAACAAACCTGATCTCTCTAGGACATGCAGAAGCCAAGTTATAAGCCCACAAAGGTGTAACTGGACTGCTTCTTTAAATTGACACCAGATCCGGTGACCTTTGGGACATGGTTTGACCCCCTTAGGAAAGTGCTATCATCACGAAACGTTCAGATCACTTACAACTCAATAGATTCTACCTTCCTGTAACGTTTCTGCCTGATTGGACCTTGTTTTCACACAAATGAACCCAGAATGATGTGAAATTGTGCTTCGTGCAACATAATTCTGGGTGGCATTTAAAAACCATAAGTGCTAATGACTCCATTCCTTTTTGTGGTTGTAGGGGCTGTTGATTGGAGTACACTAAAACAAACCTGATCTCTCTAGGACATGCAGAAGCCAAGTTATAAGCCCACAAATGTGTAACTGGACTACTTTAAATTGACACCAGATCCGGTGACCTTTGGGACATGGTTTGACCCCTTATAGGAATGTGTGATCATCATGAAACAGTCAGATCACTTACAACTCAATAGATTCTACCTTCTTGTAATGTTTCAGCCTGATTGGACCTTGTTTTCACACAAATGGACCCAGAATGATGTGAAATTGTGCTTAGTGCAACATCATTCTGGGTGCCATTTACAAACCATAAGTGCTAATGACTCCATTCCTTTTTGTGGTTGTAGGGGCTGTTGATTGGGGTACACTAAAACAAACCTGATCTCTCTAGGACATTCAGAAGCCAAGTTATAAGCCCACAAATGTGTAACTGGACTACTTCTTTAAAGTGACACCAGGCCTGGTGACCTTTGGGACATGGTTTGACCCCCTATAGGAATGTGCGATCATCATGAAACGTTAGGATCACTTACTACTCAATAGATTCTACCTTCTTGTAACGTTTCAGCCTGATTGGACCTTGTTTTTACACAAATGAACCCAGAATGATGTAAAATTGTGCTTCGTGCAACTTAATTCTGGGTGCCATTTACAAACCATAAGTGCTAATGACTCCATTCCTTTCTGTGGTTGTAGGGGCTGTTGATTGGAGTACACTGAAACAAACCTGATCTCTCTAGGACATTCAGAAGCCAAGTTATAAGCCCACAAAGGTGTAACTGGACTGCTTCTTTAAATTGACACCAGATCCGGTGACGTTTGGGACATGGTTTGACCCCCTTAGGAAAGTGCTATAAAACCATTTCCCAAAGGTCACCGGGCCTGGTGTCACTTTAAAGAAGTAGTCCAGTTACACCTTTGTGGGCTTATAACTTGGCTTCTGAATGTCCTAGAGAGATCAGGTTTGTTTTAATGTACTCCAATCAACAGCCCCTACAACCACAAAAAGGAATGGAGATATTAGCACTTATGGTTTGTAAATGGCACCCAGAATTATGTTGCACGAAGCACAATTTCACATCATTCTGGGTTCATTTGTGTGAAAACAAGGTCCAATCAGGCTGAAACGTTACAGGAATGTAGAATCTACTGAGTTGTAAGTGATCTGAACGTTTCATGATGATAGCACTTTCCTAATGGGGTCAAACCATGTCCCAAAGGTCACCGGAACTGGTGTCAATTTAAAGAAGTAGTCCAGTTACACATTTGTGGGCTTATAACTTGGCTTCTGAATGTTCTAGAGAGATCAGGTTTGTTTTAGCGTACTCCAATTAACAGCCCCCATTACCCCAAAAAAGGAATGGAGTCATTAGCACTTATGGTTTTTAAATGGCACCCAGAATTATGTTGCACGAAGCACAATTTCACATCATTCTGGGTTCATTTGTGTGAAAACAAGGTCCAATCAGGCTGAAACGTTACAGGAAGGTAGAATCTATTGAGTTGCAAGTGATCTGAACGTTTCATGATGATCGCACATTCCTATAGGGGGTAAAACCATGTCCCAAAGGTCACCGGGCCTGGTGTCACTTTAAAGTAGTAGTCCAGTTACACCTTTGTGGGCTTATAACTTGGCTTCTGAATGTCCTAGAGAGGTTAGTTTGTTTTAGTGTACTCCAATCAACAGCCCCTAAAACCACAAAAAGGAATGAAGTCATTAGCACTTATGGTTTGTAAATGGCACCCAGAATTATGTTGCACGAAGCACAATTTCACATCATTCTGGGTTTATTTGTGTGAAAACAAGGTCCAATCAGGCTGAAACGTTACAGGAAGGTAGAATCTATTTAGTTGTAAGTGATCTGAACGTTTCATGATGATAGCACTTTCCTAAGGGGGTCAAACCATGTCGCAAAGGTCACCGGATCTGGTGTCAATTTTTTAGAAGTAGTCCAGTTACACATTTGTGGGCTTATAACTTGGCTTCTGAATGTCCTAGAGCTATCAGGTTTGTTTTAATGTACTCCAATCAACAGCCCCAACAACCACAAAAAGGAATGGAGTCATTAGCACTTATGGTATGTAAATGGCACCCAGAATTATGTTGCACGAAGCACAATTTCACATCATTCTGGGTTCATTTGTGTGAAAACAAGGTCCAATCAGGCTGAAACGTTACAGAAAGGTAGAATGTATTGAGTTGTAAGTGATCTGAACGTTTCATGATGATAGCACTTTCCTAAGGGGGTCAAACCATGTCCCAAAGGTCACCAGATCTGGTGTCAATTTAAAGAAGTAGTCCAGTTACACATTTGTGGGCTTATAACTTGGCTTCTGAATGTCCTAGAGAGATCAGGTTTGTTTTAATGTACTCCAATCAAGAGCCCCTACAAACACAAAAAGGAATGGAGTCATTAGCACTTATGGTTTGTAAATGGCACCCATAATTATGTTGCACGATGCACAATTTCACATCATTCTGGGTCCATTTGTGTGAAAACAAGGTCCAATCAGGCTGAAACGCTACAAGAAGGTAGAATCTATTGAGTTGTAAGTGATCTGAACGTTTCAAGATGATCGCACATTCCTATAGGGGGTAAAACCATTTCCCAAAGGTCACCGGGCCTAGTGTCAATTTAAAGAAGTAGTCCAGTTACACATTTGTGGGCTTATAACTTGGCTTCTGAATGTTCTAGAGAGATCAGGTTTGTTTTAGCGTACTCCAATTAACAGCCCCCATTACCCCAAAAAAGGAATGGAGTCATTAGCACTTATGGTTTTTAAATGGCACCCAGAATTATGTTGCACGAAGCACAATTTCACATCATTCTGGGTTCATTTGTGTGAAAACAAGGTCCAATCAGGCTGAAACGTTACAGGAAGGTAGAATCTATTGAGTTGCAAGTGATCTGAACGTTTCATGATGATCGCACATTCCTATAGGGGGTAAAACCATGTCCCAAAGGTCACCGGGCCTGGTGTCACTTTAAAGTAGTAGTCCAGTTACACCTTTGTGGGCTTATAACTTGGCTTCTGAATGTCCTAGAGAGGTTAGTTTGTTTTAGTGTACTCCAATCAACAGCCCCTAAAACCACAAAAAGGAATGAAGTCATTAGCACTTATGGTTTGTAAATGGCACCCAGAATTATGTTGCACGAAGCACAATTTCACATCATTCTGGGTTTATTTGTGTGAAAACAAGGTCCAATCAGGCTGAAACGTTACAGGAAGGTAGAATCTATTTAGTTGTAAGTGATCTGAACGTTTCATGATGATAGCACTTTCCTAAGGGGGTCAAACCATGTCGCAAAGGTCACCGGATCTGGTGTCAATTTTTTAGAAGTAGTCCAGTTACACATTTGTGGGCTTATAACTTGGCTTCTGAATGTCCTAGAGCTATCAGGTTTGTTTTAATGTACTCCAATCAACAGCCCCAACAACCACAAAAAGGAATGGAGTCATTAGCACTTATGGTATGTAAATGGCACCCAGAATTATGTTGCACGAAGCACAATTTCACATCATTCTGGGTTCATTTGTGTGAAAACAAGGTCCAATCAGGCTGAAACGTTACAGAAAGGTAGAATGTATTGAGTTGTAAGTGATCTGAACGTTTCATGATGATAGCACTTTCCTAAGGGGGTCAAACCATGTCCCAAAGGTCACCAGATCTGGTGTCAATTTAAAGAAGTAGTCCAGTTACACATTTGTGGGCTTATAACTTGGCTTCTGAATGTCCTAGAGAGATCAGGTTTGTTTTAATGTACTCCAATCAAGAGCCCCTACAAACACAAAAAGGAATGGAGTCATTAGCACTTATGGTTTGTAAATGGCACCCATAATTATGTTGCACGATGCACAATTTCACATCATTCTGGGTCCATTTGTGTGAAAACAAGGTCCAATCAGGCTGAAACGCTTCAAGAAGGTAGAATCTATTGAGTTGTAAGTGATCTGAACGTTTCAAGATGATCGCACATTCCTATAGGGGGTAAAACCATTTCCCAAAGGTCACCGGGCCTAGTGTCACTTTAAAGAAGTAGTCCAGTTACACCTTTGTGGGCTTATAACTTGGCTTCTGAATGTCCTAGAGAGATCAGGTTTGTTTTAGCGTACTCCAATTAACAGCCCCCATTACCCCAAAAAAGGAATGGAGTCATTAGCACTCATGGTTTTTAAATGGCACCTAGAATTATGTTGCACGAAGCACAATTTCACATCATTCTGGGTTCATTTGTGTGAAAACAAGGTCCAATCAGGCTGAAACGTTACAGGAAGGTAGAATCTACTGAGTTGTAAGTGATCTGAACGTTTCATGATGATAGCACTTTCCTAATGGGGTCAAACCATGTCCCAAAGGTCACCGGAACTGGTGTCAATTTAAAGAAGTAGTCCAGTTACACATTTGTGGGCTTATAACTTGGCTTCTGAATGTCCTAGAGAGATCAGGTTTGTTTTAGCGTACTCCAATTAACAGCCCCCATTACCCTAAAAAAGGAATGGAGTCATTAGCACTTGTGGTTTTTAAATGGCACCCAGAATTATGTTGCACGAAGCACAATTTCACATCATTCTGGGTTCATTTGTGTGAAAACAAGGTCCAATCAGGCTGAAACGTTACAGGAAGGTAGAATCTATTGAGTTGCAAGTGATCTGAACGTTTCATGATGATAGCACTTTCCTAAGGGGGTCAAACCATGTCCCAAAAGTTCCGGATCTGGTGTCAATTTAAAGAAGTAGTCCAGTTACACATTTGTGGGCTTATAACTTGGCTTCTGAATGTCCTAGAGAGATCAGGTTTGTTTAGTGTACTCCAATCAACAGCCCCTACAACCACAAAAAGGAATGGAGTCATTAGCACTTATGGTTTGTAAATGGCACCCAGAATTATGTTGCACGAAGCACAATTTCACATCATTCTGGGTCCATTTGTGTGAAAACAAGGTCCAATCAGGCTGAAACGCTACAAGAAGGTAGAATCTATTGAGTTGTAAGTGATCTGAACGTTTCAAGATGATCGCACATTCCTATAGGGGGTAAAACCATGTCCCAAACGCCACCGGGCCTGGTGTCACTTTAAAGTAGTAGTCCAGTTACACCTTTGTGGGCTTATAACTTGGCTTCTGAATGTCCTAGAGAGGTTAGTTTGTTTTAGTGTACTCCAATCAACAGCCCCTAAAACCACAAAAAGGAATGGAGTCATTAGCACTTATGGTTTGTAAATGGCACCCAGAATTATGTTGCACGAAGCACAATTTCACATCATTCTGGGTTCATTTGTGTGAAAACAAGGTCCAATCAGGCTGAAACGTTACAGGAAGGTAGAATCTATTGAGTTGTAAGTGATCTGAACGTTTCATGATGATAGCACTTTCCTAAGGGGGTCAAACCATGTCCCAAAGGTCACCGGATCTGGTGTCAATTTAAAGAAGTAGTCCAGTTACACATTTGTGGGCCTATAACTTGGCTTCTGAATGTCCTAGAGAGATCTGGTTTGTTTTAGTGTACTCCAATCAACAGCCCCTACAACCCCAAAAAGGAATGGAGTCATTAGCACTTAAGGTTTGTAAATGGCACCCAGAATTATGTTGCACGAAGCACAATTTCACATCATTCTGGGTTCATTTGTGTGAAAACAAGGTCCAATCAGGCTGAAACGTTACAGGAAGGTAGAATCTATTTAGTTGTAAGTGATCTGAACGTTTCATGATGATAGCACTTTCCTAAGGGGGTCAAACCATGTCGCAAAGGTCACCGGATCTGGTGTCAATTTTTTAGAAGTAGTCCAGTTACACATTTGTGGGCTTATAACTTGGCTTCTGAATGTCCTAGAGCTATCAGGTTTGTTTTAATGTACTCCAATCAACAGCCCCAACAACCACAAAAAGGAATGGAGTCATTAGCACTTATGGTATGTAAATGGCACCCAGAATTATGTTGCACGAAGCACAATTTCACATCATTCTGGGTTCATTTGTGTGAAAACAAGGTCCAATCAGGCTGAAACGTTACAGAAAGGTAGAATGTATTGAGTTGTAAGTGATCTGAACGTTTCATGATGATAGCACTTTCCTAAGGGGGTCAAACCATGTCCCAAAGGTCACCAGATCTGGTGTCAATTTAAAGAAGTAGTCCAGTTACACATTTGTGGGCTTATAACTTGGCTTCTGAATGTCCTAGAGAGATCAGGTTTGTTTTAATGTACTCCAATCAAGAGCCCCTACAAACACAAAAAGGAATGGAGTCATTAGCACTTATGGTTTGTAAATGGCACCCATAATTATGTTGCACGATGCACAATTTCACATCATTCTGGGTCCATTTGTGTGAAAACAAGGTCCAATCAGGCTGAAACGCTACAAGAAGGTAGAATCTATTGAGTTGTAAGTGATCTGAACGTTTCAAGATGATCGCACATTCCTATAGGGGGTAAAACCATTTCCCAAAGGTCACCGGGCCTAGTGTCACTTTAAAGAAGTAGTCCAGTTACACCTTTGTGGGCTTATAACTTGGCTTCTGAATGTCCTAGAGAGATCAGGTTTGTTTTAGCGTACTCCAATTAACAGCCCCCATTACCCCAAAAAAGGAATGGAGTCATTAGCACTCATGGTTTTTAAATGGCACCCAGAATTATGTTGCACGAAGCACAATTTCACATCATTCTGGGTTCATTTGTGTGAAAACAAGGTCCAATCAGGCTGAAACGTTACAGGAAGGTAGAATCTATTGAGTTGTAAGTGATCTGAACGTTTCATGATGATAGCACTTTCCTAAGGGGGTCAAACCATGTCCCAAAGGTCACCGGATCTGGTGTCAATTTAAAGAAGTAGTCCAGTTACACATTTGTGGGCCTATAACTTGGCTTCTGAATGTCCTAGAGAGATCAGGTTTGTTTTAGTGTACTCCAATCAACAGCCCCTACAACCACAAAAAGGAATGGAGTCATTAGCACTTAAGGTTTGTAAATGGCACCCAGAATTATGTTGCACGAAGCACAATTTCACATCATTCAGGGTTCATTTGTGTGAAAACAAGGTCCAATCAGGCTGAAACGTTACAGGAAGGTAGAATCTATTTAGTTGTAAGTGATCTGAACGTTTCATGATGATAGCACTTTCCTAAGGGGGTCAAACCATGTCGCAAAGGTCACCGGATCTGGTGTCAATTTTTTAGAAGTAGTCCAGTTACACATTTGTGGGCTTATAACTTGGCTTCTGAATGTCCTAGAGCTATCAGGTTTGTTTTAATGTACTCCAATCAACAGCCCCAACAACCACAAAAAGGAATGGAGTCATTAGCACTTATGGTATGTAAATGGCACCCAGAATTATGTTGCACGAAGCACAATTTCACATCATTCTGGGTTCATTTGTGTGAAAACAAGGTCCAATCAGGCTGAAACGTTACAGAAAGGTAGAATGTATTGAGTTGTAAGTGATCTGAACGTTTCATGATGATAGCACTTTCCTAAGGGGGTCAAACCATGTCCCAAAGGTCACCAGATCTGGTGTCAATTTAAAGAAGTAGTCCAGTTACACATTTGTGGGCTTATAACTTGGCTTCTGAATTTCCTAGAGAGATCAGGTTTGTTTTAATGTACTCCAATCAAGAGCCCCTACAAACACAAAAAGGAATGGAGTCATTAGCACTTATGGTTTGTAAATGGCACCCATAATTATGTTGCACGATGCACAATTTCACATCATTCTGGGTCCATTTGTGTGAAAACAAGGTCCAATCAGGCTGAAACGCTACAAGAAGGTAGAATCTATTGAGTTGTAAGTGATCTGAACGTTTCAAGATGATCGCACATTCCTATAGGGGGTAAAACCATTTCCCAAAGGTCACCGGGCCTAGTGTCACTTTAAAGAAGTAGTCCAGTTACACCTTTGTGGGCTTATAACTTGGCTTCTGAATGTCCTAGAGAGATCAGGTTTGTTTTAGCGTACTCCAATTAACAGCCCCCATTACCCCAAAAAAGGAATGGAGTCATTAGCACTCATGGTTTTTAAATGGCACCCAGAATTATGTTGCACGAAGCACAATTTCACATCATTCTGGGTTCATTTGTGTGAAAACAAGGTCCAATCAGGCTGAAACGTTACAGGAAGGTAGAATCTACTGAGTTGTAAGTGATCTGAACGTTTCATGATGATAGCACTTTCCTAATGGGGTCAAACCATGTCCCAAAGGTCACCGGAACTGGTGTCAATTTAAAGAAGTAGTCCAGTTACACATTTGTGGGCTTATAACTTGGCTTCTGAATGTCCTAGAGAGATCAGGTTTGTTTTAGCGTACTCCAATTAACAGCCCCCATTACCCCAAAAAAGGAATGGAGTCATTAGCACTTGTGGTTTTTAAATGGCACCCAGAATTATGTTGCACGAAGCACAATTTCACATCATTCTGGGTTCATTTGTGTGAAAACAAGGTCCAATCAGGCTGAAACGTTACAGGAAGGTAGAATCTATTGAGTTGCAAGTGATCTGAACGTTTCATGATGATAGCACTTTCCTAAGGGGGTCAAACCATGTCCCAAAAGTTCCGGATCTGGTGTCAATTTAAAGAAGTAGTCCAGTTACACATTTGTGGGCTTATAACTTGGCTTCTGAATGTCCTAGAGAGATCAGGTTTGTTTAGTGTACTCCAATCAACAGCCCCTACAACCACAAAAAGGAATGGAGTCATTAGCACTTATGGTTTGTAAATGGCACCCAGAATTATGTTGCACGAAGCACAATTTCACATCATTCTGGGTCCATTTGTGTGAAAACAAGGTCCAATCAGGCTGAAACGCTACAAGAAGGTAGAATCTATTGAGTTGTAAGTGATCTGAACGTTTCAAGATGATCGCACATTCCTATAGGGGGTAAAACCATGTCCCAAACGTCACCGGGCCTGGTGTCACTTTAAAGTAGTAGTCCAGTTACACCTTTGTGGGCTTATAACTTGGCTTCTGAATGTCCTAGAGAGGTTAGTTTGTTTTAGTGTACTCCAATCAACAGCCCCTAAAACCACAAAAAGGAATGGAGTCATTAGCACTTATGGTTTGTAAATGGCACCCAGAATTATGTTGCACGAAGCACAATTTCACATCATTCTGGGTTCATTTGTGTGAAAACAAGGTCCAATCAGGCTGAAACGTTACAGGAAGGTAGAATCTATTGAGTTGTAAGTGATCTGAACGTTTCATGATGATAGCACTTTCCTAAGGGGGTCAAACCATGTCCCAAAGGTCACCGGATCTGGTGTCAATTTAAAGAAGTAGTCCAGTTACACATTTGTGGGCCTATAACTTGGCTTCTGAATGTCCTAGAGAGATCAGGTTTGTTTTAGTGTACTCCAATCAACAGCCCCTACAACCACAAAAAGGAATGGAGTCATTAGCACTTAAGGTTTGTAAATGGCACCCAGAATTATGTTGCACGAAGCACAATTTCACATCATTCTGGGTTCATTTGTGTGAAAACAAGGTCCAATCAGGCTGAAACGTTACAGGAAGGTAGAATCTATTGAGTTGCAAGTGATCTGAACGTTTCATGATGATAGCACTTTCCTATAGGGGGTCAAACCATGTCCCAAAAGTCACCGGATCTGGTGTCAATTTAAAGAAGTAGTCCAGTTACACATTTGTGGGCTTATAACTTGGCTTCTGAATGTCCTAGAGAGATCAGGTTTGTTTTAGTGTACTCCAATCAACAGCCCCTACAACCATAAAAAGGAATGGAGTCATTAGCACTTATGGTTTGGAAATGGCACCCAGAATTATGTTGCACGAAGCATAATTTCACATTATTCTGGGTCCATTTGTGTGAAAACAAGGTCCAATCAGGCTGAAACGCTACAAGAAGGTAGAATCTATTGAGTTGTAAGTGATCTGAACGTTTCTAGATGATCGCACATTCCTATAGGGGGTAAAACCATGTCCCAAAGGTCACCGGGCCTGGTGTCACTTTAAAGTAGTAGTCCAGTTACACCTTTGTGGGCTTATAACTTGGCTTCTGAATGTCCTAGAGAGGTTAGTTTGTTTTAGTGTACTCCAATCAACAGCCCCTAAAACCACAAAAAGGAATGGAGTCATTAGCACTTATGGTTTGTAAATGGCACCCAGAATTATGTTGCACGAAGCACAATTTCACATCATTCTGGGTTCATTTGTGTGAAAACAAGGTCCAATCAGGCTGAAACGTTACAGGAAGGTAGAATCTATTGAGTTGTAAGTGATCTGAACGTTTCATGATGATAGCACTTTCATAAGGGGGTCAAACCATGTCCCAAAGGTCACCGGATCTGGTGTCAATTTAAAGAAGTAGTCCAGTTACACATTTGTGGGCTTATAACTTGGCTTCTGAATGTCCTAGAGAGATCAGGTTTGTTTTAGTGTACTCCAATCAACAGCCCCTACAACCACAAAAAGGAATGGAGTCATTAGCACTTAAGGTTTGTAAATGGCACCCAGAATTATGTTGCACGAAGCACAATTTCACATCAATCTGGGTCCATTTGTGTGAAAACAAGGTCCAATCAGGCTGAAACGCTACAAGAAGGTAGAATATCTTGAGTTGTAAGTGATCTGAACGTTTCAAGATGATCGCACATTCCTATAGGGGGTAAAACCATTTCCCAAAGGTCACCGGGCCTGGTGTCACTTTAAAGAAGTAGTCCAGTTACACCTTTGTGGGCTTATAACTTGGCTTCTGAATGTCCTAGAGAGGTTAGGTTTGTTTTGGTGTACTCCAATCAACAGCCCCTACAACCACAAAAAGGAATGGAGTCATTAGCACTTATGGTTTGTAAATGGCACCCAGAATTATTTTGCACGAAGCACAATTTCACATCATTCTGGGTTCATTTGTGTGAAAACAAGGTCCAATCAGGCTGAAACGTTACAGGAAGGTAGAATCTATTGAGTTGCAAGTGATCTGAACGTTTCATGATGATCGCACATTCCTATAGGGGGTAAAACCATGTCCCAAAGGTCACCGGGCCTGGTGTCACTTTAAAGTAGTAGTCCAGTTACACCTTTGTGGGCTTATAACTTGGCTTCTGAATGTCCTAGAGAGGTTAGTTTGTTTTAGTGTACTCCAATCAACAGCCCCTAAATCCACAAAAAGGAATGAAGTCATTAGCACTTATGGTTTGTAAATGGCACCCAGAATTATGTTGCACGAAGCACAATTTCACATCATTCTGGGTTTATTTGTGTGAAAACAAGGTCCAATCAGGCTGAAACGTTACAGGAAGGTAGAATCTATTTAGTTGTAAGTGATCTGAACGTTTCATGATGATAGCACTTTCCTAAGGGGGTCAAACCATGTCGCAAAGGTCACCGGATCTGGTGTCAATTTTTTAGAAGTAGTCCAGTTTCACATTTGTGGGCTTATAACTTGGCTTCTGAATGTCCTAGAGCTATCAGGTTTGTTTTAATGTACTCCAATCAACAGCCCCAACAACCACAAAAAGGAATGGAGTCATTAGCACTTATGGTATGTAAATGGCACCCAGAATTATGTTGCACGAAGCACAATTTCACATCATTCTGGGTTCATTTGTGTGAAAACAAGGTCCAATCAGGCTGAAACGTTACAGAAAGGTAGAATGTATTGAGTTGTAAGTGATCTGAACGTTTCATGATGATAGCACTTTCCTAAGGGGGTCAAACCATGTCCCAAAGGTCACCAGATCTGGTGTCAATTTAAAGAAGTAGTCCAGTTACACATTTGTGGGCTTATAACTTGGCTTCTGAATGTCCTAGAGAGATCAGGTTTGTTTTAATGTACTCCAATCAAGAGCCCCTACAAACACAAAAAGGAATGGAGTCATTAGCACTTATGGTTTGTAAATGGCACCCATAATTATGTTGCACGATGCACAATTTCACATCATTCTGGGTCCATTTGTGTGAAAACAAGGTCCAATCAGGCTGAAACGCTACAAGAAGGTAGAATCTATTGAGTTGTAAGTGATCTGAACGTTTCAAGATGATCGCACATTCCTATAGGGGGTAAAACCATTTCCCAAAGGTTACCGGGCCTAGTGTCACTTTAAAGAAGTAGTCCAGTTACACCTTTGTGGGCTTATAACTTGGCTTCTGAATGTCCTAGAGAGATCAGGTTTGTTTTAGCGTACTCCAATTAACAGCCCCCATTACCCCAAAAAAGGAATGGAGTCATTAGCACTCATGGTTTTTAAATGGCACCCAGAATTATGTTGCACGAAGCACAATTTCACATCATTCTGGGTTCATTTGTGTGAAAACAAGGTCCAATCAGGCTGAAACGTTACAGGAAGGTAGAATCTACTGAGTTGTAAGTGATCTGAACGTTTCATGATGATAGCACTTTCCTAATGGGGTCAAACCATGTCCCAAAGGTCACCGGAACTGGTGTCAATTTAAAGAAGTAGTCCAGTTACACATTTGTGGGCTTATAACTTGGCTTCTGAATGTCCTAGAGAGATCAGGTTTGTTTTAGCGTACTCCAATTAACAGCCCCCATTACCCCAAAAAAGGAATGGAGTCATTAGCACTTGTGGTTTTTAAATGGCACCCAGAATTATGTTGCACGAAGCACAATTTCACATCATTCTGGGTTCATTTGTGTGAAAACAATGTCCAATCAGGCTGAAACGTTACAGGAAGGTAGAATCTATTGAGTTGCAAGTGATCTGAACGTTTCATGATGATAGCACTTTCCTAAGGGGGTCAAACCATGTCCCAAAAGTTCCGGATCTGGTGTCAATTTAAAGAAGTAGTCCAGTTACACATTTGTGGGCTTATAACTTGGCTTCTGAATGTCCTAGAGAGATCAGGTTTGTTTAGTGTACTCCAATCAACAGCCCCTACAACCACAAAAAGGAATGGAGTCATTAGCACTTATGGTTTGTAAATGGCACCCAGAATTATGTTGCACGAAGCACAATTTCACATCATTCTGGGTCCATTTGTGTGAAAACAAGGTCCAATCAGGCTGAAACGCTACAAGAAGGTAGAATCTATTGAGTTGTAAGTGATCTGAACGTTTCAAGATGATCGCACATTCCTATAGGGGGTAAAACCATGTCCCAAACGTCACCGGGCCTGGTGTCACTTTAAAGTAGTAGTCCAGTTACACCTTTGTGGGCTTATAACTTGGCTTCTGAATGTCCTAGAGAGGTTAGTTTGTTTTAGTGTACTCCAATCAACAGCCCCTAAAACCACAAAAAGGAATGGAGTCATTAGCACTTATGGTTTGTAAATGGCACCCAGAATTATGTTGCACGAAGCACAATTTCACATCATTCTGGGTTCATTTGTGTGAAAACAAGGTCCAATCAGGCTGAAACGTTACAGGAAGGTAGAATCTATTGAGTTGTAAGTGATCTGAACGTTTCATGATGATAGCACTTTCCTAAGGGGGTCAAACCATGTCCCAAAGGTCACCGGATCTGGTGTCAATTTAAAGAAGTAGTCCAGTTACACATTTGTGGGCCTATAACTTGGCTTCTGAATGTCCTAGAGAGATCAGGTTTGTTTTAGTGTACTCCAATCAACAGCCCCTACAACCACAAAAAGGAATGGAGTCATTAGCACTTAAGGTTTGTAAATGGCACCCAGAATTATGTTGCACGAAGCACAATTTCACATCATTCTGGGTTCATTTGTGTGAAAACAAGGTCCAATCAGGCTGAAACGTTACAGGAAGGTAGAATCTATTGAGTTGCAAGTGATCTGAACATTTCATGATGATAGCACTTTCCTATAGGGGGTCAAACCATGTCCCAAAAGTCACCGGATCTGGTGTCAATTTAAAGAAGTAGTCCAGTTACACCTTTGTGGGCTTATAACTTGGCTTCTGAATGTCCTAGAGAGGTTAGTTTGTTTTAGTGTACTCCAATCAACAGCCCCTAAAACCACAAAAAGGAATGGAGTCATTAGCACTTATGGTTTGTAAATGGCACCCAGAATTATGTTGCACGAAGCACAATTTCACATCATTCTGGGTTCATTTGTGTGAAAACAAGGTCCAATCAGGCTGAAACGTTACAGGAAGGTAGAATCTATTGAGTTGTAAGTGATCGGAACGTTTCATGATGATAGCACTTTCCTAAGGGGGTCAAACCATGTCCCAAAGGTCACCGGATCTGGTGTCAATTTAAAGAAGTAGTCCAGTTACACATTTGTGGGCTTATAACTTGGCTTCTGAATGTCCTAGAGAGATCAGGTTTGTTTTAGCGTACTCCAATTAACAGCCCCCATTACCCCAAAAAAGGAATGGAGTCATTAGCACTTATGGTTTTTAAATGGCACCCAGAATTATGTTGCACGAAGCACAATTTCACATCATTCTGGGTTCATTTGTGTGAAAACAAGGTCCAATCAGGCTGAAACGTTACAGGAAGGTAGAATCTATTGAGTTGTAAGTGATCGGAACGTTTCATGATGATAGCACTTTCCTAAGGGGGTCAAACCATGTCCCAAAGGTCACCGGATCTGGTGTCAATTTAAAGAAGTAGTCCAGTTACACATTTGTGGGCTTATAACTTGGCTTCTGAATGTCCTAGAGAGATCAGGTTTGTTTTAGCGTACTCCAATTAACAGCCCCCATTACCCCAAAAAAGGAATGGAGTCATTAGCACTTATGGTTTTTAAATGGCACCCAGAATTATGTTGCACGAAGCACAATTTCACATCAATCTGGGTCCATTTGTGTGAAAACAAGGTCCAATCAGGCTGAAACGCTACAAGAAGGTAGAATATCTTGAGTTGTAAGTGATCTGAACGTTTCAAGATGATCGCACATTCCTATAGGGGGTAAAACCATTTCCCAAAGGTCACCGGGCCTGGTGTCACTTTAAAGAAGTAGTCCAGTTACACCTTTGTGGGCTTATAACTTGGCTTCTGAATGTCCTAGAGAGGTTAGGTTTGTTTTGGTGTACTCCAATCAACAGCCCCTACAACCACAAAAAGGAATGGAGTCATTAGCACTTATGGTTTGTAAATGGCACCCAGAATTATTTTGCACGAAGCACAATTTCACATCATTCTGGGTTCATTTGTGTGAAAACAAGGTCCAATCAGGCTGAAACGTTACAGGAAGGTAGAATCTATTGAGTTGCAAGTGATCTGAACGTTTCATGATGATCGCACATTCCTATAGGGGGTAAAACCATGTCCCAAAGGTCACCGGGCCTGGTGTCACTTTAAAGTAGTAGTCCAGTTACACCTTTGTGGGCTTATAACTTGGCTTCTGAATGTCCTAGAGAGGTTAGTTTGTTTTAGTGTACTCCAATCAACAGCCCCTAAATCCACAAAAAGGAATGAAGTCATTAGCACTTATGGTTTGTAAATGGCACCCAGAATTATGTTGCACGAAGCACAATTTCACATCATTCTGGGTTTATTTGTGTGAAAACAAGGTCCAATCAGGCTGAAACGTTACAGGAAGGTAGAATCTATTTAGTTGTAAGTGATCTGAACGTTTCATGATGATAGCACTTTCCTAAGGGGGTCAAACCATGTCGCAAAGGTCACCGGATCTGGTGTCAATTTTTTAGAAGTAGTCCAGTTTCACATTTGTGGGCTTATAACTTGGCTTCTGAATGTCCTAGAGCTATCAGGTTTGTTTTAATGTACTCCAATCAACAGCCCCAACAACCACAAAAAGGAATGGAGTCATTAGCACTTATGGTATGTAAATGGCACCCAGAATTATGTTGCACGAAGCACAATTTCACATCATTCTGGGTTCATTTGTGTGAAAACAAGGTCCAATCAGGCTGAAACGTTACAGAAAGGTAGAATGTATTGAGTTGTAAGTGATCTGAACGTTTCATGATGATAGCACTTTCCTAAGGGGGTCAAACCATGTCCCAAAGGTCACCAGATCTGGTGTCAATTTAAAGAAGTAGTCCAGTTACACATTTGTGGGCTTATAACTTGGCTTCTGAATGTCCTAGAGAGGTCAGGTTTGTTTTAATGTACTCCAATCAAGAGCCCCTACAAACACAAAAAGGAATGGAGTCATTAGCACTTATGGTTTGTAAATGGCACCCATAATTATGTTGCACGATGCACAATTTCACATCATTCTGGGTCCATTTGTGTGAAAACAAGGTCCAATCAGGCTGAAACGCTACAAGAAGGTAGAATCTATTGAGTTGTAAGTGATCTGAACGTTTCAAGATGATCGCACATTCCTATAGGGGGTAAAACCATTTCCCAAAGGTTACCGGGCCTAGTGTCACTTTAAAGAAGTAGTCCAGTTACACCTTTGTGGGCTTATAACTTGGCTTCTGAATGTCCTAGAGAGATCAGGTTTGTTTTAGCGTACTCCAATTAACAGCCCCCATTACCCCAAAAAAGGAATGGAGTCATTAGCACTCATGGTTTTTAAATGGCACCCAGAATTATGTTGCACGAAGCACAATTTCACATCATTCTGGGTTCATTTGTGTGAAAACAAGGTCCAATCAGGCTGAAACGTTACAGGAAGGTAGAATCTACTGAGTTGTAAGTGATCTGAACGTTTCATGATGATAGCACTTTCCTAATGGGGTCAAACCATGTCCCAAAGGTCACCGGAACTGGTGTCAATTTAAAGAAGTAGTCCAGTTACACATTTGTGGGCTTATAACTTGGCTTCTGAATGTCCTAGAGAGATCAGGTTTGTTTTAGCGTACTCCAATTAACAGCCCCCATTACCCCAAAAAAGGAATGGAGTCATTAGCACTTGTGGTTTTTAAATGGCACCCAGAATTATGTTGCACGAAGCACAATTTCACATCATTCTGGGTTCATTTGTGTGAAAACAATGTCCAATCAGGCTGAAACGTTACAGGAAGGTAGAATCTATTGAGTTGCAAGTGATCTGAACGTTTCATGATGATAGCACTTTCCTAAGGGGGTCAAACCATGTCCCAAAAGTTCCGGATCTGGTGTCAATTTAAAGAAGTAGTCCAGTTACACATTTGTGGGCTTATAACTTGGCTTCTGAATGTCCTAGAGAGATCAGGTTTGTTTAGTGTACTCCAATCAACAGCCCCTACAACCACAAAAAGGAATGGAGTCATTAGCACTTATGGTTTGTAAATGGCACCCAGAATTATGTTGCACGAAGCACAATTTCACATCATTCTGGGTCCATTTGTGTGAAAACAAGGTCCAATCAGGCTGAAACGCTACAAGAAGGTAGAATCTATTGAGTTGTAAGTGATCTGAACGTTTCAAGATGATCGCACATTCCTATAGGGGGTAAAACCATGTCCCAAACGTCACCGGGCCTGGTGTCACTTTAAAGTAGTAGTCCAGTTACACCTTTGTGGGCTTATAACTTGGCTTCTGAATGTCCTAGAGAGGTTAGTTTGTTTTAGTGTACTCCAATCAACAGCCCCTAAAACCACAAAAAGGAATGGAGTCATTAGCACTTATGGTTTGTAAATGGCACCCAGAATTATGTTGCACGAAGCACAATTTCACATCATTCTGGGTTCATTTGTGTGAAAACAAGGTCCAATCAGGCTGAAACGTTACAGGAAGGTAGAATCTATTGAGTTGTAAGTGATCTGAACGTTTCATGATGATAGCACTTTCCTAAGGGGGTCAAACCATGTCCCAAAGGTCACCGGATCTGGTGTCAATTTAAAGAAGTAGTCCAGTTACACATTTGTGGGCCTATAACTTGGCTTCTGAATGTCCTAGAGAGATCAGGTTTGTTTTAGTGTACTCCAATCAACAGCCCCTACAACCACAAAAAGGAATGGAGTCATTAGCACTTAAGGTTTGTAAATGGCACCCAGAATTATGTTGCACGAAGCACAATTTCACATCATTCTGGGTTCATTTGTGTGAAAACAAGGTCCAATCAGGCTGAAACGTTACAGGAAGGTAGAATCTATTGAGTTGCAAGTGATCTGAACATTTCATGATGATAGCACTTTCCTATAGGGGGTCAAACCATGTCCCAAAAGTCACCGGATCTGGTGTCAATTTAAAGAAGTAGTCCAGTTACACCTTTGTGGGCTTATAACTTGGCTTCTGAATGTCCTAGAGAGGTTAGTTTGTTTTAGTGTACTCCAATCAACAGCCCCTAAAACCACAAAAAGGAATGGAGTCATTAGCACTTATGGTTTGTAAATGGCACCCAGAATTATGTTGCACGAAGCACAATTTCACATCATTCTGGGTTCATTTGTGTGAAAACAAGGTCCAATCAGGCTGAAACGTTACAGGAAGGTAGAATCTATTGAGTTGTAAGTGATCGGAACGTTTCATGATGATAGCACTTTCCTAAGGGGGTCAAACCATGTCCCAAAGGTCACCGGATCTGGTGTCAATTTAAAGAAGTAGTCCAGTTACACATTTGTGGGCTTATAACTTGGCTTCTGAATGTCCTAGAGAGATCAGGTTTGTTTTAGCGTACTCCAATTAACAGCCCCCATTACCCCAAAAAAGGAATGGAGTCATTAGCACTAATGGTTTTTAAATGGCACCCAGAATTATGTTGCACGAAGCACAATTTCACATCATTCTGGGTTCATTTGTGTGAAAACAAGGTCCAATCAGGCTGAAACGTTACAATAAGGTAGAATCTATTGAGTTGCAAGTGATCTGAACGTTTCATGATGATAGCACTTTCCTAAGGGGGTCAAACCATGTCCCAAAAGTCACCGGATCTGGTGTCAATTTAAAGAAGTAGTCCAGTTACACATTTGTGGGCTTATAACTTGGCTTCTGAATGTCCTAGAGAGATCAGGTTTGTTTAGTGTACTCCAATCAACAGCCCCTACAACCACAAAAAGGAATGGAGTCATTAGCACTTATGGTTTGTAAATGGCACCCAGAATTATGTTGCACGAAGCACAATTTCACATCATTCTGGGTCCATTTGTGTGAAAACAAGGTCCAATCAGGCTGAAACGCTACAAGAAGGTAGAATCTATTGAGTTGTAAGTGATCTGAACGTTTCAAGATGATCGCACATTCCTATAGGGGGTAAAACCATGTCCCAAACGTCACCGGGCCTGGTGTCACTTTAAAGTAGTAGTCCAGTTACACCTTTGTGGGCTTATAACTTGGCTTCTGAATGTCCTAGAGGGATCAGGTTTGTTTTAATGTACTCCAATCAAGAGCCCCTACAAACACAAAAAGGAATGGAGTCATTAGCACTTATGGTTTGTAAATGGCACCCATAATTATGTTGCACGATGCACAATTTCACATCATTCTGGGTCCATTTGTGTGAAAACAAGGTCCAATCAGGCTGAAACGCTACAAGAAGGTAGAATCTATTGAGTTGTAAGTGATCTGAACGTTTCAAGATGATCGCACATTCCTATAGGGGGTAAAACCATTTCCCAAAGGTCACCGGGCCTGGTGTCACTTTAAAGAAGTAGTCCAGTTACACCTTTGTGGGCTTATAACTTGGCTTCTGAATGTCCTAGAGAGATCAGGTTTGTTTTAGCGTACTCCAATTAACAGCCCCCATTACCCCAAAAAAGGAATGGAGTCATTAGCACTTATGGTTTTTAAATGGCACCCAGAATTATGTTGCACGAAGCACAATTTCACATCATTCTGGGTTCATTTGTGTGAAAACAAGGTCCAATCAGGCTGAAACGTTACAGGAAGGTAGAATCTACTGAGTTGTAAGTGATCTGAACGTTTCATGATGATAGCACTTTCCTAATGGGGTCAAACCATGTCCCAAAGGTCACCGGAACTGGTGTCAATTTAAAGAAGTAGTCCAGTTACACATTTGTGGGCTTATAACTTGGCTTCTGAATGTCCTAGAGAGATCAGGTTTGTTTTAGCATACTCCAATTAACAGCCCCCATTACCCCAAAAAAGGAATGGAGTCATTAGCACTTGTGGTTTTTAAATGGCACCCAGAATTATGTTGCACGAAGCACAATTTCACATCATTCTGGGTTCATTTGTGTGAAAACAAGGTCCAATCAGGCTGAAACGTTACAGGAAGGTAGAATCTATTGAGTTGCAAGTGATCTGAACGTTTCATGATGATAGCACTTTCCTAAGGGGGTCAAATCATGTCCCAAAAGTCACCGGATCTGGTGTCAATTTAAAGAAGTAGTCCAGTTACACATTTGTGGGCTTATAACTTGGCTTCTGAATGTCATAGAGAGATCAGGTTTGTTTAGTGTACTCCAATCAACAGCCCCTACAACCACAAAAAGGAATGGAGTCATTAGCACTTATGGTTTGTAAATGGCACCCAGAATTATGTTGCACGAAGCACAATTTCACATCATTCTGGGTCCATTTGTGTGAAAACAAGGTCCAATCAGGCTGAAACGCTACAAGAAGGTAGAATCTATTGAGTTGTAAGTGATCTGAACGTTTCAAGATGATCGCACATTCCTATAGGGGGTAAAACCATGTCCCAAACGTCACCGGGCCTGGTGTCACTTTAAAGTAGTAGTCCAGTTACACCTTTGTGGGCTTATAACTTGGCTTCTGAATGTCCTAGAGGGATCAGGTTTGTTTTAATGTACTCCAATCAAGAGCCCCTACAAACACAAAAAGGAATGGAGTCATTAGCACTTATGGTTTGTAAATGGCACCCATAATTATGTTGCACGATGCACAATTTCACATCATTCTGGGTCCATTTGTGTGAAAACAAGGTCCAATCAGGCTGAAACGCTACAAGAAGGTAGAATCTATTGAGTTGTAAGTGATCTGAACGTTTCAAGATGATCGCACATTCCTATAGGGGGTAAAACCATTTCCCAAAGGTCACCGGGCCTGGTGTCACTTTAAAGAAGTAGTCCAGTTACACCTTTGTGGGCTTATAACTTGGCTTCTGAATGTCCTAGAAAGATCAGGTTTGTTTTAGCGTACTCCAATTAACAGCCCCCATTACCCCAAAAAAGGAATGGAGTCATTAGCACTTATGGTTTTTAAATGGCACCCAGAATTATGTTGCACGAAGCACAATTTCACATCATTCTGGGTTCATTTGTGTGAAAACAAGGTCCAATCAGGCTGAAACGTTACAGGAAGGTAGAATCTACTGAGTTGTAAGTGATCTGAACGTTTCATGATGATAGCACTTTCCTAATGGGGTCAAACCATGTCCCAAAGGTCACCGGAACTGGTGTCAATTTAAAGAAGTAGTCCAGTTACACATTTGTGGGCTTATAACTTGGCTTCTGAATGTCCTAGAGAGATCAGGTTTGTTTTAGCATACTCCAATTAACAGCCCCCATTACCCCAAAAAAGGAATGGAGTCATTAGCACTTGTGGTTTTTAAATGGCACCCAGAATTATGTTGCACGAAGCACAATTTCACATCATTCTGGGTTCATTTGTGTGAAAACAAGGTCCAATCAGGCTGAAACGTTACAGGAAGGTAGAATCTATTGAGTTGCAAGTGATCTGAACGTTTCATGATGATAGCACTTTCCTAAGGGGGTCAAATCATGTCCCAAAAGTCACCGGATCTGGTGTCAATTTAAAGAAGTAGTCCAGTTACACATTTGTGGGCTTATAACTTGGCTTCTGAATGTCATAGAGAGATCAGGTTTGTTTAGTGTACTCCAATCAACAGCCCCTACAACCACAAAAAGGAATGGAGTCATTAGCACTTATGGTTTGGAAATGGCACCCAGAATTATGTTGCACGAAGCACAATTTCACATCATTCTGGGTCCATTTGTGTGAAAACAAGGTCCAATCAGGCTGAAACGCTACAAGAAGGTAGAATCTATTGAGTTGTAAGTGATTTGAACGTTTCAAGATGATCGCACATTCCTAAAGGGGGTAAAACCATGTCCCAAACGTCACCGGGCCTGGTGTCACTTTAAAGTAGTAGTCCAGTTACACCTTTGTGGGCTTATAACTTGGCTTCTGAATGTCCTAGAGAGGTTAGTTTGTTTTAGTGTACTCCAATCAACAGCCCCTAAAACCACAAAAAGGAATGGAGTCATTAGCACTTATGGTTTGTAAATGGCACCCAGAATTATGTTGCACGAAGCACAATTTCACATCATTCTGGGTTCATTTGTGTGAAAACAAGGTCCAATCAGGCTGAAACGTTACAGGAAGGTAGAATCTATTGAGTTGTAAGTGATCTGAACGTTTCATGATGATAGCACTTTCCTAAGGGGGTCAAACCATGTCCCAAATGTCACCGGATCTGGTGTCAATTTAAAGAAGTAGTCCAGTTACAAATTTGTGGGCTTATAACTTGGCTTCTGAATGTCCTAGAGAGATCAGGTTTGTTTTAGTGTACTCCAATCAACAGGCCCTACAACCACAAAAAGGAATGGAGTCATTAGCACTTAAGGTTTGTAAATGGCAACCAGAATTATGTTGGACGAAGCACAATTTCACATCATTCTGGGTCCATTTGTGTGAAAACAAGGTCCAATCAGGCTGAAACGTTACAGGAAGGTAGAATCTATTGAGTTGCAAGTGATCTGAACGTTTCATGATGATAGCACTTTCCTATAGGGGGTCAAACCATGTCCCAAAAGTCACCGGATCTGGTGTCAATTTAAAGAAGTAGTCCAGTTACACATTTGTGGGCTTATAACTTGGCTTCTGAATGTCCTAGAGAGATCAGGTTTGTTTTAGTGTACTCCAATCAACAGCCCCTACAACCACAAAAAGGAATGGAGTCATTAGCACTTATGGTTTGGAAATGGCACCCAGAATTATGTTGCACGAAGAATAATTTCACATCATTCTGGGTCCATTTTTGTGAAAACAAGGTCCAATCAGGCTGAAACGCTACAAGAAGGTAGAATCTATTGAGTTGTAAGTGATCTGACGTTTCAAGATGATCGCACATTCCTATAGGGGGTAAAACCATGTCCCAAAGGTCACCGGGCCTGGTGTCCCTTTAAAGTAGTAGTCCAGTTACACCTTTGTGGGCTTATAACTTGGCTTCTGAATGTCCTAGAGAGGTTAGTTTGTTTTAGTGTACTCCAATCAACAGCCCCTACAACCACAAAAAGGAATGGAGTCATTAGCACTTATGGTTTGTAAATGGCACCCAGAATTATGTTGCATGAAGCACAATTTCACATCATTCTGGGTTCATTTGTGTTAAAACAAGGTCCAATCAGGCTGAAACGTTACAAGAAGGTAGAATCTATTGAGTTGTAAGTGATCTGAACGTTTCATGATGATAGCACTTTCCTAAGGGGGTCAAACCATGTCCCAAAGGTCACCGGATCTGGTGTCAATTTAAAGAAGTAGTCTAGTTACACATTTGTGGGCTTATAACTTGGCTTCTGAATGTCCTAGAGAGATCAGGTTTGTTTTAGTGTACTCCAATCAACAGCCCCTACAACCACAAAAAGGAATGGAGTCATTAGCACTTAAGGTTTGTAAATGGCACCCAGAATTATGTTGCACGAAGCACAATTTCACATCAATCTGGGTCCATTTGTGTGAAAACAAGGTCCAATCAGGCTGAAACGCTACAAGAAGGTAGAATCTCTTGAGTTGTAAGTGATCTGAACGTTTCAAGATGATCGCTCATTCCTATAGGGGGTAAAACCATGTCCCAAAGGTCACCGGGCCTGGTGTCACTTTAAAGAAGTAGTCACGTAACACCTTTGTGGGCTTATAACTTGGCTTCTGAATGTCCTAGAGAGGTTAGTTTTGTTTTAGTGTTCTCCAATCAACAGCCCCTACAACAACAAAAAGGAATGGAGTCATTAGCACTTATGGTTTGTAAATGGCACCCAGAATTATGTTGCACGATGCACAATTTCACATCATTCTGGGTCCATTTGTGTGAAAACAAGGTCCAATCAGGCTGAAACGCTACAAGAAGGTAGAATCTATTGAGTTGTAAGTTATCTGAACGTTTCAAGATGATCGCACATTCCTATAGGGGGTAAAACCATTTCCCAAAGGTCACCGGGCCTGGTGTCACTTTAAAGAAGTAGTCCAGTTACACCTTTGTGGGCTTATAACTTGGCTTCTGAATGTCCTAGAGAGATCAGGTTTGTTTTAGCGTACTCCAATTAACAGCCCCCATTACCCCAAAAAAGGAATGGAGTCATTAGCACTTATGGTTTTTAAATGGCACCCAGAATTATGTTGCACGAAGCACAATTTCACATCATTCTGGGTTCATTTGTGTGAAAACAAGGTCCAATCAGGCTGAAACGTTACAGGAAGGTAGAATCTACTGAGTTGTAAGTGATCTGAACGTTTCATGATGATAGCACTTTCCTAATGGGGTCAAACCATGTCCCAAAGGTCACCGGAACTGGTGTCAATTTAAAGAAGTAGTCCAGTTACACATTTGTGGGCTTATAACTTGGCTTCTGAATGTCCTAGAGAGATCAGGTTTGTTTTAGCGTACTCCAATTAACAGCCCCCATTACCCCAAAAAAGGAATGGAGTCATTAGCACTTGTGGTTTTTAAATGGCACCCAGAATTATGTTGCACGAAGCACAATTTCACATCATTCTGGGTTCATTTGTGTGAAAACAAGGTCCAATCAGGCTGAAACGTTACAGGAAGGTAGAATCTATTGAGTTGCAAGTGATCTGAACGTTTCATGATGATAGCACTTTCCTAAGGGGGTCAAACCATGTCCCAAAAGTCACCGGATCTGGTGTCAATTTAAAGAAGTAGTCCAGTTACACATTTGTGGGCTTATAACTTGGCTTCTGAATGTCCTAGAGAGATCCGGTTTGTTTTAGTGTACTCCAATCAACAGCCCCTACAACCACAAAAAGGAATGGAGTCATTAGCACTTATGGTTTGGAAATGGCACCCAGAATTATGTTGCACGAAGCATAATTTCACATCATTCTGGGTCCATTTGTGTGAAAACAAGGTCCAATCAGGCTGAAACGCTACAAGAAGGTAGAATCTATTGAGTTGTAAGTGATCTGAACGTTTCAAGATGATCGCACATTCCTATAGGGGGTAAAACCATGTCCCAAAGGTCACCGGGCCTGGTGTCACTTTAAAGTAGTAGTCCAGTTACACCTTTGTGGGCTTATAACTTGGCTTCTGAATGTCCTAGAGAGGTTAGTTTTTTTAGTGTACTCCAATCAACAGCCCCTAAAACCACAAAAAGGAATGGAGTCATTAGCACTTATGGTTTGTAAATGGCACCCAGAATTATGTTGCACGAAGCACAATTTCACATCATTCTGGGTTCATTTGTGTGAAAACAAGGTCCAATCAGGCTGAAACGTTACAGGAAGGTAGAATCTATTGAGTTGCAAGTGATCTGAACGTTTCATGATGATAGCACTTTCCTATAGGGGGTCAAACCATGTCCCAAAAGTCACCGGATCTGGTGTCAATTTAAAGAAGTAGTCCAGTTACACATTTGTGGGCTTATAACTTGGCTTCTGAATGTCCTAGAGAGATCGGGTTTGTTTTAGTGTACTCCAATCAACAGCCCCTACAACCACAAAAAGGAATGGAGTCATTAGCACTTATGGTTTGGAAATGGCACCCAGAATTATGTTGCACGAAGCATAATTTCACATCATTCTGGGTCCATTTGTGTGAAAACAAGGTCCAATCAGGCTGAAACGCTACAAGAAGGTAGAATCTATTGAGTTGTAAGTGATCTGACGTTTCAAGATGATCGCACATTCCTATAGGGGGTAAAACCATGTCCCAAAGGTCACCGGGCCTGGTGTCCCTTTAAAGTAGTAGTCCAGTTACACCTTTGTGGGCTTATAACTTGGCTTCTGAATGTCCTAGAGAGGTTAGTTTGTTTTAGTGTACTCCAATCAACAGCCCCTAAAACCACAAAAAGGAATGGAGTCATTAGCACTTAAGGTTTGTAAATGGCACCCAGAATTATGTTGCACGAAGCACAATTTCACATCAATCTGGGTCCATTTGTGTGAAAACAAGGTCCAATCAGGCTGAAACGCTACAAGAAGGTAGAATCTCTTGAGTTGTAAGTGATCTGAACGTTTCAAGATGATCGCTCATTCCTATAGGGGGTAAAACCATGTCCCAAAGGTCACCGGGCCTGGTGTCACTTTAAAGAAGTAGTCACGTAACACCTTTGTGGGCTTATAACTTGGCTTCTGAATGTCCTAGAGAGGTTAGTTTTGTTTTAGTGTTCTCCAATCAACAGCCCCTACAACCACAAAAAGGAATGGAGTCATTAGCACTTATGGTTTGTAAATGGCACCCAGAATTATGTTGCACGAAGCACAATTTCACATCATTCTGGGTCCATTTGTGTGAAAACAAGGTCCAATCAGGCTGAAACGCTACAAGAAGGTAGAATCTATTGAGTTGTAAGTGATCTGAACGTTTCAAGATGATCGCACATTCCTATAGGGGGTAAAACCATGTCCCAAACGTCACCGGGCCTGGTGTCACTTTAAAGTAGTAGTCCAGTTACACCTTTGTGGGCTTATAACTTGGCTTCTGAATGTCCTAGAGAGGTTAGTTTGTTTTAGTGTACTCCAATCAACAGCCCCTAAAACCACAAAAAGGAATGGAGTCATTAGCACTTATGGTTTGTAAATGGCACCCAGAATTATGTTGCACGAAGCACAATTTCACATCATTCTGGGTTCATTTGTGTGAAAACAAGGTCCAATCAGGCTGAAACGTTACAGGAAGGTAGAATCTATTGAGTTGTAAGTGATCTGAACGTTTCATGATGATAGCACTTTCCTAAGGGGGTCAAACCATGTCCCAAAGGTCACCGGATCTGGTGTCAATTTAAAGAAGTAGTCCAGTTACACATTTGTGGGCCTATAACTTGGCTTCTGAATGTCCTAGAGAGATCAGGTTTGTTTTAGTGTACTCCAATCAACAGCCCCTACAACCACAAAAAGGAATGGAGTCATTAGCACTTAAGGTTTGTAAATGGCACCCAGAATTATGTTGCACGAAGCACAATTTCACATCATTCTGGGTTCATTTGTGTGAAAACAAGGTCCAATCAGGCTGAAACGTTACAGGAAGGTAGAATCTATTGAGTTGCAAGTGATCTGAACATTTCATGATGATAGCACTTTCCTATAGGGGGTCAAACCATGTCCCAAAAGTCACCGGATCTGGTGTCAATTTAAAGAAGTAGTCCAGTTACACCTTTGTGGGCTTATAACTTGGCTTCTGAATGTCCTAGAGAGGTTAGTTTGTTTTAGTGTACTCCAATCAACAGCCCCTAAAACCACAAAAAGGAATGGAGTCATTAGCACTTATGGTTTGTAAATGGCACCCAGAATTATGTTGCACGAAGCACAATTTCACATCATTCTGGGTTCATTTGTGTGAAAACAAGGTCCAATCAGGCTGAAACGTTACAGGAAGGTAGAATCTATTGAGTTGTAAGTGATCGGAACGTTTCATGATGATAGCACTTTCCTAAGGGGGTCAAACCATGTCCCAAAGGTCACCGGATCTGGTGTCAATTTAAAGAAGTAGTCCAGTTACACATTTGTGGGCTTATAACTTGGCTTCTGAATGTCCTAGAGAGATCAGGTTTGTTTTAGCGTACTCCAATTAACAGCCCCCATTACCCCAAAAAAGGAATGGAGTCATTAGCACTTATGGTTTTTAAATGGCACCCAGAATTATGTTGCACGAAGCACAATTTCACATCATTCTGGGTTCATTTGTGTGAAAACAAGGTCCAATCAGGCTGAAACGTTACAATAAGGTAGAATCTATTGAGTTGCAAGTGATCTGAACGTTTCATGATGATAGCACTTTCCTAAGGGGGTCAAACCATGTCCCAAAAGTCACCGGATCTGGTGTCAATTTAAAGAAGTAGTCCAGTTACACATTTGTGGGCTTATAACTTGGCTTCTGAATGTCCTAGAGAGATCAGGTTTGTTTAGTGTACTCCAATCAACAGCCCCTACAACCACAAAAAGGAATGGAGTCA
This sequence comes from Nothobranchius furzeri, assembly GCF_043380555.1. Lineage (NCBI taxonomy): Eukaryota > Metazoa > Chordata > Actinopteri > Cyprinodontiformes > Nothobranchiidae > Nothobranchius > Nothobranchius furzeri. The sequence goes on along the minus strand of NC_091746.1, from coordinate 9,385,410 downwards.
TTAGCACTTATGGTTTGTAAATGGCACCCAGAATTATGTTGCACGAAGCACAATTTCACATCATTCTGGGTCCATTTGTGTGAAAACAAGGTCCAATCAGGCTGAAACGCTACAAGAAGGTAGAATCTATTGAGTTGTAAGTGATCTGAACGTTTCAAGATGATCGCACATTCCTATAGGGGGTAAAACCATGTCCCAAACGTCACCGGGCCTGGTGTCACTTTAAAGTAGTAGTCCAGTTACACCTTTGTGGGCTTATAACTTGGCTTCTGAATGTCCTAGAGGGATCAGGTTTGTTTTAATGTACTCCAATCAAGAGCCCCTACAAACACAAAAAGGAATGGAGTCATTAGCACTTATGGTTTGTAAATGGCACCCATAATTATGTTGCACGATGCACAATTTCACATCATTCTGGGTCCATTTGTGTGAAAACAAGGTCCAATCAGGCTGAAACGCTACAAGAAGGTAGAATCTATTGAGTTGTAAGTGATCTGAACGTTTCAAGATGATCGCACATTCCTATAGGGGGTAAAACCATTTCCCAAAGGTCACCGGGCCTGGTGTCACTTTAAAGAAGTAGTCCAGTTACACCTTTGTGGGCTTATAACTTGGCTTCTGAATGTCCTAGAGAGATCAGGTTTGTTTTAGCGTACTCCAATTAACAGCCCCCATTACCCCAAAAAAGGAATGGAGTCATTAGCACTTATGGTTTTTAAATGGCACCCAGAATTATGTTGCACGAAGCACAATTTCACATCATTCTGGGTTCATTTGTGTGAAAACAAGGTCCAATCAGGCTGAAACGTTACAGGAAGGTAGAATCTACTGAGTTGTAAGTGATCTGAACGTTTCATGATGATAGCACTTTCCTAATGGGGTCAAACCATGTCCCAAAGGTCACCGGAACTGGTGTCAATTTAAAGAAGTAGTCCAGTTACACATTTGTGGGCTTATAACTTGGCTTCTGAATGTCCTAGAGAGATCAGGTTTGTTTTAGCATACTCCAATTAACAGCCCCCATTACCCCAAAAAAGGAATGGAGTCATTAGCACTTGTGGTTTTTAAATGGCACCCAGAATTATGTTGCACGAAGCACAATTTCACATCATTCTGGGTTCATTTGTGTGAAAACAAGGTCCAATCAGGCTGAAACGTTACAGGAAGGTAGAATCTATTGAGTTGCAAGTGATCTGAACGTTTCATGATGATAGCACTTTCCTAAGGGGGTCAAATCATGTCCCAAAAGTCACCGGATCTGGTGTCAATTTAAAGAAGTAGTCCAGTTACACATTTGTGGGCTTATAACTTGGCTTCTGAATGTCATAGAGAGATCAGGTTTGTTTAGTGTACTCCAATCAACAGCCCCTACAACCACAAAAAGGAATGGAGTCATTAGCACTTATGGTTTGTAAATGGCACCCAGAATTATGTTGCACGAAGCACAATTTCACATCATTCTGGGTCCATTTGTGTGAAAACAAGGTCCAATCAGGCTGAAACGCTACAAGAAGGTAGAATCTATTGAGTTGTAAGTGATCTGAACGTTTCAAGATGATCGCACATTCCTATAGGGGGTAAAACCATGTCCCAAACGTCACCGGGCCTGGTGTCACTTTAAAGTAGTAGTCCAGTTACACCTTTGTGGGCTTATAACTTGGCTTCTGAATGTCCTAGAGGGATCAGGTTTGTTTTAATGTACTCCAATCAAGAGCCCCTACAAACACAAAAAGGAATGGAGTCATTAGCACTTATGGTTTGTAAATGGCACCCATAATTATGTTGCACGATGCACAATTTCACATCATTCTGGGTCCATTTGTGTGAAAACAAGGTCCAATCAGGCTGAAACGCTACAAGAAGGTAGAATCTATTGAGTTGTAAGTGATCTGAACGTTTCAAGATGATCGCACATTCCTATAGGGGGTAAAACCATTTCCCAAAGGTCACCGGGCCTGGTGTCACTTTAAAGAAGTAGTCCAGTTACACCTTTGTGGGCTTATAACTTGGCTTCTGAATGTCCTAGAAAGATCAGGTTTGTTTTAGCGTACTCCAATTAACAGCCCCCATTACCCCAAAAAAGGAATGGAGTCATTAGCACTTATGGTTTTTAAATGGCACCCAGAATTATGTTGCACGAAGCACAATTTCACATCATTCTGGGTTCATTTGTGTGAAAACAAGGTCCAATCAGGCTGAAACGTTACAGGAAGGTAGAATCTACTGAGTTGTAAGTGATCTGAATGTTTCATGATGATAGCACTTTCCTAATGGGGTCAAACCATGTCCCAAAGGTCACCGGAACTGGTGTCAATTTAAAGAAGTAGTCCAGTTACACATTTGTGGGCTTATAACTTGGCTTCTGAATGTCCTAGAGAGATCAGGTTTGTTTTAGCATACTCCAATTAACAGCCCCCATTACCCCAAAAAAGGAATGGAGTCATTAGCACTTGTGGTTTTTAAATGGCACCCAGAATTATGTTGCACGAAGCACAATTTCACATCATTCTGGGTTCATTTGTGTGAAAACAAGGTCCAATCAGGCTGAAACGTTACAGGAAGGTAGAATCTATTGAGTTGCAAGTGATCTGAACGTTTCATGATGATAGCACTTTCCTAAGGGGGTCAAATCATGTCCCAAAAGTCACCGGATCTGGTGTCAATTTAAAGAAGTAGTCCAGTTACACATTTGTGGGCTTATAACTTGGCTTCTGAATGTCATAGAGAGATCAGGTTTGTTTAGTGTACTCCAATCAACAGCCCCTACAACCACAAAAAGGAATGGAGTCATTAGCACTTATGGTTTGGAAATGGCACCCAGAATTATGTTGCACGAAGCACAATTTCACATCATTCTGGGTCCATTTGTGTGAAAACAAGGTCCAATCAGGCTGAAACGCTACAAGAAGGTAGAATCTATTGAGTTGTAAGTGATTTGAACGTTTCAAGATGATCGCACATTCCTAAAGGGGGTAAAACCATGTCCCAAACGTCACCGGGCCTGGTGTCACTTTAAAGTAGTAGTCCAGTTACACCTTTGTGGGCTTATAACTTGGCTTCTGAATGTCCTAGAGAGGTTAGTTTGTTTTAGTGTACTCCAATCAACAGCCCCTAAAACCACAAAAAGGAATGGAGTCATTAGCACTTATGGTTTGTAAATGGCACCCAGAATTATGTTGCACGAAGCACAATTTCACATCATTCTGGGTTCATTTGTGTGAAAACAAGGTCCAATCAGGCTGAAACGTTACAGGAAGGTAGAATCTATTGAGTTGTAAGTGATCTGAACGTTTCATGATGATAGCACTTTCCTAAGGGGGTCAAACCATGTCCCAAATGTCACCGGATCTGGTGTCAATTTAAAGAAGTAGTCCAGTTACAAATTTGTGGGCTTATAACTTGGCTTCTGAATGTCCTAGAGAGATCAGGTTTGTTTTAGTGTACTCCAATCAACAGGCCCTACAACCACAAAAAGGAATGGAGTCATTAGCACTTAAGGTTTGTAAATGGCAACCAGAATTATGTTGGACGAAGCACAATTTCACATCATTCTGGGTCCATTTGTGTGAAAACAAGGTCCAATCAGGCTGAAACGTTACAGGAAGGTAGAATCTATTGAGTTGCAAGTGATCTGAACGTTTCATGATGATAGCACTTTCCTATAGGGGGTCAAACCATGTCCCAAAAGTCACCGGATCTGGTGTCAATTTAAAGAAGTAGTCCAGTTACACATTTGTGGGCTTATAACTTGGCTTCTGAATGTCCTAGAGAGATCAGGTTTGTTTTAGTGTACTCCAATCAACAGCCCCTACAACCACAAAAAGGAATGGAGTCATTAGCACTTATGGTTTGGAAATGGCACCCAGAATTATGTTGCACGAAGAATAATTTCACATCATTCTGGGTCCATTTTTGTGAAAACAAGGTCCAATCAGGCTGAAACGCTACAAGAAGGTAGAATCTATTGAGTTGTAAGTGATCTGACGTTTCAAGATGATCGCACATTCCTATAGGGGGTAAAACCATGTCCCAAAGGTCACCGGGCCTGGTGTCCCTTTAAAGTAGTAGTCCAGTTACACCTTTGTGGGCTTATAACTTGGCTTCTGAATGTCCTAGAGAGGTTAGTTTGTTTTAGTGTACTCCAATCAACAGCCCCTACAACCACAAAAAGGAATGGAGTCATTAGCACTTATGGTTTGTAAATGGCACCCAGAATTATGTTGCATGAAGCACAATTTCACATCATTCTGGGTTCATTTGTGTTAAAACAAGGTCCAATCAGGCTGAAACGTTACAAGAAGGTAGAATCTATTGAGTTGTAAGTGATCTGAACGTTTCATGATGATAGCACTTTCCTAAGGGGGTCAAACCATGTCCCAAAGGTCACCGGATCTGGTGTCAATTTAAAGAAGTAGTCTAGTTACACATTTGTGGGCTTATAACTTGGCTTCTGAATGTCCTAGAGAGATCAGGTTTGTTTTAGTGTACTCCAATCAACAGCCCCTACAACCACAAAAAGGAATGGAGTCATTAGCACTTAAGGTTTGTAAATGGCACCCAGAATTATGTTGCACGAAGCACAATTTCACATCAATCTGGGTCCATTTGTGTGAAAACAAGGTCCAATCAGGCTGAAACGCTACAAGAAGGTAGAATCTCTTGAGTTGTAAGTGATCTGAACGTTTCAAGATGATCGCTCATTCCTATAGGGGGTAAAACCATGTCCCAAAGGTCACCGGGCCTGGTGTCACTTTAAAGAAGTAGTCACGTAACACCTTTGTGGGCTTATAACTTGGCTTCTGAATGTCCTAGAGAGGTTAGTTTTGTTTTAGTGTTCTCCAATCAACAGCCCCTACAACAACAAAAAGGAATGGAGTCATTAGCACTTATGGTTTGTAAATGGCACCCAGAATTATGTTGCACGATGCACAATTTCACATCATTCTGGGTCCATTTGTGTGAAAACAAGGTCCAATCAGGCTGAAACGCTACAAGAAGGTAGAATCTATTGAGTTGTAAGTTATCTGAACGTTTCAAGATGATCGCACATTCCTATAGGGGGTAAAACCATTTCCCAAAGGTCACCGGGCCTGGTGTCACTTTAAAGAAGTAGTCCAGTTACACCTTTGTGGGCTTATAACTTGGCTTCTGAATGTCCTAGAGAGATCAGGTTTGTTTTAGCGTACTCCAATTAACAGCCCCCATTACCCCAAAAAAGGAATGGAGTCATTAGCACTTATGGTTTTTAAATGGCACCCAGAATTATGTTGCACGAAGCACAATTTCACATCATTCTGGGTTCATTTGTGTGAAAACAAGGTCCAATCAGGCTGAAACGTTACAGGAAGGTAGAATCTACTGAGTTGTAAGTGATCTGAACGTTTCATGATGATAGCACTTTCCTAATGGGGTCAAACCATGTCCCAAAGGTCACCGGAACTGGTGTCAATTTAAAGAAGTAGTCCAGTTACACATTTGTGGGCTTATAACTTGGCTTCTGAATGTCCTAGAGAGATCAGGTTTGTTTTAGCGTACTCCAATTAACAGCCCCCATTACCCCAAAAAAGGAATGGAGTCATTAGCACTTGTGGTTTTTAAATGGCACCCAGAATTATGTTGCACGAAGCACAATTTCACATCATTCTGGGTTCATTTGTGTGAAAACAAGGTCCAATCAGGCTGAAACGTTACAGGAAGGTAGAATCTATTGAGTTGCAAGTGATCTGAACGTTTCATGATGATAGCACTTTCCTAAGGGGGTCAAACCATGTCCCAAAAGTCACCGGATCTGGTGTCAATTTAAAGAAGTAGTCCAGTTACACATTTGTGGGCTTATAACTTGGCTTCTGAATGTCCTAGAGAGATCCGGTTTGTTTTAGTGTACTCCAATCAACAGCCCCTACAACCACAAAAAGGAATGGAGTCATTAGCACTTATGGTTTGGAAATGGCACCCAGAATTATGTTGCACGAAGCATAATTTCACATCATTCTGGGTCCATTTGTGTGAAAACAAGGTCCAATCAGGCTGAAACGCTACAAGAAGGTAGAATCTATTGAGTTGTAAGTGATCTGAACGTTTCAAGATGATCGCACATTCCTATAGGGGGTAAAACCATGTCCCAAAGGTCACCGGGCCTGGTGTCACTTTAAAGTAGTAGTCCAGTTACACCTTTGTGGGCTTATAACTTGGCTTCTGAATGTCCTAGAGAGGTTAGTTTTTTTAGTGTACTCCAATCAACAGCCCCTAAAACCACAAAAAGGAATGGAGTCATTAGCACTTATGGTTTGTAAATGGCACCCAGAATTATGTTGCACGAAGCACAATTTCACATCATTCTGGGTTCATTTGTGTGAAAACAAGGTCCAATCAGGCTGAAACGTTACAGGAAGGTAGAATCTATTGAGTTGCAAGTGATCTGAACGTTTCATGATGATAGCACTTTCCTATAGGGGGTCAAACCATGTCCCAAAAGTCACCGGATCTGGTGTCAATTTAAAGAAGTAGTCCAGTTACACATTTGTGGGCTTATAACTTGGCTTCTGAATGTCCTAGAGAGATCGGGTTTGTTTTAGTGTACTCCAATCAACAGCCCCTACAACCACAAAAAGGAATGGAGTCATTAGCACTTATGGTTTGGAAATGGCACCCAGAATTATGTTGCACGAAGCATAATTTCACATCATTCTGGGTCCATTTGTGTGAAAACAAGGTCCAATCAGGCTGAAACGCTACAAGAAGGTAGAATCTATTGAGTTGTAAGTGATCTGACGTTTCAAGATGATCGCACATTCCTATAGGGGGTAAAACCATGTCCCAAAGGTCACCGGGCCTGGTGTCCCTTTAAAGTAGTAGTCCAGTTACACCTTTGTGGGCTTATAACTTGGCTTCTGAATGTCCTAGAGAGGTTAGTTTGTTTTAGTGTACTCCAATCAACAGCCCCTAAAACCACAAAAAGGAATGGAGTCATTAGCACTTAAGGTTTGTAAATGGCACCCAGAATTATGTTGCACGAAGCACAATTTCACATCAATCTGGGTCCATTTGTGTGAAAACAAGGTCCAATCAGGCTGAAACGCTACAAGAAGGTAGAATCTCTTGAGTTGTAAGTGATCTGAACGTTTCAAGATGATCGCTCATTCCTATAGGGGGTAAAACCATGTCCCAAAGGTCACCGGGCCTGGTGTCACTTTAAAGAAGTAGTCACGTAACACCTTTGTGGGCTTATAACTTGGCTTCTGAATGTCCTAGAGAGGTTAGTTTTGTTTTAGTGTTCTCCAATCAACAGCCCCTACAACCACAAAAAGGAATGGAGTCATTAGCACTTATGGTTTGTAAATGGCACCCAGAATTATGTTGCACGATGCACAATTTCACATCATTCTGGGTCCATTTGTTTGAAAACAAGGTCCAATCAGGCTGAAACGCTACAAGAAGGTAGAATCTATTGAGTTGTAAGTTATCTGAACGTTTCAAGATGATCGCACATTCCTATAGGGGGTAAAACCATTTCCCAAAGGTCACCGGGCCTGGTGTCACTTTAAAGAAGTAGTCCAGTTACACCTTTGTGGGCTTATAACTTGGCTTCTGAATGTCCTAGAGAGATCAGGTTTGTTTTAGTGTACTCCAATTAACAGCCCCCATTACCCCAAAAAAGGAATGGAGTCATTAGCACTTATGGTTTTTAAATGGCACCCAGAATTATGTTGCACGAAGCACAATTTCACATCATTCTGGGTTCATTTGTGTGAAAACAAGGTCCAATCAGGCTGAAACGTTACAGGAAGGTAGAATCTACTGAGTTGTAAGTGATCTGAACGTTTCATGATGATAGCACTTTCCTAATGGGGTCAAACCATGTCCCAAAGGTCACCGGAACTGGTGTCAATTTAAAGAAGTAGTCCAGTTACACATTTGTGGCCTTATAACTTGGCTTCTGAATGTCCTAGAGAGATCAGGTTTGTTTTAGCGTACTCCAATTAACAGCCCCCATTACCCCAAAAAAGGAATGGAGTCATTAGCACTTGTGGTTTTTAAATGGCACCCAGAATTATGTTGCACGAAGCACAATTTCACATCATTCTGGGTTCATTTGTGTGAAAACAAGGTCCAATCAGGCTGAAACGTTACAGGAAGGTAGAATCTATTGAGTTGCAAGTGATCTGAACGTTTCATGATGATAGCACTTTCCTAAGGGGGTCAAACCATGTCCCAAAAGTCACCGGATCTGGTGTCAATTTAAAGAAGTAGTCCAGTTACACATTTGTGGGCTTATAACTTGGCTTCTGAATGTCCTAGAGAGATCAGGTTTGTTTTAGTGTACTCCAATCAACAGCCCCTACAACCACAAAAAGGAATGGAGTCATTAGCACTTATGGTTTGGAAATGGCACCCAGAATTATGTTGCACGAAGCACAATTTCACATCATTCTGGGTCCATTTGTGTGAAAACAAGGTCCAATCAGGCTGAAACGCTACAAGAAGGTAGAATCTATTGAGTTGTAAGTGATCTGAACGTTTCAAGATGATCGCACATTCCTATAGGGGGTAAAACCATGTCCCAAACGTCACCGGGCCTGGTGTCACTTTAAAGTAGTAGTCCAGTTACACCTTTGTGGACTTATAACTTGGCTTCTGAATGTCCTAGAGAGGTTAGTTTGTTTTAGTGTACTCCAATCAACAGCCCCTAAAACCACAAAAAGGAATGGAGTCATTAGCACTTATGGTTTGTAAATGGCACCCAGAATTATGTTGCACGAAGCACAATTTCACATCATTCTGGGTTCATTTGTGTGAAAACAAGGTCCAATCAGGCTGAAACGTTACAGGAAGGTAGAATCTATTGAGTTGTAAGTGATCTGAACGTTTCATGATGATAGCACTTTCCTAAGGGGGTCAAACCATGTCCCAAAGGTCACCGGATCTGGTGTCAATTTAAAGAAGTAGTCCAGTTACACATTTGTGGGCTTATAACTTGGCTTCTGAATGTCCTAGAGAGATCAGGTTGGTTTTAGTGTACTCCAATCAACAGCCCCTACAACCACAAAAAGGAATGGAGTCATTAGCACTTAAGGTTTGTAAATGGCACCCAGAATTATGTTGCACGAAGCACAATTTCACATCAATCTGGGTCCATTTGTGTGAAAACAAGGTCCAATCAGGCTGAAACGCTACAAGAAGGTAGAATCTCTTGAGTTGTAAGTGATCTGAACGTTTCAAGATGATCGCTCATTCCTATAGGGGGTAAAACCATGTCCCAAAGGTCACCGGGCCTGGTGTCACTTTAAAGAAGTAGTCACGTAACACCTTTGTGGGCTTATAACTTGCCTTCTGAATGTCCTAGAGAGGTTAGTTTTGTTTTATTGTTCTCCAATCAACAGCCCCTACAACAACAAAAAGGAATGGAGTCATTAGCACTTATGGTTTGTAAATGGCACCCAGAATTATGTTGCACGATGCACAATTTCACATCATTCTGGGTCCATTTGTGTGAAAACAAGGTCCAATCAGGCTGAAACGCTACAAGAAGGTAGAATCTATTGAGTTGTAAGTTATCTGAACGTTTCAAGATGATCGCACATTCCTATAGGGGGTAAAACCATTTCCCAAAGGTCACCGGGCCTGGTGTCACTTTAAAGAAGTAGTCCAGTTACACCTTTGTGGGCTTATAACTTGGCTTCTGAATGTCCTAGAGAGATCAGGTTTGTTTTAGTGTACTCCAATTAACAGCCCCCATTACCCCAAAAAGGAATGGAGTCATTAGCACTTATGGTTTTTAAATGGCACCCAGAATTATGTTGCACGAAGCACAATTTCACATCATTCTGGGTTCATTTGTGTGAAAACAAGGTCCAATCAGGCTGAAACGTTACAGGAAGGTAGAATCTACTGAGTTGTAAGTGATCTGAACGTTTCATGATGATAGCACTTTCCTAATGGGGTCAAACCATGTCCCAAAGGTCACCGGAACTGGTGTCAATTTAAAGAAGTAGTCCAGTTACACATTTGTGGGCTTATAACTTGGCTTCTGAATGTCCTAGAGAGATCAGGTTTGTTTTAGCGTACTCCAATTAACAGCCCCCATTACCCCAAAAAAGGAATGGAGTCATTAGCACTTGTGGTTTTTAAATGGCACCCAGAATTATGTTGCACGAAGCACAATTTCACATCATTCTGGGTTCATTTGTGTGAAAACAAGGTCCAATCAGGCTGAAACGTTACAGGAAGGTAGAATCTATTGAGTTGCAAGTGATCTGAACGTTTCATGATGATAGCACTTTCCTAAGGGGGTCAAACCATGTCCCAAAAGTCACCGGATCTGGTGTCAATTTAAAGAAGTAGTCCAGTTACACCTTTGTGGGCTTATAACTTGGCTTCTGAATGTCCTAGAGAGATCCGGTTTGTTTTAGTGTACTCCAATCAACAGCCCCTACAACCACAAAAAGGAATGGAGTCATTAGCACTTATGGTTTGGAAATGGCACCCAGAATTATGTTGCACGAAGCACAATTTCACATCATTCTGGGTCCATTTGTGTGAAAACAAGGTCCAATCAGGCTGAAACGCTACAAGAAGGTAGAATCTATTGAGTTGTAAGTGATCTGAACGTTTCAAGATGATCGCACATTCCTATAGGGGGTAAAACCATGTCCCAAACGTCACCGGGCCTGGTGTCACTTTAAAGTAGTAGTCCAGTTACACCTTTGTGGACTTATAACTTGGCTTCTGAATGTCCTAGAGAGGTTAGTTTGTTTTAGTGTACTCCAATCAACAGCCCCTAAAACCACAAAAAGGAATGGAGTCATTAGCACTTATGGTTTGTAAATGGCACCCAGAATTATGTTGCACGAAGCACAATTTCACATCATTCTGGGTTCATTTGTGTGAAAACAAGGTCCAATCAGGCTGAAACGTTACAGGAAGGTAGAATCTATTGAGTTGTAAGTGATCTGAACGTTTCATGATGATAGCACTTTCCTAAGGGGGTCAAACCATGTCCCAAAGGTCACCGGATCTGGTGTCAATTTAAAGTAGTAGTCCAGTTACACATTTGTCGGCTTATAACTTGGCTTCTCAATGTCCTAGAGAGATCAGGTTTGTTTTAGTGTACTCCAATCAAAAGCCCCTACAACCACAAAAAGGAATGGAGTCATTAGCACTTAAGGTTTGTAAATGGCACCCAGAATTATGTTGCACGAAGCACAATTTCACATCATTCTGGGTCCATTTGTGTGAAAACAAGGTCCAATCAGGCTGAAACGTTACAGGAAGGTAGAATCTATTGAGTTGCAAGTGATCTGAACGTTTCATGATGATAGCACTTTCCTATAGGGGGTCAAACCATGTCCCAAAAGTCACCGGATCTGGTGTCAATTTAAAGAAGTAGTCCAGTTACACATTTGTGGGCTTATAACTTGGCTTCTGAATGTCCTAGAGAGATCAGGTTTGTTTTAGTGTACTCCAATCAACAGCCCCTACAACCACAAAAAGGAATGGAGTCATTAGCACTTATGGTTTGGAAATGGCACCCAGAATTATGTTGCACGAAGCATAATTTCACATCATTCTGGGTCCATTTGTGTGAAAACAAGGTCCAATAAGGCTGAAACGCTACAAGAAAGTAGAATCTATTGAGTTGTAAGTGATCTGAACGTTTCAAGATGATCGCACATTCCTATAGGGGGTAAAACCATGTCCCAAAGGTCACCGGGCCTGGTGTCACTTTAAAGTAGTAGTCCAGTTACACCTTTGTGGGCTTATAACTTGGCTTCTGAATGTCCTAGAGAGATCAGGTTTGTTTTAGTGTACTCCAATCAACAGCCCCTACAACCACAAAATGAAATGGAGTCATTAGCACTTAAGGTTTGTAAATGGCACCCAGAATTATGTTGCACGAAGCACAATTTCACATCAATCTGGGTCCATTTGTGTGAAAACAAGGTCCAATCAGGCTGAAACGCTACAAGAAGGTAGAATCTCTTGAGTTGTAAGTGATCTGAACGTTTCAAGATGATCGCTCATTCCTATAGGGGGTAAAACCATGTCCCAAAGGTCACCGGGCCTGGTGTCACTTTAAAGAAGTAGTCACGTAACACCTTTGTGGGCTTATAACTTGGCTTCTGAATGTCCTAGAGAGGTTAGTTTTGTTTTAGTGTTCTCCAATCAACAGCCCCTACAACCACAAAAAGGAATGGAGTCATTAGCACTTATGGTTTGTAAATGGCACCCAGAATTATGTTGCACGAAGCACAATTTCACATCATTCTGGGTTCATTTGTGTGAAAACAAGGTCCAATCAGGCTGAAACGTTACAGGAAGGTAGAATCTATTGAGTTGTAAGTGATCTGAACGTTTCAAGATGATCGCACATTCCTATAGGGGGTAAAACCATTTCCCAAAGGTCACCGGGCCTGGTGTCACTTTAAAGAAGTAGTCCAGTTACACCTTTGTGGGCTTATAACTTGGCTTCTGAATGTCCTAGAGAGATCAGGTTTGTTTTAGTGTACTCCAATTAACAGCCCCCATTACCCCAAAAAGGAATGGAGTCATTAGCACTTATGGTTTTTAAATGGCACCCAGAATTATGTTGCACGAAGCACAATTTCACATCATTCTGGGTTCATTTGTGTGAAAACAAGGTCCAATCAGGCTGAAACGTTACAGGAAGGTAGAATCTACTGAGTTGTAAGTGATCTGAACGTTTCATGATGATAGCACTTTCCTAATGGGGTCAAACCATGTCCCAAAGGTCACCGGAACTGGTGTCAATTTAAAGAAGTAGTCCAGTTACACATTTGTGGGCTTATAACTTGGCTTCTGAATGTCCTAGCGAGATCAGGTTTGTTTTAGCGTACTCCAATTAACAGCCCCCATTACCCCAAAAAAGGAATGGAGTCATTAGCACTTGTGGTTTTTAAATGGCACCCAGAATTATGTTGCACGAAGCACAATTTCACATCATTCTGGGTTCATTTGTGTGAAAACAAGGTCCAATCAGGCTGAAACGTTACAGGAAGGTAGAATCTATTGAGTTGCAAGTGATCTGAACGTTTCATGATGATAGCACTTTCCTAAGGGGGTCAAACCATGTCCCAAAAGTCACCGGATCTGGTGTCAATTTAAAGAAGTAGTCCAGTTACACATTTGTGGGCTTATAACTTGGCTTCTGAATGTCCTAGAGAGATCCGGTTTGTTTTAGTGTACTCCAATCAACAGCCCCTACAACCACAAAAAGGAATGGAGTCATTAGCACTTATGGTTTGGAAATGGCACCCAGAATTATGTTGCACGAAGCACAATTTCACATCATTCTGGGTCCATTTGTGTGAAAACAAGGTCCAATCAGGCAGAAACGCTACAAGAAGGTAGAATCTATTGAGTTGTAAGTGATCTGAACGTTTCAAGATGATCGCACATTCCTATAGGGGGTAAAACCATGTCCCAAACGTCACCGGGCCTGGTGTCACTTTAAAGTAGTAGTCCAGTTACACCTTTGTGGACTTATAACTTGGCTTCTGAATGTCCTAGAGAGGTTAGTTTGTTTTAGTGTACTCCAATCAACAGCCCCTACAACCACAAAAAGGAATGGAGTCATTAGCACTTATGGTTTGTAAATGGCACCCAGAATTATGTTGCACGAAGCACAATTTCACATCATTCTGGGTTCATTTGTGTGAAAACAAGGTCCAATCAGGCTGAAACGTTACAGGAAGGTAGAATCTATTGAGTTGTAAGTGATCTGAACGTTTCATGATGATAGCACTTTCCTAAGGGGGTCAAACCATGTCCCAAAGGTCACCGGATCTGGTGTCAATTTAAAGTAGTAGTCCAGTTACACATTTGTGGGCTTATAACTTGGCTTCTGAATGTCCTAGAGAGATCAGGTTTGTTTTAGTGTACTCCAATCAACAGCCCCTACAACCACAAAAAGGAATGGAGTCATTAGCACTTAAGGTTTGTAAATGGCACCCAGAATTATGTTGCACGAAGCACAATTTCACATCATTCTGGGTCCATTTGTGTGAAAACAAGGTCCAATCAGGCTGAAACGTTACAGGAAGGTAGAATCTATTGAGTTGCAAGTGATCTGAACGTTTCATGATGATAGCACTTTCCTATAGGGGGTCAAACCATGTCCCAAAAGTCACCGGATCTGGTGTCAATTTAAAGAAGTAGTCCAGTTACACATTTGTGGGCTTATAACTTGGCTTCTGAATGTCCTAGAGAGATCAGGTTTGTTTTAGTGTACTCCAATCAACAGCCCCTACAACCACAAAAAGGAATGGAGTCATTAGCACTTATGGTTTGGAAATGGCACCCAGAATTATGTTGCACGAAGCATAATTTCACATCATTCTGGGTCCATTTGTGTGAAAACAAGGTCCAATAAGGCTGAAACGCTACAAGAAAGTAGAATCTATTGAGTTGTAAGTGATCTGAACGTTTCAAGATGATCGCACATTCCTATAGGGGGTAAAACCATGTCCCAAAGGTCACCGGGCCTGGTGTCACTTTAAAGTAGTAGTCCAGTTACACCTTTGTGGGCTTATAACTTGGCTTCTGAATGTCCTAGAGAGGTTAGTTTGTTTTAGTGTACTCCAATCAACAGCCCCTAAAACCACAAAAAGGAATGGAGTCATTAGCACTTATGGTTTGTAAATGGCACCCAGAATTATGTTGCACGAAGGACAATTTCACATCATTCTGGGTTCATTTGTGTGAAAACAAGGTCCAATCAGGCTGAAACGTTACAGGAAGGTAGAATCTATAGAGTTGTAAGTGATCTGAACGTTTCATGATGATAGCACTTTCCTAAGGGGGTCAAACCATGTCCCAAAGGTCACCGGATCTGGTGTCAATTTAAAGAAGTAGTCCAGTTACACATTTGTGGGCTTATAACTTGGCTTCTGAATGTCCTAGAGAGATCAGGTTTGTTTTAGTGTACTCCAATCAACAGCCCCTACAACCACAAAATGAAATGGAGTCATTAGCACTTAAGGTTTGTAAATGGCACCCAGAATTATGTTGCACGAAGCACAATTTCACATCAATCTGGGTCCATTTGTGTGAAAACAAGGTCCAATCGGGCTGAAACGCTACAAGAAGGTAGAATCTCTTGAGTTGTAAGTGATCTGAACGTTTCAAGATGATCGCTCATTCCTATAGGGGGTAAAACCATGTCCCAAAGGTCACCGGGCCTGGTGTCACTTTAAAGAAGTAGTCACGTAACACCTTTGTGGGCTTATAACTTGGCTTCTGAATGTCCTAGAGAGGTTAGTTTTGTTTTAGTGTTCTCCAATCAACAGCCCCTACAACCACAAAAAGGAATGGAGTCATTAGCACTTATGGTTTGTAAATGGCACCCAGAATTATGTTGCACGAAGCACAATTTCACATCATTCTGGGTTCATTTGTGTGAAAACAAGGTCCAATCAGGCTGAAACGTTACAGGAAGGTAGAATCTATTGAGTTGTAAGTGATCTGAACGTTTCATGATGATAGCACTTTCCTAAGGGGGTCAAACCATGTCCCAAAGGTCACCGGATCTGGTGTCAATTTAAGGTAGTAGTCCAGTTACACATTTGTGGGCTTATAACTTGACTTCTGAATGTCCTAGAGAGATCAGGTTTGTTTTAATGTACTCCAATCAACAGCCCCTACAACCACAAAAAGGAATGGAGTCATTAGCACTTATGGTTTGTAAATGGCACCCAGAATTATGTTGCACGAAGCACAATTTCACATCATTCTGGGTCCATTTGTGTGAAAACAAGGTCCAATCAGGCTGAAACGCTACAAGAAGGTAGAATCTATTGAGTTGTAAGTGATCTGAACGTTTCAAGATGATCGCACATTCCTATAGGGGGTAAAACCATGTCCCAAAGGTCACCGGGCCTGGTGTCACTTTAAAGTAGTAGTCCAGTTACACCTTTGTGGGCTTATAACTTGGCTTCTGAATGTCCTAGAGAGGTTAGTTTGTTTTAGTGTACTCCAATCAACAGCCCCTAAAAACACAAAAAGGAATGGAGTCATTAGCACTTATGGTTTGTAAATGGCACCCAGAATTATGTTGCACGAAGCACAATTTCACATCATTCTGGGTTCATTTGTGTGAAAACAAGGTCCAATCAGGCTGAAACGTTACAGGAAGGTAGAATCTATAGAGTTGTAAGTGATCTGAACGTTTCATGATGATAGCACTTTCCTAAGGGGGTCAAACCATGTCCCAAAGGTCACCGGATCTGGTGTCAATTTAAAGAAGTAGTCCAGTTACACATTTGTGGGCTTATAACTTGGCTTCTGAATGTCCTAGAGAGATCAGGTTTGTTTTAGTGTACTCCAATCAACAGCCCCTACAACCACAAAAAGGAATGGAGTCATTAGCACTTAAGGTTTGTAAATGGCACCCAGAATTATGTTGCACGAAGCACAATTTCACATCAATCTGGGTCACTTTGTGTGAAAACAAGGTCCAATCAGGCTGAAACGCTACAAGAAGGTAGAATCTCTTGAGTTGTAAGTGATCTGAACGTTTCAAGATGATCGCTCATTCCTATAGGGGGTAAAACCATGTCCCAAAGGTCACCGGGCCTGGTGTCACTTTAAAGAAGTAGTCACGTAACACCTTTGTGGGCTTATAACTTGGCTTCTGAATGTCCTAGAGAGGTTAGTTTTGTTTTAGTGTTCTCCAATCAACAGCCCCTACAACCACAAAAAGGAATGGAGTCATTAGCACTTATGGTTTGTAAATGGCACCCAGAATTATGTTGCACGAAGCACAATTTCACATCATTCTGGGTCCATTTGTGTGAAAACAAGGTCCAATCAGGCTGAAACTCTACAAGAAGGTAGAATCTATTGAGTTGTAAGTGATCTGAAGGTTTCAAGATGATCGCACATTCTTATAGTGGGTAAAACCATGTCCCAAAGGTCACCGGGCCTGGTGTCACTTTAAAGAAGTTGTCCAGTTACAAATTTGTGGGCTTATAACTTGGCTTCTGAATGTCCTAGAGAGGTCAGGTTTGTTTTAGTGTACTCCAATCAACAGCCCCTACAACCACAAAAAGGAATGGAGTCATTAGCACTTATGGTTTGTAAATGGCACCCAGAATTATGTTGCACGAAGCACAATTTCACATCATTCTGGGTTCATTTGTGTGAAAACAAGGTCCAATCAGGCTGAAACGTTACAGGAAGGTAGAATCTATTGAGTTGTAAGTGATCTGAACGTTTCATGATGATAGCACTTTCCTAAGGGGGTCAAACCATGTCCCAAAGGTCACCGGATCTTGTGTCAATTTAAAGAAGTAGTCCAGTTACACATTTGTGGGCTTATAACTTGGCTTCTGAATGTCCTAGAGAGATCAGGTTTATTTTAGTGTACTCCAATCAACAGCCCCTACAACCACAAAAAGGAATGGAGTCATTAGCACTTATGGTTTTTAAATGGCACCCAGTATTATGTTGCACGAAGCACAATTTCACATCATTCTGTCTCCATTTGTGTGAAAACAAGGTCCAATCAGGCTGAAACGTTACAGAAAGGTAGAATCTATTGAGTTGTAACTGATCTGAACGTTTCATGATGATAGCACTTTCCTAAGGGGGTCAAACCATGTCCCAAAGGTCACCGGGCCAAGTGTCACTTTGAAGAAGTAGTCCAGTTACATCTTTGTGTGTGGGCTTATAACTTCGCTTCTGAATATCCTAGAGAGGTTAGGTTTGTTTTAGTGTACTCAAAACAACAGCCCTTACAACCACAAAAAGGAATGGAGTCATTAGCACTTATGGTTTGTAAATGGCACCCAGAATTATGTTGCACGAAGCACAATTTCACATCATTCTGGGTTCATTTGTGTAAAAACAAGGTCCAATCAGGCTGAAACGTTACAGGAAGGTAGAATCTATTTAGTTGTAAGTGATCTGAACGTTTCATGATGATAGCGCTTTCCTAAGGGGATCAAACCATGTCCCAAAGGTCACCGGATCTGGTGTCAATTTAAAGAAGTAGTCCAGTTACACATTTGTGGGCTTATAACTTGGCTTCTGAATGTCCTAGAGAGATCAGGTTTGTTTTAGTGTACTCCAATCAACAGCCCCTACAACCACAAAAGGAATGGAGTCATTAGCACTTATGGTTTGTAAATGGCACCCAGAATTATGTTGCACGAAGCACAATTTCACATCATTCTGGGTCCATTTGTGTGAAAACAAGGTTCAATCAGGCTGAAACGTTACAAGAAGGTAGAATCTATTGAGTTGTAAGTGATCTGAACGTTTCATGATGATCGCACATTCCTATAGGGGGTCAAACCATGTCCCAAAGGTCACCAGGCCTGGTGTCACTTTAAAGAAGTAGTCCAGTTACACCTTTGTGGGCTTATAACTTGGCTTCTGAATGTCCTATAGAGGTCAGGTTTGTTTTAGTGTACTCCAGTCAACAGCCCCTACAACCACAAAAAGGAATGGAGTCATTAGCACTTATGGTTTGTAAATGGCACCCAGAATTATGTTGCACGAAGCACAATTTCACATCATTCTGTGTCCATTTGTGTGAAAACAAGGTCCAATCAGGCTGAAACGTTACAGGAAGGTAGAATCTATTGAGTTGTAAGTGATCTGAACGTTTCATGATGATAGCACTTTCCTAAGGGGGTCAAACCATGTCCCAAAGGTCACCGGATCTGGTGTCAATTTAAAGAAGTAGTCCAGTTACACATTTGTGGGCTTATAACTTGGCTTCTGAATGTCCTAGAGAGATCAGGCTTGTTTTAATGTACTCCAATCAACAGCCCCTACAACCACAAAAATGAATGGAGTCATTAGCATTTATGGTTTGTAAATGTCACCCAGAATTATGTTGCACGAAGCACAATTTCACATCATTCTGGGTTCATTTGTGTGAAAACAAGGTCCAATCAGGCTGAAACGTTACAGGAAGGTAGAATCTATTTAGTTGTAAGTGATCTGAACGTTTCATGATAATAGCGCTTTCCTAAGGGGATCAAACCATGTCCCAAAGGTCACCGGATCTGGTGTCAATTTAAAGAAGTAGTCCAGTTACACATTTGTGGGCTTATAACTTGGCTTCTGAATGTCCTAGAGAGGTTAGGTTTGTTTTAGTGTACTCCAATCAACAGCCCCTACAACCACAAAAGGAATGGAGTCATTAGCACTTATGGTTTGTAAATGGCACCCAGAATTATGTTGCACGAAGCACAATTTCACATCATTCTGGGTCCATTTGTGTGAAAACAAGGTCCATTCAGGCTGAAACGTTACAAGAAGGTAGAATCTATTGAGTTGTAAGTGATCTGAACGTTTCATGATGATCTGACATTCCTATAGGGGGTCAAACCATGTCCCAACGGTCACCGGGCCTGGTGTCACTTTAAAGTAGTAGTCCAGTTACACATTTGTGGGCTTATAACTTGGCTTCTGAATGTCCTAGAGAGGTCAGGTTTGTTTTAGTGTACTCCAATCAACAGCCCCTACAACCACAAAAAGGAATGGAGTCATTAGCACTTATGGTTTGTAAATGGCACCCAGAATTATGTTGCACGAAGCACAATTTCACATCATTCTGGGTCCATTTGTGTGAAAACAAGGTCCAATCAGGCTGAAACGTTACAGGAAGGTAGAATCTACTGAGTTGTAAGTGATCTGAACGTTTCATGATGATAGCACTTTCCTAAGGGGGTCAAACCATGTCCCAAAGGTCACCGGATCTGGTGTCAATTTAAAGAAGTAGTCCAGTTACACATTTGTGGGCTTATAACTTGGCTTCTGAATGTCCTAGAGAGATCAGGTTTGTTTTAATGTACTCCAATCAACAGCCCCTACAACCACAAAAAGGAATGGAGTCATTAGCATTTATGGTTTGTAAATGGCACCCAGAATTATGTTGCACGAAGCACAATTTCACATCATTCTGGGTTCATTTGTGTAAAAACAAGCTCCAATCAGGCTGAAACGTTACAGGAAGGTAGAATCTATTTAGTGGTAAGTGATCTGAACGTTTCATGATGATAGCGCTTTCCTAAGGGGATCAAACCATGTCCCAAAGGTCACCGGATCTGGTGTCAATTTAAAGAAGTAGTCCAGTTACACATTTGTGGGCTTATAACTTGGCTTCTGAATGTCCTAGAGAGATCAGGTTTGTTTTAGTGTACTCCAATCAACAGCCCCTACAACCACAAAAGGAATGGAGTCATTAGCACTTATGGTTTGTAAATGGCACCCAGAATTATGTTGCACAAAGCACAATTTCGCATCATTCTGGGTCCATTTGTGTGAAAACAAGGTTCAATCAGGCTGAAACGTTACAAGAAGGTAGAATCTATTGAGTTGTAAGTGATCTGAACGTTTCATGATGATCGCACATTCCTATAGGGGGTCAAACCATGTCCCAAAGGTCACCGGGCCTGGTGTCACTTTAAAGAAGTAGTCAGGTTACACCTTTGTGGGCTTATAACTTAGCTTCTGAATGTCCTAGAGAGGTCAGGTTTGTTTTACTGTACTCCAATCAACAGCCCCTACAACCACAAAAAGGAATGGAGTCATTAGCACTTATGGTTTGTAAATGGCACCCAGAATTATGTTGCACGAAGCACAATTTCACATCATTCTGGGTTCATTTGTGTGAAAACAAGGTCCATTCAGGCTGACACCTTACAGGAAGGTAGAATCTATTGAGTTCTAAGTGATCTGAACGTTTCATGATGATAGCACTTTCCTAAGGGGGTCTAACCATGTCCCAAAGGTCACCGGATCTGGTGTCAATTTAAAGAAGTAGTCCAGTTACTCATTTGTGGGCTTATAACTTGGCTTCTGAATGTCCTAGAGAGATCAGGGTTGTTTTAGTATACTCCAATCAACATCCCCTACAACCACAAAAGGAATGGAGTCATTAGCACTTATGGTTTTTAAATGGCACCCAGAATTATGTTTGCACAAATCACAATTTCACATCATTCTGGGTTCATTTGTGTGAAAACAAGGTCCAATCAGGCTGAAACGTTACAGGAAGGTAGAATCTATTGAGTTGTAAGTGATCTGAACGTTTCATGATGATAGCACTTTCCTAAGGGGGTCAAACCATGTCGCAAAGGTCAACGGATCTGGTGTAAATTTAAAGAAGTAGTCCAGTTACACATTTGTGGGCTTATAACTTGGCTTCTGAATGTCCTAGAGATGTCAGGTTTGTTTTAATGTACTCCAATCAACAGCCCCTACAACCACAAAAAGGAATGGAGTCATTAGCACTTATGGTATGTAAATGGCACCCAGAATTATGTTGCACGAAGTACAATTTCACATCATTCTGGGTTCATTTGTGTGAAAACAAGGTCCAATCAGGCTGAAACGTTACAGGAAAGTAGAATCTATTGAGTTGTAAGTGATCTGAACGTTTCATGATGATAGCACTTTCCTAAGGGGGTCAAACCATGTCCCAAAGGTCACCGGATCTGGTGTCAATTTAAAGAAGTAGTCCAGTTACACATTTGTGGGCTTATAACTTGGCTTCTGAATGTCCTAGAGAGATCAGGTTTGTTTTAATGTACTCCAAACAAGAGACCCTACAAACACAAAAAGGAATGGAGTCATTAGCACTTATGGTTTGTAAATGGCACCCAGAATTACGTTGCACGATGCACAATTTCACATCATTCTGGGTCCATTTGTGTGAAAACAAGGTCCAATCAGGCTGAAACGCTACAAGAAGGTAGAATCTATTGAGTTGTAAGTGATCTGAGCTTTTTGGGACATGGTTTGACCCCATTAGGAAAGTTCTATCATCATGAAACGTTCAGATCACTTACAACTCAGTAGATTCTACCTTCCTGTAACGTTTCAGCCTGATTGGACCTTGTTTTCACACAAATGAACCCAGAATGATGTGAAATTGTGCTTCGTGCAACATAATTCTGGGTGCCATTTACAAACCATAAGTGCTAATGACTCCATTCCTTTTTGTGGTTTTAGGGGCTGTTGATTGGAGTACACTAAAACAAACTAACCTCTCTAGGACATTCAGAAGCCAAGTTATAAGCCCACAAAGGTGTAACTGGACTACTTCTTTAAAGTGACACCATGCCCGATGACCTTTGGGACATGGTTTAACCCCCTATAGGAATGAGCGATCATCTTGAAACGTTCAGATCACTTACAACTCAAGAGATTCTACCTTCTTGTAGCGTTTCAGCCTGATTGGACCTTGTTTTCACACAAATGGACCCAGAATGATGTGAAATTGTGCTTCGTGCAACATAATTCTGGGTGCCATTTACAAACCTTAAGTGCTAATGACTCCATTCCTTTTTGTGGTTGTAGGGGCTGTTGATTGGTGTACACTAAAGCAAACCTGATCTCTCTAGGACATTCAGAAGCCAAGTTATAAGCTCACAAATGTGTAACTGGACTACTTCTTTAAATTGACACCAGATCCGGTGACCTTTGGGACATGGTTTGACCCCCTTAGGAAAGTGCTATCATCATGAAACGTTCAGATCACTTACAACTCATTAGATTCTACCTTCCTGTAACGTTTCAGCCTGATTGGACCTTGTTTTCACACAAATGAACCCAGAATGATGTGAAATTGTGATTCGTGCAACATAATTCTGGGTGCCATTTACAAACCATAAGTGCTAATGACTCCATTCCTTTTTGTGGTTTTAGGGGCTGTTGATTGGAGTACACTAAAACAAACTAACCTCTCTAGGACATTCAGAAGCCAAGTTATAAGCCCACAAAGGTGTAACTGGACTACTACTTTAAAGTGACACCAGGCCCGGTGACCTTTGGGACATGGTTTTACCCCCTATAGGAATGTGCGATCATCTTGAAACGTTCAGATCACTTACAACTCAATAGATTCTACCTTCTTGTAGTGTTTCAGCCTGATTGGACCTTGTTTTCACACAAATGGACCCAGAATGATGTGAAATTGTGCTTCGTGCAACATAATTCTGGGTGCCATTTACAAACCATAAGTGCTAATGACTCCATTCCTTTTTGTGGTTGTAGGGGCTGTTGATTGGAGTACACTAAAACAAACCTGATCTCTCTAGGACATTCAGAAGCCAAGTTATAAGCCCACAAATGTGTAACTGGACTACTTCTTTAAATTGACACCAGATCCGGTGACTTTTGGGACATGGTTTGACCCCCTTAGGAAAGTGCTATCATGATGAAACGTTCAGATCACTTGCAACTCAATAGATTCTAACCTTCCTGTAACGTTTCAGCCTGATTGGACCTTGTTTTCACACAAATGAACCCAGAATGATGTGAAATTGTGCTTCGTGCAACATAATTCTGGGTGCCATTTAAAAACCATAAGTGCTAATGACTCCATTCCTTTTTTGGGGTAATGGGGGCTGTTAATTGGAGTACGCTAAAACAAACCTGATCTCTCTAGGACATTCAGAAGCCAAGTTATAAGCCCACAAATGTGTAACTGGACTACTTCCTTAAATTGACACCAGTTCCGGTGACCTTTGGGACATGGTTTGACCCCATTAGGAAAGTGCTATCATCATGAAACGTTCAGATCACTTACAACTCAGTAGATTCTACCTTCCTGTAACGTTTCAACCTGATTGGACCTTGTTTTCACACAAATGAACCCAGAATGATGTGAAATTGTGCTTCGTGCAACATAATTCTGGGTGCCATTTACATACCATAAGTGCTAATGACTCCATTCCTTTTTGTGGTTGTAGGGGCTGTTGATTGGAGTACATTAAAACAAACCTGATATCTCTAGGACATTCAGAAGCCAAGTTATAAGCCCACAAATGTGTAACTGGACTACTTCTTTAAATTGACACCAGATCCGGTGACCTTTGCGACATGGTTTGACCCCCTTAGGAAAGTGCTATCATCATGAAACGTTCAGATCACTTACAACTAAATAGATTCTACCTTCCTGTAACATTTCAGCCTGATTGGACCTTGTTTTCACACAAATGAACCCAGAATGATGTGAAATTGTGCTTCGTGCAACATAATTTTGGGTGCCATTTACAAACCATAAATGCTAATGACTCCATTCCTTTTTGTGGTTGTAGGGGCTGTTGATTGGAGTACATTAAAACAAACCTGATCTCTCTAGGACATTCAGAAGCCAAGTTATAAGCCCACAAATGTGTAACTGGACTACTTCTTTAAATTGACACCAGATCCGGTGACCTTTGGGACATGGTTTGACCCCCTTAGGAAAGTGCTATCATCATGAAACATTCAGATCACTTACAACTCAATAGATTCTACCTTCCTGTAACGTTTCAGCCTGATTGGACCTTGTTTTCACACAAATGGACCCAGAATGATGTGAAATTGTGCTTCGTGCAACATAATTCTGGGTGCCATTTACAAACCATAAGTGCTAATGACTCCATTCCTTTTTGTGGTTGTAGGGGCTGTTGATTGGAGTACACTAAAACAAACCTGACCTCTCTAGGACATTCAGAAGCCAAGTTATAAGCCCACAAAGGTGTAACTGGACTACTTCTTTAAAGTGACACCAGGCCCGGTGACCTTTGGGACATGGTTTGACCCCCTATGGGAATGTGAGATCATCATGAAACGTTCAGATCACTTACAACTCAATAGATTCTACCTTCTTGTAATGTTTCAGCCTGATTGGACTTTGTTTTCACACAAATGGACCCAGAATGATGTGAAATTGTGCTTCGTGCAACATAATTCTGGGTGCCATTTACAAACCATAAGGCTAATGACTCCATTCCTTTTGTGGTTGTAGGGGCTGTTGATTGGAGTACACTAAAACAAACCTGATCTCTCTAGGACATTCAGAAGCCAAGTTATAAGCCCACAAATGTGTAACTGGACTACTTCTTTAAATTGACACCAGATCCGGTGACCTTTGGGACATGGTTTCATCCCCTTAGGAAAGCGCTATCATCATGAAACGTTCAGAACACTTACAACTAAATAGATTCTACCTTCCTGTAACGTTTCAGCCTGATTGGACCTTGTTTTCACTCAAATGAACCCAGAATGATGTGAAATTGTGCTTCGTGCAACATAATTCTGGGTGCCATTTACAAACCATAAATGCTAATGACTCCATTCCTTTTTGTGGTTATAGGGGCTGTTGACTGGAGTACATTAAAACAAACCTGATCTCTCTAGGACATTCAGAAGCCAAGTTATAAGACCACAAATGTGTAACTGGACTACTTCTTTAAATTGACACCAGATCCGGTGACCTTTGGGACATGGTTTGACCCCCTTAGGAAAGTGCTATCATCATGAAACGTTCAGATCACTTACAACTCAATAGATTCTACCTTCTTGTAACGTATCAGCATGATTGGACCTTGTTTTCACACAATTGGACCCAGAATTATGTGAAATTGTGCTTCGTGCAACATAAATCTGGGTGCCATTTACAAACCATAAGTGCTAATGACTCCATTCCTTTTTGTGGTTGTAGGGGCTGTTGATTTGAGTATACTAAAACAAACCTGATCTCTCTAGGACATTCAGAAGCCAAGTTATAAGCCCACAAATGTGTAACTGGACTACTTCTTTAAATTGACACCAGATCCGGTGACCTTTGGGACATGGTTTGACCCCCTTAGGAAAGCGCTATCATCATGAAACGTTCAGATCACTTACAACTCAATAGATTCTAGCTTCCAGTAACGTTTCAGCCTGATTGGACCTTGTTTTCACACAAATGAACCCAGAATGATGTGAAATTGTGCTTCGTGCAAAATAATTCTGGGTGCCATTTACAAACCATAAGTGCTAATGACTCCATTCCTTTTTGTGGTTGTAGGGGCTGTTGATTGGAGTACATTAAAACAAACCTGATCTCTCTAGGACATTCATAAGCCAAGTTATAAGCCCACAAATGTGTAACTGGACTATTTCTTTAAATTGACACCAGATCCGGTGACCTTTGCGACATGGTTTGACCCCCTTAGGAAAGTGCTCTCATCATGAAACGTTCAGATCACTTACAACTCAATAGATTCTACCTTCCTGTAACGTTTCAGCCTGATTGGACCTTGTTTTCACACAAATGGACCCAGAATGATGTGAAATTGTGCTTCGTGCAACATAATTCTGGGTGCCATTTACAAACCATAAGTGCTAATGACTCCAGTCCTTTTTGTGGTGTTAGGGGATGTTGATTGGAGTACACTAAAACAAACCTAACCTCTCTAGGACATTCAGAAGCCAAGTTATAAGCCCACAAAGGTGTAACTGGACTACTTCTTTAAAGTGACACCAGGCCTGGTGACCTTTGGGACATGGTTTTACCCCCTATAGGAATGTGCGATCATCTTGAAACGTTCAGATCACTTACAACTCAATAGATTCTACCTTCTTGTAGCGTTTCAGCCTGATTGGACCTTGTTTTCACACAAATGGACACAGAATGATGTGAAATTGTGCTTCGTGCAACATAATTCTGGGTGCCATTTACAAACCATAAGTGCTAATGACTCCATTCCTTTTTGTGGTTGTAGGGGCTGTTGATTGGAGTACACTAAAACAAACCTGATCTCTCTAGGACATTCAGAAGCCAAGTTATAAGCCCACAAATGTGTAACAGGACTACTTCTTTAAATTGACACCAGATCCGGTGATCTTTGGGACATGGTTTGACCCCCTTAGGAAAGTGCTATCATCATGAAACGTTCAGATCACTTACAACTCAGTAGATTCTACCTTCCTGTAACGTTTCAGCCTGATTGGACCTTGTTTTCACACAAATGAACCCAGAATGATGTGAAATTGTGCTTCGTGCAACATAATTTTGGGTGCCATTTACAAACCATAAATGCTAATGACTCCATTCCTTTTTGTGGTTGTAGGGGCTGTTGATTGGCGTACATTAAAACAAACCTGATCTCTCTAGGACATTCAAAAGCCAAGTTATAAGCCCACAAATGTGTAACTGGACTACTTCTTTAAATTGACACCAGATCCGGTGACCTTTGGGACATGGTTTGACCCCCTTAGGAAAGTGCTATCATCATGAAACGTTCAGATCACTTACAACTCAATAGATTCTACCTTCCTGTAACGTTTCAGCCTGATTGGACCTTGTTTTCACACAAATGGACCCAGAATGATGTGAAATTGTGCTTCGTGCAACATAATTCTGGGTGCCATTTACAAACCATAAGTGCTAATGACCCCATTCCTTTTTGTGGTTGTAGGGGCTGTTGATTGGAGTACACTAAAACAAACCTGACCTCTCTAGGACATTCAGAAGCCAAGTTATAAGCCCACAAAGGTGTAACTGGACTACTTCTTTAAAGTGACACCAGGCCCGGTGACCTTTGGGACATGGTTTGACCCCCTATGGGAATGTGAGATCATCATGAAACGTTCAGATCACTTACAACTAAATAGATTCTACCTTCCTGTAACGTTTCAGCCTGATTGGACCTTGTTTTCACACAAATGAACCCAGAATGATGTGAAATTGTGCTTCGTGCAACATAATTCTGGGTGCCATTTACAAACCATAAATGCTAATGACTCCATTCCTTTTTGTGGTTATAGGGGCTGTTGATTGGAGTACATTAAAACAAACCTGATCTCTCTAGGACATTCAGAAGCCAAGTTATAAGCCCACAAATGTGTAACTGGACTACTTCTTTAAATTGACACCAGATCCGGTGACCTTTGGGACATGGTTTGACCCCCTTAGGAAAGTGCTATCATCATGAAACGTTCAGATCACTTACAACTCAATAGATTCTACCTTCTTGTAACGTATCAGCATGATTGGACCTTGTTTTCACACAAATGAACCCAGAATGATGTGAAATTGTGCTTCGTGCAAAAATAATTCTGGGTGCCATTTACAAACCATAAGTGCTAATGACTCCATTCCTTTTTGTGGTTGTAGGGGCTGTTGATTGGAGTACATTAAAACAAACCTGATCTCTCTAGGACATTCAGAAGCCAAGTTATAAGCCCACAAATGTGTAACTGGACTACTTCTTTAAATTGACACCAGATCCGGTGACCTTTGGGACATGGTTTGACCCCCTTAGGAAAGTGCTATCATCATGAAACGTTCAGATCACTTACAACTCAATAGATTCTACCTTCCTGTAACGTTTCAGCCTGATTGGACCTTGTTTTCACACAAATGGACCCAGAATGATGTGAAATTGTGCTTCGTGCAACATAATTCTGGGTGCCATTTACAAACCATAAGTGCTAATGACTCCATTCCTTTTTGTGGTTGTAGGGGCTGTTTATTGGAGTACACTAAAACAAACCTAACCTCTCTAGGACATTCAGAAGCCAAGTTATAAGCCCACAAAGGTGTAACTAGACTACTTCTTTAAAGTGACACCAGGCCTGGTGACCTTTGGGACATGGTTTTACCCCCTATAGGAATGTGCGATCATCATGAAACGTTCAGATCACTTACAACTCAATAGATTCTACTTTCCTGTATTGTTTCAGCCTGATTGGACCTTGTTTTCACACAAATGAACCCAGAATGATGTGAAATTGTGCTTCGTGCAACATAATTCTGGGTGCCATTTAAAAACCATAAGTGCTAATGTCTCCATTCCTTTTTGTGGTTGTAGGGGCTGTTGATTGGAGTACACTAAAGCAAACCTGATCGCTCTAGGACATTCAGAAGCCAAGTTATAAGCCCACAAATGTGTAACTGGACTACTTCTTAAAATTGACACCAGATCCGGTGACCTTTGGGACATGGTTTGACCCCCTTAGGAAAGTGCTATCATCATGAAACATTCAGATCACTTACAACTCAATAGATTCTAACTTCCTGTAACGTTTCAGCCTGATTGGACCTTGTTTTCACACAAATGAACCCAGAATGATGTGAAATTGTGCTTCGTGCAACATAATTCTGGGTGCCATTTACAAACCATAAATGCTAATGACTCCATTCCTTTTTGTGGTTGTAGGGGCTGTTGATTGGAGTACATTAAAACAAACCTGATCTCTCTAGGACATTCAGAAGCCAAGTTATAAGTCCACAAATGTGTAACTGGACTACTTCTTTAAATTGACAACAGGCCCGGTGACCTTTGGGACATGGTTTGACCCCCTATGGGAATGTGAGATCATCATGAAACGATCAGATCACTTACAACTCAATAGATTCTACCTTCTTGTAACGTTTCAGCCTGATTGGACCTTGTTTTCACACAAATGGACCCCGAATGATGTGAAATTGTGCTTCGTGCAACATAATTCTGGGTGCCATTTACAAACCATAAGTGCTAATGACTCCATTCCTTTTGTGGTTGTAGGGGCTGTTGATTGGAGTACACTAAAACAAACCTGATCTCTCTTGGACATTCAGAAGCCAAGTTATAAGCCCACAATTGTGTAACTGGACTACTTCTTTAAATTGACACCAGATCCGGTGACCTTTGGGACATGGTTTGATCCCCTTAGGAAAGCGCTATCATCATGAAACGTTCAGATCACTTACAACTAAATAGATTCTACCTTCCTGTAACGTTTCAGCCTGATTGGACCTTGTTTTCACACAAATGAACCCAGAATGATGTGAAATTGTGCTTCGTGCAACATAATTCTGGGTGCCATTTACAAACCATAAATGCTAATGACTCCATTCCTTTTTGTGGTTGTAGGGGCTGTTGACTGGAGTACATTAAAACAAACCTGATCTCTCTAGGACATTCAGAAGCCAAGTTATAAGCCCACAAATGTGTAACTGGACTACTTCTTTAAATTGACACCAGATCCGGTGACCTTTGGGACATGGTTTGACCCCCTTAGGAAAGTGCTATCATCATGAAACGTTCAGATCACTTACAACTCAATAGATTCTTCCTTCTTGTAACGTATCAGCCTGATTGGACCTTGTTTTCACACAAATGAACCCAGAATGATGTGAAATTGTGCTTCGTGCAACATAATTCTGGGTGCCATTTAAAAACCATAAGTGCTAATGTCTCCATTCATTTTTGTGGTTGTAGGGGCTGTTGATTGGAGTACACTAAAGCAAACCTGATCGCTCTAGGACATTCAGAAGCCAAGCTATAAGCCCACAAATGTGTAACTGGACTACTTCTTAAAATTGACACCAGATCCGGTGACCTTTGGGACATGGTTTGACCCCCTTAGGAAAGTGCTATCATCATGAAACGTTCAGATCACTTACAACTCAATAGATTCTAAATTCCTGTAACGTTTCAGCCTGATTGGACCTTGTTTTCACACAAATGAACCCAGAATGATGTGAAATTGTGCTTCGTGCAACATAATTCTGGGTGCCATTTACAAACCATAAATGCTAATGACACCATTACTTTTTGTGGTTGTAGGGGCTGTTGATTGGAGTACATTAAAACAAACCTGATCTCTCTAGGACATTCAGAAGCCAAGTTATAAGTCCACAAATGTGTAACTGGACTACTTCTTTAAATTGACACCAGATCCGGTGACCTTTGGGACATGGTTTGACCCCCTTAGGAAAGTGCTATCATCATGAAACGTTCAGATCACTTACAACTCAATAGATTCTACCTTCCTGTAACGTTTCAGCCTGATTGGACCTTGTTTTCACACAAATGGACTCAGAATGATGTGAAATTGTGCTTCGTGCAACATAATTCTGGGTGCCATTTACAAACCATGAGTGCTAATGACTCCATTCCTTTTTGT
Source organism: Nothobranchius furzeri (assembly GCF_043380555.1). NCBI lineage: Eukaryota > Metazoa > Chordata > Actinopteri > Cyprinodontiformes > Nothobranchiidae > Nothobranchius > Nothobranchius furzeri. Next base: position 9,354,729 of record NC_091746.1, on the reverse strand, counting down.
GGTTGTAGGGGCTGTTGACTGGAGTACACTAAAACAAACCTGACCTCTCTAGGACATTCAGAAGCCAAGTTATAAGCCCACAAAGGTGTAACTGGACTACTTCTTTAAAGTGACACCAGGCCCGGTGACCTTTGGGACATGGTTTGACCCCCTATGGGAATGTGAGATCATCATGAAATGATCAGATCACTTACAACTCAATAGATTCTACCTTCTTGTAACGTTTCAGCCTGATTGGACCTTGTTTTCACACAAATTGACCCAGAATAATGTGAAATTGTGCTTCGTGCAACATAATTATGGGTGCCATTTACAAACCATAAGTGCTAATGACTCCATTCCTTTTGTGTTTGTAGGGGCTGTTGATTGGAGTACACTAAAACAAACCTGATCTCTCTAGGACATTCAGAAGCCAAGTTATAAGCCCACAAATGTGTAACTGGACTACTTCTTTAAATTGACACCAGATCCGGTGACCTTTGGGACATGGTTTGATCCCATTAGGAAAGCGCTATCATCATGAAACGTTCAGATCACTTACAACTAAATAGATTCTACCTTCCTGTAACGTTTCAGCCTGATTGGACCTTGTTTTCACACAAATGAACCCAGAATGATGTGAAATTGTGCTTCGTGCAACATAATTCTGGGTGCCATTTACAAACCATAAATGCTAATGACTCCATTCCTTTTTGTGGTTGTAGGGGCTGTTGATTGGAGTACATTAAAACAAACCTGATCTCTCTAGGACATTCAGAAGCCAAGTTATAAGCCCACAAATGTGTAACTGGACTACTTTAAATTGACACCAGATCCGGTGACCTTTGGGACATGGTTTGACCCCCTTAGGAAAGTGCTATCATCATGAAACGTTCAGATCACTTACAACTCAATAGATTCTACCTTCTTGTAACGTATCAGCCTGATTGGACCTTGTTTTCACACAAATGGACCCAGAATGATGTGAAATTGTGCTTCGTGCAACATAATTCTGGGTGCAATTTACAAACAATAAGTGCTAATGACTCCATTCCTTTTTGTGGTTGTAGGGGCTGTTGATTGGAGTACACTAAAACAAACCTGATCTCTCTAGGACATTCAGAAGCCAAGTTATAAGCCCACAAAGGTGTAACTGGACTACTTCTTTAAAGTGACACTTGGCCCGGTGACCTTTGGGACATGGTTTGACCCCCTATAGGAATGTGCGATCATCTTGAAACGTTCAGATCACTTACAACTCAATAGATTCTACCTTCTTGTAGCGTTTCAGCCGGATTGGACCTTGTTTTCACACAAATTGACCCAGAATGATGTGAAATTGTGCTTCGTGCAACATAATTCTGGGTGCCACTTACAAACCATAAGTGCTAATGACTCCATTCCTTTTTGCGGTTGTAGGGGCTGTTGATTCGAGTACATTAAAACAAACCTGATCTCTCTAGGACATTCATAAGCCAAGTTATAAGCCCACAAATGTGTAACTGGACTACTTCTTTAAATTGACACCAGATCCAGTGACCTTTGGGACATGGTTTGACTCCCTTAGGAAAGTGCTATCATCATGAAACGTTCAGATCAGTTACAACTCAATAGATTCTACCTTCCTGTAACGTTTCAGCCTGATTGGACCTTGTTTTTACACAAATGAACCCAGAATGATGTGAAATTGTGCTTCGTGCAACATAATTCTGGGTGCATTTTAAAAACCATAAGTGCTAATGACTCCATTCCTTTTTGTAGTTGTAGGGACTGTTGATTGGAGTACACTAAAATAAACCTGATCTCTCTAGGACATTCAGAAGCCAAGTTATAAGCCCACAAATGTGTAACTGGACTACTTCTTTAAATTGACACCAGATCCGGTGACCTTTGGGACATGGTTTGACCCCCTTAGGAAAGTGCTATCATCATGAAACGTTCAGATCACTTACAACTCAATAGATTCTACCTTCCTGTAACGTTTCAGCCTGATTGGACCTTGTTTTCACACAAATGGACCCAGAATGATGTGAAATTGTGCTTCGTGCAACATAATTCTGGGTGCCATTTACAAACCATAAGTGCTAATGACTCCATTCCTTTTTTTGGTTGTAGGGGCTGTTGATTGGAGTACATTAAAACAAACCTGATCTCTCTAGGACATTCAGAAGCCAAGTTATAAGCCCACAAATGTGTAACTGGACTACTTCTTTAAATTGACACCAGATCCGGTGACCTTTGGGACATGGTTTGACCCCCTTAGGAAAGTGCTATCATCATGAAACGTTCAGATCACTTACAACTCAGTAGATTCTACCTTCCTGTAACGTTTCAGCCTGATTGGACCTTGTTTTCACACAAATGAACCCAGAATGATGTGAAATTGTGCTTCGTGCAACATAATTCTGGGGGCCATTTAAAAACCATAAGTGCTAATGTCTCCATTCCTTTTTGTGGTTGTAGGGGCTGTTGATTGGAGTACACTAAAGCAAACCTGATCGCTCTAGGACATTCAGAAGCCAAGTTATAAGCCCACAAATGTGTAACTGGACTACTTCTTTAAATTGACACCAGATCCGGTGACCTTTGGGACATGGTTTGACCCCCTTAGGAAAGTGCTATCATCATGAAACGTTCAGATCACTTACAACTCAATAGATTCTACCTTTCTGTAACGTTTCAGCCTGATTGGACCTTGTTTTCACACAAATGGACCCAGAATGATGTGAAATTGTGCTTCGTGCAACATAATTCTGGGTGCCATTTACAAACCATAAGTGCTAATGACTCCATTCCTTTTTGTGGTTGTAGGGGCTGTTGATTGGAGTACACTAAAACAAACCTGACCTCTCTAGGACATTCAGAAGCCAAGTTATAAGCCCACAAAGGTGTAACTGGACTACTTCTTTAAAGTGACACCAGGCCCGGTGACCTTTGGGACATGGTTTGACCCCCTATGGGAATGTGAGATCATCATGAAACGTTCAGATCACTTACAACTCAATAGATTCTACCTTCTTGTAATGTTTCAGCCTGATTGGACCTTGTTTTCACACAAATGGACCCAGAATGATGTGAAATTGTGCTTCGTGCAACATAATTCTAGGTGCCATTAACAAACCATAAGGCTAATGACTCCATTCCTTTTGTGGTTGTAGGGGCTGTTGATTGGAGTACACTAAAACAAACCTGATCTCTCTAGGACATTCAGAAGCCAAGTTATAAGCCCACAAATGTGTAACTGGACTACTTCTTTAAATTCACACCAGATCCAGTGACCTTTGGGACATGGTTTGATCCCCTTAGGAAAGCGCTATCATCATGAAACGTTCAGATCACTTACAACTCAATAGATTCTACCCTCCTGTAACGTTTCAGCCTGATTGGACCTTGTTTTCACATAAATGGACCCAGAATGATGTGAAATTGTGCTTCGTGCAACATAATTCTGGGTGCCATTTACAAACCATAAGTGCTAATGACTCCATTCCTTTTTGTGGTTGTAGGGGCTGTTGATTGGAGTACACTAAAACAAACCTGACCTCTCTAGGACATTCAGAAGCCAAGTTATAAGCCCACAAAGGTGTAACTGGACTACTTCTTTAAAGTGACACCAGGCCCGATGACCTTTGGGACATGGTTTGACCACCTATGGGATGTGAGATCATCATGAAACGTTCAGATCACTTACAACTCAATAGATTCTACCTTCTTGTAATGTTTCAGCCTGATTGGACCTTGTTTTCACACAAATGGACCCAGAATGATGTGAAATTGTGCTTCGTGCAACATAATTCTGGGTGCCATTTACAAACCATAAGGCTAATGACTCCATTCCTTTTGTGGTTGTAGGGGCTGTTGATTGGAGTACATTAAAACAAACCTGATCTCTCTAGGACATTCAGAAGCCAAGTTATAAGCCCAAAAATGTGTAACTGGACTACTTCTTTAAATTTACACCAGATCCGGTGACCTTTGGGACATGGTTTGACCCCCTTAGGAAAGTGCTATCATCATGAAACGTTCAGATCACTTACAACTCAATAGATTCTACCTTCTTGTAACGTATCAGCCTGATTGGACCTTGTTTTCACACAAATGGACCCAGAATGATGTGAAATTGTGCTTCGTGCAACATAATTCTGGGTGCCATTTACAAACCATAAGTGCTAATGACTCCATTCCTTTTTGTGGTTGTAGGGGCTGTTGATTGGAGTATACTAAAACAAACCTGATCTCTCTAGGACATTCAGAAGCCAAGTTATAAGCCCACAAATGTGTAACTGGACTACTTCTTTAAATTGACACCAGATCCGGTGACCTTTGGGACATGGTGTGACCCCCTTAGGAAAGCGCTATCATCATGAAACGTTCAGATCACTTACAACTCAATAGATTCTAGCTTCCAGTAACGTTTCAGCCTGATTGGACCTTGTTTTCACACAAATGAACCCAGAATGATGTGAAATTGTGCTTAGTGCAAAATAATTCTGGGTGCCATTTACAAACCATAAGTGCTAATGACTCCATTCCTTTTTGTGGTTGTAGGGGCTGTTGATTGGAGTACACCAAAACAAACCTAACCTCTCTAGGACATTCAGAAGCCAAGTTATAAGCCCACAAAGGTGTAACTGGACTACTTCTTTAAATTGACAACAGGCCCGGTGACCTTTGGGACATGGTTTGACCCCCTATGGGAATGTGAGATCATCATGAAACGATCAGATCACTTACAACTCAATAGATTCTACCTTCTTGTAACGTTTCAGCCTGATTGGACCTTGTTTTTACACAAATGGACCCCGAATGATGTGAAATTGTGCTTCGTGCAACATAATTCTGGGTGCCATTTACAAACCATAAGTGCTAATGACTCCATTCCTTTTGTGGTTGTAGGGGCTGTTGATTGGAGTACACTAAAACAAACCTGATCTCTCTTGGACATTCAGAAGCCAAGTTATAAGCCCACAAATGTGTAACTGGACTACTTCTTTAAATTGACACCAGATCCGGTGACCTTTGGGACATGGTTTGATCCCCTTAGGAAAGCGCTATCATCATGAAACGTTCAGATCACTTACAACTAAATAGATTCTACCTTCCTGTAACGTTTCAGCCTGATTGGACCTTGTTTTCACACAAATGAACCCAGAATGATGTGAAATTGTGCTTCGTGCAACATAATTCTGGGTGCCATTTACAAACCATAAATGCTAATGACTCCATTCCTTTTTGTGGTTGTAGGGGCTGTTGACTGGAGTACATTAAAACAAACCTGATCTCTCTAGGACATTCAGAAGCCAAGTTATAAGCCCACAAATGTGTAACTGGACTACTTCTTTAAATTGACACCAGATCCGGTGACCTTTGGGACATGGTTTGACCCCCTTAGGAAAGTGCTATCATCATGAAACGTTCAGATCACTTAAAACTCAATAGATTCTTCCTTCTTGTAACGTATCAGCCTGATTGGACCTTGTTTTCACACAAATGAACCCAGAATGATGTGAAATTGTGCTTCGTGCAACATAATTCTGGGTGCCATTTAAAAACCATAAGTGCTAATGTCTCCATTCATTTTTGTGGTTGTAGGGGCTGTTGATTGGAGTACACTAAAGCAAACCTGATCGCTCTAGGACATTCAGAAGCCAAGCTATAAGCCCACAAATGTGTAACTGGACTACTTCTTAAAATTGACACCAGATCCGGTGACCTTTGGGACATGGTTTGACCCCCTTAGGAAAGTGCTATCATCATGAAACGTTCAGATCACTTACAACTCAATAGATTCTAAATTCCTGTAACGTTTCAGCCTGATTGGACCTTGTTTTCACACAAATGAACCCAGAATGATGTGAAATTGTGCTTCGTGCAACATAATTCTGGGTGCCATTTACAAACCATAAATGCTAATGACACCATTACTTTTTGTGGTTGTAGGGGCTGTTGATTGGAGTACATTAAAACAAACCTGATCTCTCTAGGACATTCAGAAGCCAAGTTATAAGTCCACAAATGTGTAACTGGACTACTTCTTTAAATTGACACCAGATCCGGTGACCTTTGGGACATGGTTTGACCCCCTTAGGAAAGTGCAATCATCATGAAACGTTCAGATCACTTACAACTCAATAGATTCTACCTTCCTGTAACGTTTCAGCCTGATTGGACCTTGTTTTCACACAAATGGACTCAGAATGATGTGAAATTGTGCTTCGTGCAACATAATTCTGGGTGCCATTTACAAACCATAAGTGCTAATGACTCCATTCCTTTTTGTGGTTGTAGGGGCTGTTGACTGGAGTACACTAAAACAAACCTGACCTCTCTAGGACATTCAGAAGCCAAGTTATAAGCCCACAAAGGTGTAACTGGACTACTTCTTTAAAGTGACACCAGGCCCGGTGACCTTTGGGACATGGTTTGACCCCCTATGGGAATGTGAGATCATCATGAAACGATCAGATCACTTACAACTCAATAGATTCTACCTTCTTGTAATGTTTCAGCCTGATTGGACCTTGTTTTCACACAAATTGACCCAGAATAATGTGAAATTGTGCTTCGTGCAACATAATTCTGGGTGCCATTTACAAACCATAAGTGCTAATGACTCCATTCCTTTTGTGTTTGTAGGGGCTGTTGATTGGAGTACACTAAAACAAACCTGATCTCTCTAGGACATTCAGAAGCCAAGTTATAAGCCCACAAATGTGTAACTGGACTACTTCTTTAAATTGACACCAGATCCGGTGACCTTTGGGACATGGTTTGATCCCATTAGGAAAGCGCTATCATCATGAAACGTTCAGATCACTTACAACTAAATAGATTCTACCTTCCTGTAACGTTTCAGCCTGATTGGACCTTGTTTTCACACAAATGAACCCAGAATGATGTGAAATTGTGCTTCGTGCAACATAATTCTGGGTGCCATTTACAAACCATAAATGCTAATGACTCCATTCCTTTTTGTGGTTGTAGGGGCTGTTGATTGGAGTACATTAAAACAAACCTGATCTCTCTAGGACATTCAGAAGCCAAGTTATAAGCCCACAAATGTGTAACTGGACTACTTCTTTAAATTGACACCAGATCCGGTGACCTTTGGGACATGGTTTGACCCCCTTAGGAAAGTGCTATCATCATGAAACGTTCAGATCACTTACAACTCAATAGATTCTACCTTCTTGTAACAGATCAGCCTGATTGGACCTTGTTTTCACACAAATGGACCCAGAATGATGTGAAATTGTGCTTCGTGCAACATAATTCTGGGTGCAATTTACAAACAATAAGTGCTAATGACTCCATTCCTTTTTGTGGTTGTAGGGGCTGTTGATTGGAGTACACTAAAACAAACCTGATCTCTCTAGGACATTCAGAAGCCAAGTTATAAGCCCACAAAGGTGTAACTGGACTACTTCTTTAAAGTGACACTTGGCCCGGTGACCTTTGGGACATGGTTTGACCCCCTATAGGAATGTGCGATCATCTTGAAACGTTCAGATCACTTACAACTCAATAGATTCTACCTTCTTGTAGCGTTTCAGCCGGATTGGACCTTGTTTTCACACAAATTGACCCAGAATGATGTGAAATTGTGCTTCGTGCAACATAATTCTGGGTGCCACTTACAAACCATAAGTGCTAATGACTCCATTCCTTTTTGCGGTTGTAGGGGCTGTTGATTGGAGTACATTAAAACAAACCTGATCTCTCTAGGACATTCATAAGCCAAGTTATAAGCCCACAAATGTGTAACTGGACTACTTCTTTAAATTGACACCAGATCCAGTGACCTTTGGGACATGGTTTGACCCCCTTAGGAAAGTGCTATCATCATGAAACGTTCAGATCAGTTACAACTCAATAGATTCTACCTTCCTGTAACGTTTCAGCCTGATTGGACCTTGTTTTTACACAAATGAACCCAGAATGATGTGAAATTGTGCTTCGTGCAACATAATTCTGGGTGCATTTTAAAAACCATAAGTGCTAATGACTCCATTCCTTTTTGTAGTTGTAGGGAGTGTTGATTGGAGTACACTAAAATAAACCTGATCTCTCTAGGACATTCAGAAGCCAAGTTATAAGCCCACAAATGTGTAACTGGACTACTTCTTTAAATTGACACCAGATCCGGTGACCTTTGGGACATGGTTTGACCCCCTTAGGAAAGTGCTATCATCATGAAACGTTCAGATCACTTACAACTCAATAGATTCTACCTTCCTGTAACGTTTCAGCCTGATTGGACCTTGTTTTCACACAAATGGACCCAGAATGATGTGAAATTGTGCTTCGTGCAACATAATTCTGGGTGCCATTTACAAACCATAAGTGCTAATGACTCCATTCCTTTTTTTGGTTGTAGGGGCTGTTGATTGGAGTACATTAAAACAAACCTGATCTCTCTAGGACATTCAGAAGCCAAGTTATAAGCCCACAAATGTGTAACTGGACTACTTCTTTAAATTGACACCAGATCCGGTGACCTTTGGGACATGGTTTGACCCCCTTAGGAAAGTGCTATCATCATGAAACGTTCAGATCACTTACAACTCAGTAGATTCTACCTTCCTGTAACGTTTCAGCCTGATTGGACCTTGTTTTCACACAAATGAACCCAGAATGATGTAAAATTGTGCTTCGTGCAACATAATTCTGGGGGCCATTTAAAAACCATAAGTGCTAATGTCTCCATTCCTTTTTGTGGTTGTAGGGGCTTTTGATTGGAGTACACTAAAGCAAACCTGATCGCTCTAGGACATTCAGAAGCCAAGTTATAAGCCCACAAATGTGTAACTGGACTACTTCTTTAAATTGACACCAGATCCGGTGACCTTTGGGACATGGTTTGACCCCCTTAGGAAAGTGCTATCATCATGAAACGTTCAGATCACTTACAACTCAATAGATTCTACCTTTCTGTAACGTTTCAGCCTGATTGGACCTTGTTTTCACACAAATGGACCCAGAATGATGTGAAATTGTGCTTCGTGCAACATAATTCTGGGTGCCATTTACAAACCATAAGTGCTAATGACTCCATTCCTTTTGTGGTTGTAGGGGCTGTTGATTAGAGTACACTAAAACAAACCTGACCTCTCTAGGACATTCAGAAGCCAAGTTATAAGCCCACAAAGGTGTAACTGGACTACTTCTTTAAAGTGACACCAGGCCCGGTGACCTTTGGGACATGGTTTGACCCCCTATGGGAATGTGAGATCATCATGAAACGTTCAGATCACTTACAACTCAATAGATTCTACCTTCTTGTAATGTTTCAGCCTGATTGGACCTTGTTTTCACAAAAATGGACCCAGAATGATGTGAAATTGTGCTTCGTGCAACATAATTCTAGGTGCCATTAACAAACCATTAGGCTAATGACTCCATTCCTTTTGTGGTTGTAGGGGCTGTTGATTGGAGTACACTAAAACAAACCTGATCTCTCTAGGACATTCAGAAGCCAAGTTATAAGCCCACAAATGTGTAACTGGACTACTTCTTTAAATTCACACCTGATCCAGTGACCTTTGGGACATGGTTTGACCCCCTTAGGAAAGTGCTATCATCATGAAACGTTCAGATCACTTACAACTCAATAGATTCTACCTTTCTGTAACGTTTCAGCCTGATTGGACCTTGTTTTCACACAAATGGACCCAGAATGATGTGAAATTGTGCTTCGTGCAACATAATTCTGGGTGCCATTTACAAACCATAAGTGCTAATGACTCCATTCCTTTTTGTGGTTGTAGGGGCTGTTGATTGGAGTACACTAAAACAAACCTGACCTCTCTAGGACATTCAGAAGCCAAGTTATAAGCCCACAAAGGTGTAACTGGACTACTTCTTTAAAGTGACACCAGGCCCGGTGACCTTTGGGACATGGTTTGACCCCCTATGGGAATGTGAGATCATCATGAAAAGTTCAGATCACTTACAACTCAATAGATTCTACCTTCTTGTAATGTTTCAGCCTGATTGGACCTTGTTTTCACACAAATGGACCCAGAATGATGTGAAATTGTGCTTCGTGCAACATAATTCTAGGTGCCATTAACAAACCATTAGGCTAATGACTCCATTCCTTTTGTGGTTGTAGGGGCTGTTGATTGGAGTACACTAAAACAAACCTGATCTCTCTAGGACATTCAGAAGCCAAGTTATAAGCCCACAAATGTGTAACTGGACTACTTCTTTAAATTCACACCTGATCCAGTGACCTTTGGGACATGGTTTGATCCCCTTAGGAAAGCGCTATCATCATGAAACGTTCAGATCACTTACAACTCAATAGATTCTACCTTCCTGTAACGTTTCAGCCTGATTGGACCTTGTTTTCACATAAATGGACCCAGAATGATGTGAAATTGTGCTTCGTGCAACATAATTATGGGTGCCATTTACAAACCATAAGTGCTAATGACTCCATTCCTTTTTGTGGTTGTAGGGGCTGTTGATTGGAGTACACTAAAACAAACCTGACCTCTCTAGGACATTCAGAAGCCAAGTTATAAGCCCACAAAGGTGTAACTGGACTACTTCTTTAAAGTGACACCAGGCCCGATGACCTTTGGGACATGGTTTGACCCCCTATGGGATGTGAGATCATCATGAAACGTTCAGATCACTTACAACTCAATAGATTCTACCTTCTTGTAATGTTTCAGCCTGATTGGACCTTGTTTTCACACAAATGGACCCAGAATGATGTGAAATTGTGCTTCGTGCAACATAATTCTGGGTGCCATTTACAAACCATAAGGCTAATGACTCCATTCCTTTTGTGGTTGTAGGGGCTGTTGATTGGAGTACACTAAAACAAACCTGATCTCTCTAGGACATTCAGAAGCCAAGTTATAAGCCCACAAATGTGTAACTGGACTACTTCTTTAAATTCACACCAGATCCGGTGACCTTTGGGACATGGTTTGATCCCCTTAGGAAAGCGCTATCATCATGAAACGTTCAGATCACTTACAACTAAATAGATTCTACCTTCCTGTAACGTTTCAGCCTGATTGGACCTTGTTTTCACACAAATGAACCCAGAATGATGTGAAATTGGGCTTCGTGCAACATAATTCTGGGTGCCATTTACAAACCATAAATGCTAATGACTCCATTCCTTTTTGTGGTTGTAGAGGCTGTTGATTGGAGTACATTAAAACAAACCTGATCTCTCTAGGACATTCAGAAGCCAAGTTATAAGCCCAAAAATGTGTAACTGGACTACTTCTTTAAATTTACACCAGATCCGGTGACCTTTGGGACATGGTTTGACCCCCTTAGGAAAGTGCTATCATCATGAAACGTTCAGATCACTTACAACTCAATAGATTCTACCTTCTTGTAACGTATCAGCCTGATTGGACCTTGTTTTCACACAAATGGACCCAGAATGATGTGAAATTGTGCTTCGTGCAACATAATTCTGGGTGCCATTTACAAACCATAAGTGCTAATGACTCCATTCCTTTTTGTGGTTGTAGGGGCTGTTGATTGGAGTATACTAAAAAAAACCTGATCTCTCTAGGACATTCAGAAGCCAAGTTATAAGCCCACAAATGTGTAACTGGACTACTTCTTTAAATTGACACCAGATCCGGTGACCTTTGGGACATGGTGTGACCCCCTTAGGAAAGCGCTATCATCATGAAACGTTCAGATCACTTACAACTCAATAGATTCTAGCTTCCAGTAACGTTTCAGCCTGATTGGACCTTGTTTTCACACAAATGAACCCAGAATGATGTGAAATTGTGCTTCGTGCAAAATAATTCTGGGTGCCATTTACAAACCATAAGTGCTAATGACTCCATTCCTTTTTGTGGTTGTAGGGGCTGTTGATTGGAGTACACCAAAACAAACCTGATCTCTCTAGGACATTCAGAAGCCAAGTTATAAGCCCACAAATGTGTAACTGGACTACTTCTTTAAATTGACACCAGATCCGGTGACCTTTGGGACATGGTTTGACCCCCTTAGGAAAGTGCTATCATCATGAAACGTTCAGATCACTTACAACTCAATAGATTCTACCTTCCTGTAACGTTTCAGCCTGATTGGACCTTGTTTTCACACAAATGGACCCAGAATGATGTGAAATTGTGCTTCGTGCAACACAATTCTGGGTGTCATTTACAAACCATAAGTGCTAATGACTCCATTCCTTTTTGTGGTTGTAGGGGCTGTTGATTGGATTACACTAAAACAAACCTAACCTCTCTAGGACATTCAGAAACCAAGTTATAAGCCGACAAAGGTGTAACTGGACTACTTCTTTAAAGTGACACCAGGCCCGGTGACCTTTGGGACATGGTTTTAGCCCCTATAGGAATGTGCGATCATCTTGAAACGTTCAGATCACTTACAACTCAATAGATTCTACCTTCTTGTAGCGTTTCAGCCTGATTGGACCTTGTTTTCACACAAATGGACCCAGAATGATGTGAAATTGTGCTTCGTGCAACATAATTCTGGGTGCCATTTACAAACCATAAGTGCTAATGACTCCATTCCTTTTTGTGGTTGTAGGGGCTGTTGATTGGAGTACACTAAAACAAACCTGATCTCTCTAGGACATTCAGAAGCCAAGTTATAAGCCCACAAATGTGTAACTGGACTACTTCTTTAAATTGACACCAGATCCGGTGATCTTTGGGACATGGTTTGACCCCCTTAGGAAAGTGCTATCATCATGAAACGTTCAGATCACTTACAACTCAGTAGATTCTACCTTCCTGTAACGTTTCAGCCTGATTGGACCTTGTTTTCACACATATGAACCCAGAATGATGTGAAATTGTGCTTCGTGCAACATAATTCTGGGTGCCATTTAAAAACCATAAGTGCTAATGACTCCATTCCTTTTTGTGGTTGTAGGGGCTGTTGATTGGAGTACACTAAAACAACCCTGACCTCTCTAGGACAGTCAGAAGCCAAGTTATAAGCCCACAAATGTGTAACTGGACTACTTCTTTAAAGTGACACCAGATCCGGTGACCTTTGGGACATGGTTTGACCCCCTTAGGAAAGTGCGATCATCATGAAACGTTCAGATCACTTACAACTCAATAGATTCTACCTTCCTGTATTGTTTCAGCCTGATTGGACCTTGTTTTCACACAAATAAACCCAGAATGATGTGAAATTGTGCTTCGTGCAACATAATTCTGGGTGCCATTTAAAAACCATAAGTGCTAATGTCTCCATTCCTTTTTGTGGTTGTAGGGGCTTTTGATTGGAGTACACTAAAGCAAACCTGATCGCTCTAGGACATTCAGAAGCCAAGTTATAAGCCCACAAATGTGTAACTGGACTACTTCTTTAAATTGACACCAGATCCGGTGACCTTTGGGACATGGTTTGACCCCCTTAGGAAAGTGCTATCATCATGAAACGTTCAGATCACTTACAACTCAATAGATTCTACCTTCCTGTAAAGTTTCAGCCTGATTGGACCTTGTTTTCACACAAATGAACCCAGAATGATGTGAAATTGTGCTTCGTGCAACATAATTCTGGGTGCCATTTAAAAACCATAAGTGCTAATGACTCCATTCCTTTTTGTGGTTGTAGGGGCTGTTGATTGGAGTACACTAAAACAACCCTGACCTCTCTAGGACAGTCAGAAGCCAAGTTATAAGCCCACAAATGTGTAACTGGACTACTTCTTTAAAGTGACACCAGATCCGGTGACCTTTGGGCCATGGTTTGACCCCCTTAGGAAAGTGCGATCATCATGAAACGTTCAGATCACTTACAACTCAATAGATTCTACCTTCCTGTATTGTTTCAGCCTGATTGGACCTTGTTTTCACACAAATAAACCCAGAATGATGTGAAATTGTGCTTCGTGCAACATAATTCTGGGTGCCATTTAAAAACCATAAGTGCTAATGTCTCCATTCCTTTTTGTGGTTGTAGGGGCTTTTGATTGGAGTACACTAAAGCAAACCTGATCGCTCTAGGACATTCAGAAGCCAAGTTATAAGCCCACAAATGTGTAACTGGACTACTTCTTTAAATTGACACCAGATCCGGTGACCTTTGGGACATGGTTTGACCCCCTTAGGAAAGTGCTATCATCATGAAACGTTCAGATCACTTACAACTCAATAGATTCTACCTTCCTGTAACGTTTCAGCCTGATTGGACCTTGTTTTCACACAAATGAACCCAGAATGATGTGAAATTGTGCTTCGTGCAACATAATTCTGGGTGCCATTTACAAACCATAAATGCTAATGACTCCATTCCTTTTTGTGGTTGTAGGGGCTGTTGATTGGATTACACTAAAGCAAACCTGATCGCTCTAGGACATTCAGAAGCCAAGTTATAAGCCCACAAATGTGTAACTGGACTACTTCTTTAAATTGACACCAGATCCGGTGACCTTTGGGACATGTTTTGACCCCCTTAGGAAAGTGCTATCATCATGAAACGTTCAGATCACTTACAACTCAATAGATTCTACCTTCCTGTAACGTTTCAGCCTGATTGGACCTTGTTTTCACACAAATGGACCCAGAATGATGTGAAATTGTGCTTCGTGCAACATAATTCTGGGTGCCATTTACAAACCATAAGGCTACTGACTCCATTCCTTTTGTGGTTGTAGGGGCTGTTGATTGGAGTACACTAAAACAAACCTGATCTCTCTAGGACATTCAGAAGCCAAGTTATAAGCCCGCAAATGTGTAACTGGACTACTTCTTTAAATTCACACCAGATCCGGTGACCTTTGGGACATGGTTTGATCCCCTTAGGAAAGCGCTATCATCATGAAACGTTCAGATCACTTACAACTAAATAGATTCTACCTTCCTGTAACGTTTCAGCCTGATTGGACCTTGTTTTCACACAAATGAACCCAGAATGATGTGAAATTGTGCTTCGTGCAACATAATTCTGGGTGCCATTTACAAACCATAAATACTAATGACTCCATTCCTTTTTGTGGTTGTAGGGGCTGTTGATTGGAGTACATTAAAACAAACCTGATCTCTCTAGGACATTCAGAAGCCAAGTTATAAGCCCACAAATGTGTAACTGGACTACTTCTTTAAATTGGCACCAGATCCGGTGACCTTTGGGACATGGTTTGACCCCCTTAGGAAAGTGCTATCATCATGAAACGTTCAGATCACTTACAACTCAATAGATTCTACCTTCTTGTAACGTATCAGCCTGACTGGACCTTGTTTTCACACAAATGGACCCAGAATGATGTGAAATTGTGCTTCGTGCAACATAATTCTGGGTGCCATTTACAAACCATGAGTGCTAATGACTCCATTCCTTTTTGTGGTTGTAGGGGCTGTTGATTGGAGTATACTAAAACAAACCTGATCTCTCTAGGACATTCAGAAGCCAAGTTATAAGCCCACAAATGTGTAACTGGACTACTTCTTTAAATTGACACCAGATCCGGTGACCTTTGGGACATGGTTTGACCCCCTTAGGAAAGCGCTATCATCATGAAACGTTCAGATCACTTACAACTCAATAGATTCTGGCTTCCAGTAACATTTCAGCCTGATTGGACCTTGTTTTCACACAAATGAACCCAGAATGATGTGAAATTGTGCTTCGTGCAAAATAATTCTGGGTGCCATTTACAAACCATAAGTGCTAATGACTCCATTCCTTTTTGTGGTTGTAGGGGCTGTTGATTGGAGTACACTAAAACAAACCTAACCTCTCTAGGACATTCAGAAGCCAAGTTATAAGCCCACAAAGGTGTAACTGGACTACTTCTTTAAAGTGACACTTGGCCCGGTGACCTTTGGGACATGGTTTGACCCCCTATAGGAATGTGCGATCATCTTGAAACGTTCAGATCACTTACAACTCAATAGATTCTACCTTCTTGTAGCGTTTCAGCCGGATTGGACCTTGTTTTCACACAAATTGACCCAGAATGATGTGAAATTGTGCTTCGTGCAACATGATTCTGGGTGCCACTTACAAACTATAAGTGCTAATGACTCCATTCCTTTTTGTGGTTGTAGGGGCTGTTGATTGGAGTACATTAAAACAAACCTGATCTCTCTAGGACATTCAGAAGCCAAGTTATAAGCCCAAAAATGTGTCTCTGGACTACTTCTTTAAATTGACACCAGATCCGGTGACCTTTGGGACATGGTTTGACCCCCTTAGGAAAGTGCTATCATCATGAAACGTTCAGATCACTTACAACTCAATAGATTCTACCTTCCTGTAACGTTTCAGCCTGATTGGACCTTGTTTTCACACAAATGGACCCAGAATGATGTGAAATTGTGCTTCGTGCAACATAATTCTGGGTGCGATTTACAAACCATAAGTGCTAATGACTCCATTCCTTTTTGTGGTTGTAGGGGCTGTTGATTGGATTACACTAAAACAAACCTAACCTCTCTAGGACATTCAGAAGCCAAGTTATAAGCCCACAAAGGTGTAACTGGACTACTTCTTTAAAGTGACACTAGGCCCGGTGACCTTTGGGACATGGTTTTAGCCCCTATAGGAATGTGCGATCATCTTGAAACGTTCAGATCACTTACAACTCAGTAGATTCTACCTTCTTGTAGCGTTTCAGCCTGATTGGACCTTGTTTTCACACAAATGGACCCAGAATGATGTGAAATTGTGCTTCGTGCAACATAATTCTGGGTGCCATTTACAAACCATAAGTGCTAATGACTCCATTCCTTTTTGTGGTTCTAGGGGCTGTTGATTGGAGTACACTAAAACAAACCTGATCTCTCTAGGACATTCAGAAGCCAAGTTATAAGCCCACAAATGTGTAACTGGACTACTTCTTTAAATTGACACCAGATCCGGTGATCTTTGGGACATGGTTTGACCCCCTTAGGAAAGTGCTATCATCATGAAACGTTCAGATCACTTACAACTCAGTAGATTCTACCTTCCTGTAACGTTTCAGCCTGATTGGACCTTGTTTTCACACAAATGAACCCAGAATGATGTGAAATTGTGCTTCGTGCAACATAATTCTGGGTGCCATTTAAAAACCATAAGTGCTAATGACTCCATTCCTTTTTGTGGTTGTAGGGGCTGTTGATTGGAGTACACTAAAACAAACCTGACCTCTCTAGGACATCCAGAAGCCAAGTTATAAGCCCACAAAGGTGTAACTGGACTACTTCTTTAAAGTGACACCAGGCCCGGTGACCTTTGGGACATGGTTTGACCCCCTATGGGAATGTGAGATCATCATGAAACGTTCAGATCACTTACAACTCAATAGATTCTACCTTCTTGTAATGTTTCAGCCTGATTGGACCTTGTTTTCACACAAATGGACCCAGAATGATGTGAAATTGTGCTTCGTGCAACATAATTCTGGGTGCCATTTACAAACCATAAGGCTAATGACTCCATTCCTTTTGTGGTTGTAGGGGCTGTTGATTGGAGTACACTAAAACAAACCTGATCCCTCTAGGACATTCAGAAGCCAAGTTATAAGCCCACAAATGTGTAACTGGACTACTTCTTTAAATTGACACCAGATCCGGTGACCTTTGGGACATGGTGTGACCCCCTTAGGAAAGCGCTATCATCATGAAACGTTCGGATCACTTACAACTCAATAGATTCTAGCTTCCAGTAACGTTTCAGCCTGATTGGACCTTGTTTTCACACAAATGAACCCAGAATGATGTGAAATTGTGCTTAGTGCAAAATAATTCTGGGTGCCATTTACAAACCATAAGTGCTAATGACTCCATTCCTTTTTGTGGTTGTAGGGGCTGTTGATTGGAGTACACCAAAACAAACCTAACCTCTCTAGGACATTCAGAAGCCAAGTTATAAGCCCACAAAGGTGTAACTGGACTACTTCTTTAAAGTGACACTTGGCCCGGTGACCTTTGGGACATGGTTTGACCCCCTATAGGAATGTGCGATCATCTTGAAACGTTCAGATCACTTACAACTCAATAGATTCTACCTTCTTGTAGCGTTTCAGCCGGATTGGACCTTGTTTTCACACAAATTGACCCAGAATGATGTGAAATTGTGCTTCGTGCAACATAATTCTGGGTGCCATTTACAAACCATAAGTGCTAATGACTCCATTCCTTTTTGTGGTTGTAGGGGCTGCTGATTGGAGTACACAAAAACAAACCTGATCTCTCTAGGACATTCAGAAGCCAAGTTATAAGCCCACAAATGTGTAACTGGACTACTTCTTTAAATTGACACCAGATCCGGTGACCTTTGGGACATGGTGTGACCCCCTTAGGAAAGCGCTGTCATCATGAAACGTTCAGATCACTTACAACTCAATAGATTCTAGCTTCCAGTAACGTTTCAGCCTGATTGGACCTTGTTTTCACACAAATGAACCCAGAATGATGTGAAATTGTGCTTAGTGCAAAATAATTCTGGGTGCCATTTACAAACCATAAGTGCTAATGACTCCATTCCTTTTTGTGGTTGTAGGGGCTGTTGATTGGAGTACACCAAAACAAACCTAACCTCTCTAGGACATTCAGAAGCCAAGTTATAAGCCCACAAAGGTGTAACTGGACTACTTCTTTAAAGTGACACTTGGCCCGGTGACCTTTGGGACATGGTTTGACCCCCTATAGGAATGTGCGATCATCTTGAAACGTTCAGATCACTTACAACTCAATAGATTCTACCTTCTTGTAGCGTTTCAGCCGGATAGGACCTTGTTTTCACACAAATTGACCCAGAATGATGTGAAATTGTGCTTCGTGCAACATAATTCTGGGTGCCACTTACAAACTATAAGTGCTAATGACTCCATTCCTTTTTGTGGTTGTAGGGGCTGTTGATTGGAGTACATTAAAACAAACCTGATCTCTCTAGGACATTCAGAAGCCAAGTTATAAGCCCACAAATGTGTAACTGGACTACTTCTTTAAATTGACACCAGATCCGGTGACCTTTGGGACATGGTTTGACCCCCTTAGGAAAGTGCTATCATCATGAAACGTTCAGATCACTTACAACTCAATAGATTCTACCTTCCTGTAACGTTTCAGCCTGATTTGACCTTGTTTTCACACAAATGGACCCAGAATGATGTGAAATTGTGCTTCGTGCAACATAATTCTGGGTGTCATTTACAAACCATAAGTGCTAATGACTCCATTCCTTTTTGTGGTTGTAGGGGCTGTTGATTGGATTACACTAAAACAAACCTAACCTCTCTAGGACATTCAGAAACCAAGTTATAAGCCGACAAAGGTGTAACTGGACTACTTCTTTAAAGTGACACCAGGCCCGGTGACCTTTGGGACATGGTTTTAGCCCCTATAGGAATGTGCGATCATCTTGAAACGTTCAGATCACTTACAACTCAATAGATTCTACCTTCTTGTAGCGTTTCAGCCTGATTGGACCTTGTTTTCACACAAATGGACCCAGAATGATGTGAAATTGTGCTTCGTGCAACATAATTCTGGGTGCCACTTACAAACTATAAGTGCTAATGACTCCATTCCTTTTTGTGGTTGTAGGGGCTGTTGATTGGAGTACACTAAAACAAACCTGATCTCTCTAGGACATTCAGAAGCCAAGTTTTAAGCCCACAAATGTGTAAATGGACTACTTCTTTAAATTGACACCAGATCCGGTGATCTTTGGGACATGGGTTGACCCCCTTAGGAAAGTGCTATCATCATGAAACGTTCAGATCACTTACAACTCAGTAGATTCTACCTTCCTGTAACGTTTCAGCCTGATTGGACCTTGTTTTCACACAAATGAACCCAGAATGATGTGAAATTGTGCTTCGTGCAACATAATTCTGGGTGCCATTTAAAAACCATAAGTGCTAATGACTCCATTCCTTTTTGTGGTTGTAGGGGCTGTTGATTGGAGTACACTAAAACAACCCTGACCTCTCTAGGACAGTCAGAAGCCAAGTTATAAGCCCACAAATGTGTAACTGGACTACTTCTTTAAAGTGACACCAGATCCGGTGACCTTTGGGACATGGTTTGACCCCCTTAGGAAAGTGCGATCATCATGAAACGTTCAGATCACTTACAACTCAATAGATTCTACCTTCCTGTATTGTTTCAGCCTGATTGGACCTTGTTTTCACACAAATAAACCCAGAATGATGTGAAATTGTGCTTCGTGCAACATAATTCTGGGTGCCACTTACAAACTATAAGTGCTAATGACTCCATTCCTTTTTGTGGTTGTAGGGGCTGTTGATTGGAGTACATTAAAACAAACCTGATCTCTCTAGGACATTCAGAAGCCAAGTTATAAGCCCAAAAATGTGTAACTGGACTACTTCTTTAAATTGACACCAGATCCGGTGACCTTTGGGACATGGTTTGACCCCCTTAGGAAAGTGCTATCATCATGAAACGTTCAGATCACTTACAACTCAGTAGATTCTACCTTCCTGTAACGTTTCATCCTGATTGGACCTTGTTTTCACACAAATGAACCCAGAATGATGTGAAATTGTGCTTTGTGCAACATAATTCTGGGTGCCATTTAAAAACCATAAGTGCTAATGACTCCATTCCTTTTTGTGGTTGTAGGGGCTGTTGATTGGAGTACACTAAAACAACCCTGACCTCTCTAGGACATTCAGAAGCCAAGTTATAAGCCCACAAATGTGTAACTGGACTACTTCTTTAAAGTGACACCAGATCCGGTGACTTTTGGGACATGGTTTGACCCCCTTAGGAAAGTGCGATCATCATGAAACGTTCAGATCACTTACAACTCAATAGATTCTACCTTCCTGTATTGTTTCAGCCTGATTGGACCTTGTTTTCACACAAATGAACCCAGAATGATGTGAAATTGTGCTTCGTGCAACATTATTCTGGGTGCCATTTAAAAACCATAAGTGCTAATGTCTCCATTCCTTTTTGTGGTTGTAGGGGCTTTTGATTGGAGTACACTAAAGCAAACCTGATCGCTCTAGGACATTCAGAAGCCAAGTTATAAGCCCACAAATGTGTAACTGGACTACTTCTTTAAATTGACACCAGATCCGGTGACCTTTGGGACATGGTTTGACCCCCTTAGGAAAGCGCTATCATCATGAAACGTTCAGATCACTTACAACTCAATAGATTCTGGCTTCCAGTAACATTTCAGCCTGATTGGACCTTGTTTTCACACAAATGAACCCAGAATGATGTGAAATTGTGCTTCGTGCAAAATAATTCTGGGTGCCATTTACAAACCATAAGTGCTAATGACTCCATTCCTTTTTGTGGTTGTAGGGGCTGTTGATTGGAGTACACTAAAACAGACCTAACCTCTCTAGGACATTCAGAAGCCAAGTTATAAGCCCACAAAGGTGTAACTAGACTACTTCTTTAAAGTGACACTTGGCCCGGTGACCTTTGGGACATGGTTTGACCCCCTATAGGAATGTGCGATCATCTTGAAACGTTCAGATCACTTACAACTCAATAGATTCTACCTTCTTGTAGCGTTTCAGCCTGATTGGACCTTGTTTTCACACAAATGGACCCAGAATGATGTGAAATTGTGCTTCGTGCAACATAATTCTGGGTGCCATTTACAAACCATAAGTGCTAATGACTCCATTCCTTTTTGTGGTTGTAGGGGCTGTTGATTGGAGTACACTAAAACAAACCTGATCTCTCTAGGACATTCAGAAGCCAAGTTATAAGCCCACAAATGTGTAACTGGACTACTTCTTTAAATTGACACCAGATCCGGTGATCTTTGGGACATGGTTTGACCCCCTTAGGAAAGTGCTATCATCATGAAACGTTCAGATCACTTACAACTCAGTAGATTCTACCTTCCTGTAACGTTTCAGCCTGATTGGACCTTGTTTTCACACAAATGAACCCAGAATGATGTGAAATTGTGCTTCGTGCAACATAATTCTGGGTGCCATTTAAAAACCATAAGTGCTAATGACTCCATTCCTTTTTGTGGTTGTAGGGGCTGTTGATTGGAGTACACTAAAACAAACCTGACCTCTCTAGGACATTCAGAAGCCAAGTTATAAGCCCACAAAGGTGTAACTGGACTACTTCTTTAAAGTGACACCAGGCCCGGTGACCTTTGGGACATGGTTTGACCCCCTATGGGAATGTGAGATCATCATGAAACGTTCAGATCACTTACAACTCAATAGATTCTACCTTCTTGTAATGTTTCAGCCTGATTGGACCTTGTTTTCACACAAATGGACCCAGAATGATGTGAAATTGTGCTTCGTGCAACATAATTCTGGGTGCCATTTACAAACCATAAGGCTAATGACTCCATTCCTTTTGTGGTTGTAGGGGCTGTTGATTGGAGTACACTAAAACAAACCTGATCTCTCTAGGACATTCAGAAGCCAAGTTATAAGCCCACAAATGTGTAACTGGACTACTTCTTTAAATTCACACCAGATCCGGTGACCTTTGGGACATGGTTTGATCCCCTTAGGAAAGCGCTATCATCATGAAACGTTCAGATCACTTACAACTAAATAGATTCTACCTTCCTGTAACGTTTCAGCCTGATTGGACCTTGTTTTCACACAAATGAACCCAGAATGATGTGAAATTGTGCTTCGTGCAACATAATTCTGGGTGCCATTTACAAACCATAAATGCTAATGACTCCATTCCTTTTTGTGGTTGTAGGGGCTGTTGATTGGAGTACATTAAAACAAACCTGATCTCTCTAGGACATTCAGAAGCCAAGTTATAAGCCCACAAATGTGTAACTGGACTACTTCTTTAAATTTACACCAGATCCGGTGACCTTTGGGACATGGTTTGACCCCCTTAGGAAAGTGCTATCATCATGAAACGTTCAGATCACTTACAACTCAATAGATTCTACCTTCTTGTAACGTATCAGCCTGATTGGACCTTGTTTTCACACAAATGGACCCAGAATGATGTGAAATTGTGCTTCGTGCAACATAATTCTGGGTGCCATTTACAAACCATAAGTGCTAATGACTCCATTCCTTTTTGTGGTTGTAGGGGCTGTTGATTGGAGTATACTAAAACAAACCTGATCTCTCTAGGACATTCAGAAGCCAAGTTATAAGCCCACAAATGTGTAACTGGACTACTTCTTTAAATTGACACCAGATCCGGTGACCTTTGGGACATGGTGTGACCCCCTTAGGAAAGCGCTATCATCATGAAACATTCAGATCACTTACAACTCAATAGATTCTAGCTTCCAGTAACCATTTCAGCCTGATTGGACCTTGTTTTCACACAAATGAACCCAGAATGATGTGAAATTGTGCTTAGTGCAAAATAATTCTGGGTGCCATTTACAAACCATAAGTGCTAATTACTCCATTCCTTTTTGTGGTTGTAGGGGCTGTTGATTGGAGTACACCAAAACAAACCTAACCTCTCTAGGACATTCAGAAGCCAAGTTATAAGCCCACAAAGGTGTAACTGGACTACTTCTTTAAAGTGACACTTGGCCCGGTGACCTTTGGGACATGGTTTGACCCCCTATAGGAATGTGCGATCATCTTGAAACGTTCAGATCACTTACAACTCAATAGATTCTACCTTCTTGTAGCGTTTCAGCCGGATTGGACCTTGTTTTCACACAAATTGACCCAGAATGATGTGAAATTGTGCTTCGTGCAACATAATTCTGGGTGCCACTTACAAACTATAAGTGCTAATGACTCCATTCCTTTTTGTGGTTGTAGGGGCTGTTGATTGGAGTACATTAAAACAAACCTGATCTCTCTAGGACATTCAGAAGCCAAGTTATAAGCCCACAAATGTGTAACTGGACTACTTCTTTAAATTGACACCAGATCCGGTGACCTTTGGGACATGGTTTGACCCCCTTAGGAAAGTGCTATCATCATGAAACGTTCAGATCACTTACAACTCAATAGATTCTACCTTCCTGTAACGTTTCAGCCTGATTGGACCTTGTTTTCACACAAATGGACCCAGAATGATGTGAAATTGTGCTTCGTGCAACATAATTCTGGGTGTCATTTACAAACCATAAGTGCTAATGACTCCATTCCTTTTTGTGGTTGTAGGGGCTGTTGATTGGATTACACTAAAACAAACCTAACCTCTCTAGGACATTCAGAAACCAAGTTATAAGCCGACAAAGGTGTAACTGGACTACTTCTTTAAAGTGACACCAGGCCCGGTGACCTTTGGGACATGGTTTTAGCCCCTATAGGAATGTGCGATCATCTTGAAACGTTCAGATCACTTACAACTCAATAGATTCTACCTTCTTGTAGCGTTTCAGCCTGATTGGACCTTGTTTTCACACAAATGGACCCAGAATGATGTGAAATTGTGCTTCGTGCAACATAATTCTGGGTGCCATTTACAAACCATAAGTGCTAATGACTCCATTCCTTTTTGTGGTTGTAGGGGCTGTTGATTGGAGTACACTAAAACAAACCTGATCTCTCTAGGACATTCAGAAGCCAAGTTATAAGCCCACAAATGTGTAACTGGACTACTTCTTTAAATTGACACCAGATCCGGTGATCTTTGGGACATGGTTTGACCCCCTTAGGAAAGTGCTATCATCATGAAACGTTCAGATCACTTACAACTCAGTAGATTCTACCTTCCTGTAACGTTTCAGCCTGATTGGACCTTGTTTTCACACAAATGAACCCAGAATGATGTGAAATTGTGCTTCGTGCAACATAATTCTGGGTGCCATTTAAAAACCATAAGTGCTAATGACTCCATTCCTTTTTGTGGTTGTAGGGGCTGTTGATTGGAGTACACTAAAACAACCCTGACCTCTCTAGGACAGTCAGAAGCCAAATTATAAGCCCACAAATGTGTAACTGGACTACTTCTTTAAAGTGACACCAGATCCGGTGACCTTTGGGACATGGTTTGACCCCCTTAGGAAAGTGTGATCATCATGAAACGTTCAGATCACTTACAACTCAATAGATTCTACCTTCCTGTATTGTTTCAGCCTGATTGGACCTTGTTTTCACACAAATAAACCCAGAATGATGTGAAATTGTGCTTCGTGCAACATAATTCTGGGTGCCATTTAAAAACCATAAGTGCTAATGTCTCCATTCCTTTTTGTGGTTGTAGGGGCTTTTGATTGGAGTACACTAAAGCAAACCTGATCGCTCTAGGACATTCAGAAGCCAAGTTATAAGCCCACAAATGTGTAACTGGACTACTTCTTTAAATTGACACCAGATCCGGTGACCTTTGGGACATGGTTTGACCCCCTTAGGAAAGTGCTATCATCATGAAACGTTCAGATCACTTACAACTCAATAGATTCTACCTTCCTGTAACGTTTCAGCC
This sequence comes from Nothobranchius furzeri, assembly GCF_043380555.1. Classification (NCBI taxonomy): domain Eukaryota; kingdom Metazoa; phylum Chordata; class Actinopteri; order Cyprinodontiformes; family Nothobranchiidae; genus Nothobranchius; species Nothobranchius furzeri. The sequence continues at coordinate 9,329,446 of NC_091746.1, read as the reverse complement.
TGATTGGACCTTGTTTTCACACAAATGAACCCAGAATGATGTGAAATTGTGCTTCGTGCAACATAATTCTGGGTGCCATTTACAAACCTTAAATGCTAATGACTCCATTCCTTTTTGTGGTTGTAGGGGCTGTTGATTGGATTACACTAAAGCAAACCTGATCGCTCTAGGACATTCAGAAGCCAAGTTATAAGCCCACAAATGTGTAACTGGACTACTTCTTTAAATTGACACCAGATCCGGTGACCTTTGGGACATGTTTTGACCCCCTTAGGAAAGTGCTATCATCATGAAACGTTCAGATCACTTACAACTCAATAGATTCTACCTTCCTGTAACGTTTCAGCCTGATTGGACCTTGTTTTCACACAAATGGACCCAGAATGATGTGAAATTGTGCTTCGTGCAACATAATTCTGGGTGCCATTTACAAACCATAAGGCTAATGACTCCATTCCTTTTGTGGTTGTAGGGGCTGTTGATTGGAGTACACTAAAACAAACCTGATCTCTCTAGGACATTCAGAAGCCAAGTTATAAGCCCACAAATGTGTAACTGGACTACTTCTTTAAATTCACACCAGATCCGGTGACCTTTGGGACATGGTTTGATCCCCTTAGGAAAGCGCTATCATCATGAAACGTTCAGATCACTTACAACTAAATAGATTCTACCTTCCTGTAACGTTTCAGCCTGATTGGACCTTGTTTTCACACAAATGAACCCAGAATGATGTGAAATTGTGCTTCGTGCAACATAATTCTGGGTGCCATTTACAAACCATAAATACTAATGACTCCATTCCTTTTTGTGGTTGTAGGGGCTGTTGATTGGAGTACAATAAAACAAACCTGATCTCTCTAGGACATTCAGAAGCCAAGTTATAAGCCCACAAATGTGTAACTGGACTACTTCTTTAAATTGACACCAGATCCGGTGACCTTTGGGACATGGTTTGACCCCCTTAGGAAAGTGATATCATCATGAAACGTTCAGATCACTTACAACTCAATAGATTCTACCTTCTTGTAACGTATCAGCCTGACTGGACCTTGTTTTCACACAAATGGACCCAGAATGATGTGAAATTGTGCTTCGTGCAACATAATTCTGGGTGCCATTTACAAACCATGAGTGCTAATGACTCCATTCCTTTTTGTGGTTGTAGGGGCTGTTGATTGGAGTATACTAAAACAAACCTGATCTCTCTAAGACATTCAGAAGCCAAGTTATAAGCCCACAAATGTGTAACTGGACTACTTCTTTAAATTGACACCAGATCCGGTGACCTTTGGGACATGGTTTGACCCCCTTAGGAAAGCGCTATCATCATGAAACGTTCAGATCACTTACAACTCAATAGATTCTTGCTTCCAGTAACATTTCAGCCTGATTGGACCTTGTTTTCACACAAATGAACTCAGAATGATGTGAAATTGTGCTTCGTGCAAAATAATTCTGGGTGCCATTTACAAACCATAAGTGCTAATGACTCCATTCCTTTTTGTGGTTGTAGGGGCTGTTGATTGGAGTACACTAAAACAAACCTAACCTCTCTAGGACATTCAGAAGCCAAGTTATAAGCCCACAAAGGTGTAACTGGACTACTTCTTTAAATTGACACCAGATCTGGTGACCTTTGGGACATGGTTTGACCCCCTTAGGAAAGCGCTATCATCTTGAAACGTTCAGATCACTTACAACTCAATAGATTCTTGCTTCCAGTAACATTTCAGCCTGATTGGACCTTGTTTTCACACAAATGAACCCAGAATGATGTGAAATTGTGCTTCGTGCAAAATAATTCTGGGTGCCATTTACAAACCATAAGTGCTAATGACTCCATTCCTTTTTGTGGTTGTAGGGGCTGTTGATTGGAGTACACTAAAACAAACCTAACCTCTCTAGGACATTCAGAAGCCAAGTTATAAGCCCACAAAGGTGTAACTGGACTACTTCTTTAAAGTGACACTTGGCACGGTGACCTTTGGGACATGGTTTGACCCCCTATAGGAATGTGCGATCATCTTGAAACGTTCAGATCACTTACAACTCAATAGATTCTACCTTCTTGTAGCGTTTCAGCCGGATTGGACCTTGTTTTCACACAAATTGACCCAGAATGATGTGAAATTGTGCTTCGTGCAACATAATTCTGGGTGCCACTTACAAACTATAAGTGCTAATGACTCCATTCCTTTTTGTGGTTGTAGGGGCTGTTGATTGGAGTACATTAAAACAAACCTGATCTCTCTAGGACATTCAGAAGCCAAGTTATAAGCCCAAAAATGTGTAACTGGACTACTTCTTTAAATTGACACCAGATCCGGTGACCTTTGGGACATGGTTTGACCCCCTTAGGAAAGTGCTATCATCATGAAACGTTCAGATCACTTACAACTCAATAGATTCTACCTTCCTGTAACGTTTCAGCCTGATTGGACCTTGTTTTCACACATATGGACACAGAATGATGTGAAATTGTGCTTCGTGCAACATAATTCTGGGTGCGATTTACAAACCATAAGTGCTAATGACTCCATTCCTTTTTGTGGTTGTAGGGGCTGTTGATTGGATTACACTAAAACAAACCTAACCCCTCTAGGACATTCAGAAGCCAAGTTATAAGCCCACAAAGGTGTAACTGGACTACTTCTTTAAAGTGACACTAGGCCCGGTGACCTTTGGGACATGGTTTTAGCCCCTATAGGAATGTGCGATCATCTTGAAACGTTCAGATCACTTACAACTCAATAGTTTCTACCTTCTTGTAGCGTTTCAGCCTGATTGGACCTTGTTTTCACACAAATGGACCCAGAATGATGTGAAATTGTGCTTCGTGCAACATAATTCTGGGTGCCATTTACAAACCATAAGTGCTAATAACTCCATTCCTTTTTGTGGTTGTAGGGGCTGTTGATTGGAGTACACTAAAACAAACCTGATCTCTCTAGGACATTCAGAAGCCAAGTTATAAGCCCACAAATGTGTAACTGGACTACTTCTTTAAATTGACACCAGATCCGGTGATCTTTGGGACATGGTTTGACCCCCTTAGGAAAGTGCTATCATCATGAAACGTTCAGATCACTTACAACTCAGTAGATTCTACCTTCCTGTAACGTTTCAGCCTGATTGGACCTTGTTTTCACACAAATGAACCCAGAATGATGTGAAATTGTGCTTCGTGCAACATAATTCTGGGTGCCATTTAAAAACCATAAGTGCTAATGACTCCATTCCTTATTGTGGTTGTAGGGGCTGTTGATTGGAGTACACTAAAACAACCTGACCTCTCTAGGACATTCAGAAGCCAAGTTATAAGCCCACAAATGTGTAACTGGACTACTTCTTTAAAGTGACACCAGATCCGGTGACCTTTGGGACATGGTTTGACCCCCTTAGGAAAGTGCGATCATCATGAAACGTTCAGATCACTTACAACTAAATAGATTCTACATTCCTGTAACGTTTCAGCCTGATTGGACCTTGTTTTCACACAAATGAACCCAGAATGATGTGAAATTGTGCTTCGTGCAACATAATTCTGGGTGCCATTTACAAACCATAAATGCTAATGACTCCATTCCTTTTTGTGGTTGTAGGGGCTGTTGATTGGAGTACATTAAAACAAACCTGATCTCTCTAGGACATTCAGAAGCCAAGTTATAAGTCCACAAATGTGTAACTGGACTACTTCTTTAAATTGACACCAGATCCGGTGACCTTTGGGACATGGTTTGACCCCTTTAGGAAAGTGCTATCATCATGAAACGTTCAGATCACTTACAACTCAATAGATTCTACCTTCCTGTAACGTTTCAGCCTGATTGGACCTTGTTTTTACACAAATGGACCCAGAATGATGTGAAATTGTGCTTCGTGCAACATAATTCTGGGTGCCATTTACAAACCATAAGTGCTAATGACTCCATTCCTTTTGTGGTTGTAGCGGCTGTTGATTGGAGTACATTAAAACAAACCTGACCTCTCTAGGACATTCAGAAGCCAAGTTATAAGCCCACAAAGGTGTAACTGGACTACTTCTTTAAAGTGACACCAGGCCCGGTGACCTTTGGGACATGGTTTGACCCCCTATGGGAATGTGGGATCAACATGAAACGTTCAGATCACTTACAACTCAATAGATTCTACCTTCTTGTAACGTTTCAGCCTGATTGGACCTTGTTTTCACACAAATGGACCCAGAATGATGTGAAAGTGTGCTTCGTGCAACATAATTCTGGGTGCCATTTACAAACCATAAGTGCTAATGACTCCATTCCTTTTGTGGTTGTAGCGGCTGTTGATTGGAGTACACTAAAACAAACCTGATCTCTCTAGGACATTCAGAAGCCAAGTTATAAGCCCACAAATGTGTAACTGGACTACTTCTTTAAATTGACACCAGATCCGGTGACCTTTGGGACATGGTTTGATCCCCTTAGGAAAGCGCTATCATCATGAAACGTTCAGATCACTTACAACTAAATAGATTCTACCTTCCTGTAACATTTCAGCCTGATTGGACCTTGTTTTCACACAAATGAACCCAGAATGATGTGAAATTGTGCTTCGTGCAACATAATTCTGGGTGCCATTTACAAACCATAAATGCTAATGACTCCATTCCTTTTTGTGGTTGTAGGGACTGTTGATTGGAGTACATTAAACAAACCTGATCTCTCTAGGACATCCAGAAGCCAAGTTATAGGCCCACAAATGTGTAACTGGACTACTTCTTTAAATTGACACCAGATCCGGTGACCTTTGGGACATGGTTTGACCCCCTTAGGAAAGTGCTATCTTCATGAAACGTTCAGATCACTTACAACTAAATAGATTCTACCTTCTTGTAACGTTTCAGCCTGATTGGACCTTGTTTTCACACAAATGGACCCAGAATGATGTGAATTTGTGCTTCGTGCAACAAAATTCTGGGTGCCACTTACAAACTATAAGTGCTAATGACTCCATTCCTTTTTGTGGTTGTAGGGGCTGTTGATTGGAGTACACTAAAACAAACCTGATCTCTCTAGGACATTCAGAAGCCAAGTTATAAGCCCACAAATGTGTAACTGGAATACTTCTTTAAATTGACACCAGATCCGGTGATCTTTGGGACATGGTTTGACCCCCTTAGGAAAGTGCTATCATCATGAAACGTTCAGATCACTTACAACTCAGTAGATTCTACCTTCCTGTAACGTTTCAGCCTGATTGGACCTTGTTTTCACACAAATGAACCCAGAATGATGTGAAATTGTGCTTCGTGCAACATAATTCTGGGTGCCATTTAAAAACCATAAGTGCTAATGACTCCATTCCTTTTTGTGGTTGTAGGGGCTGTTGATTGGAGTATACTAAAACAAACCTGATCTCTCTAGGACATTCAGAAGCCAAGTTATAAGCCCACAAATGTGTAACTGGACTACTTCTTTAGACACCAGATCCGGTGACCTTTGGGACATGGTTTGACCCCCTTAGGGAAGTGCTATCATCATGAAACGTTCAGATCACTTACAACTTAATAGATTCTACCTTCCTGTAATGTTTCAGCCTGATTGGACCTTGTTTTCACACAAATGGACCCAGAATGATGTGAAATTGTGCTTCGTGCAACATAATTCTGGGTGCCATTTACAAACCATAAGTGCTAATGACTCCATTCCTTTTTGTGGTTGTAGGGGTTGTTGATTGGAGTACACTAAAACAAACCTGATCGCTCTAGGACATTCAGAAGCCAAGTTATAAGCCCACAAATGTGTAACTGGACTACTTCTTTAAATTGACACCAGATCCGGTGACCTTTGGGACATGGTTTGACCCCCTTAGGAAAGTGCTATCATCATGAAACGTTCAGATCACTTACAACTCAATAGATTCTACCTTCCTGTAACATTTCAGCCTGATTGGACCTTGTTTTCATACAAATGAACCCAGAATGATGTGAAATTGTGCTTCGTGCAACGTAATTCTGGGTGCCATTTACAAACCATAAGTGCTAATGACTCCATTCCTTTTTGTGGTTGTAGGGGCTTTTGATTAGAGTACACTAAAACAAACCTAACCTCTCTAGGACATTCAGAAGCCAAGTTATAAGCCCACAAATGTGTAACTGGACTACTTCTTTAAAGTGACACCAGGCCCGGTGACATTTGGGACATGGTTTGACCCCCTATAGGCATGTGCGATCATCTTGAAACGTTCAGATCACTTACAACTCAATAGATTCTACCTTCCTGTATTGTTTCAGCCTGATTGGACCTTGTTTTTACACAAATGAACCCAGAATGATGTGAAATTGTGCTTCGTGCAACATAATTCTGGGTGCCATTTAAAAACCATAAGTGCTAATGACTCCATTCCTTTTTGTGGTTGTAGGGGCTGTTGATTGGAGTACACTAAAACAAACCTGATCGCTCTAGGACATTCAGAAGCCAAGGTTTAAGCCCACAAATGTGTAACTGGACTACTTCTTTAAATTGACACCAGATCCGGTGACCTTTGGGACATGGTTTGACCCCCTTAGGAAAGTGCTATCATCATGAAACGTTCAGATCACTTACAACGCAATAGATTCTACCTTCCTGTAACGTTTCAGCCTGATTGGACCTTGTTTTCACACAAATGAACCCAGAATGATGTGAAATTGTGCTTCGTGCAACATAATTCTGGGTGCCATTTAAAAACCATAAGTCTAATGCCTCCATTCCTTTTTGTGGTTGTAGGGGCTGTTGATTGGAGTATACTAAAACAAACCTGATCTCTCTAGGACATTCAGAAGCCAAGTTATAATCCCACAAATTTGTAACTGGACTACTTCTTTAGACACCAGATCCGGTGACCTTTGGGACATGGTTTGACCCTCTTAGGGAAGTGCTATCATCATGAAACGTTCAGATCACTTACAACTCAATAGATTCTACCTTCCTGTAACGTTTCAGCCTGATTGGGCCTTGTTTTCACACAAATGAACCCAGAATGATGTGAAATTGTGCTTCGTGCAACATAATTCTGGGTGCCATTTACAAACCATAAATGCTAATGACTCCATTCCTTTTTGTGGTTGTAGGGGCTGTTGATTGGAGTACACTAAAACAAACCTAACCTCTCTAGGACATTCAGAAGCCAAGTTATAAGCCCACAAAGGTGTAACTGGACTACTTCTTTAAAGTGACACCAGATCCGGTGACCTTTGGGACATGGTTTGACCCCCTTAGGAAAGTGCTATCATCATGAAACGTTCAGATCACTTACAACTCAAGAGATTCTACCTTCCTGTAACGTTTCAGCCTGATTGGACCTTGTTTTCACACAAATGGACCCAGAATGATGTGAAATTGTGCTTCGTGCAACATAATTCTGGGTGCCATTTAAAAACCATAAGTGCTAATGACTCCATTCCTTTTTGTGGTTGTAGGGGCTGTTGATTGGAGTACACTAAAATAAACCTGATCTCTCTAGGACATTCAGAAGCCAAGATATAAGCCCACAAATATGTAACTGGACTACTTCTTTAAATTGACACCAGATCCGGTGACCTTTGGGACATGGTTTGACCCCCTTAGGAAAGTGCTATCATCATGAAACGTTCAGATCACTTACAACTCAATAGATTCTACCTTCCTGTAACGTTTCAGCCTGATTGGACCTTGTTTTCACACAAATGGACCCAGAATGATGTGAAATTGTGCTTCGTGCAACATAATTCTGGGTGCCATTTACAAACCATAAGTGCTAATGACTCCATTCCTTTTTGTGGTTGTAGGGGCTGTTGATTGGAGTACACTAAAACAAACCTAACCTCTCTAGGACATTCAGAAGCCAAGTTATAAGCCCACAAATGTGTAACTGGACTACTTCTTTAAAGTGACACCAGGCCCGGTGACCTTTGAGACATGGTTTTACCCCCTATAGGAATGAGCGATCATCTTGAAACGTTCAGATCACTTACAACTCAATAGATTCTACCTTCTTGTACCGTTTCAGCCTGATTGGACCTTGTTTTCACACAAATGGACCCAGAATGATGTGAAATTGTGCTTCGTGCAACATAATTCTGGGTGCCATTTACAAACCATAAGTGCTAATGACTCCATTCCTTTTTGTGGTTGTAGGGGCTGTTGATTGGAGTACACTAAAACAAACCTGATCTCTCTAGGACATTCAGAAGCCAAGTTATAAGCCCACAAATGTGTAACTGGACTACTTCTTTAAATTGACACCAGATCCGGTGATCTTTGGGACATGGTTTGACCCCCTTAGGAAAGTGCTATCATCATGAAACGTTCAGATCACTTACAACTCAATAGATTCTAGCTTCTTGTAACGTTTCAGCCTGATTGGACCTTGTTTTCACACAAATGAACCCAGAATGATGTGAAATTGTGCTTCGTGCAACATAATTCTGGGTGCCATTTAAAAACCATAAGTCTAATGACTCCATTCCTTTTTGTGGTTGTAGGGGCTGTTGATTGGAGTATACTAAAACAAACCTGATCTCTCTAGGACATTCAGAAGCCAAGTTATAATCCCACAAATTTGTAACTGGACTACTTCTTTAGACACCAGATCCGGTGACCTTTGGGACATGGTTTGACCCCCTTAGGGAAGTGCTATCATCATGAAACGTTCAGATCACTTACAACTCAATAGATTCTACCTTCCTGTAACGTTTCAGCCTGATTGGACCTTGTTTTCACACAAATGAACCCAGAATGATGTGAAATGTGCTTCGTGCAACATAATTCTGGGTGCCATTTAAAAACCATAAGTGCTAATGACTCCATTCCTTTTTGTGGTTGTAGGGGCTGTTGATTGGAGTACACTAAAACAAACCTAACCTCTCTAGGACATTCAGAAGCCAAGTTATAAGCCCACAAAGGTGTAACTGGACTACTTCTTTAAAGTGACACCAGATCCGGTGACCTTTGGGACATGGTTTGACCCCCTTAGGAAAGTGCTATCATCATGAAACGTTCAGATCACTTACAACTCAATAGATTCTACCTTCCTGTAACGTTTCAGCCTGAATGGACCTTGTTTTCACACAAATGGACCCAGAATGATGTGAAATTGTGCTTCGTGCAACATAATTCTGGGTGCCATTTAAAAACCATCAGTGCTAATGATTCCATTCCTTTTTGTGGTTGTAGGGGCTGTTGATTGGAGTACACTAAAATAAACCTGATCTCTCTAGGACATTCAGAAGCCAAGATATAAGCCCACAAATATGTAACTGGACTACTTCTTTAAATTGACACCAGATCCGGTGACCTTTGGGACATGGTTTGACCCCCTTAGGAAAGTGCTATCATCATGAAACGTTCAGATCACTTACAACTCAATAGATTCTACCTTCCTGTAACGTTTCAGCCTGATTGGACCTTGTTTTCACACAAATGGACCCAGAATGATGTGAAATTGTGCTTCGTGCAACATAATTCTGGGTGCCATTTACAAACCATAAGTGCTAATGACTCCATTCCTTTTTGTGGTTGTAGGGGCTGTTGATTGGAGTACACTAAAACAAACCTAACCTCTCTAGGACATTCAGAAGCCAAGTTATAAGCCCACAAATGTGTAACTGGAATACTTCTTTAAAGTGATACCAGGCCCGGTGACCTTTGAGACATGGTTTTACCCCCTATAGGAATGTGCGATCATCTTGAAACGTTCAGATCACTTACAACTCAATAGATTCTACCTTCTTGTAGCGTTTCAGCCTGATTGGACCTTGTTTTCACACAAATGGACCCTTAATGATGTGAAATTGTGCTTCGTGCAACATAATTCTGGGTGCCATTTACAAACCATAAGTGCTAATGACTCCATTCCTTTTTGTGGTTGTAGGGGCTGTTGATTGGAGTACACTAAAACAAACCTGATCTCTCTAGGACATTCAGAAGCCAAGTTATAAGCCCACAAATGTGTAACTGGACTACTTCTTTAAATTGACACCAGATCCGGTGATCTTTGGGACATGGTTTGACCCCCTTAGGAAAGTGCTATCATCATGAAACGTTCAGATCACTTACAACTCAATAGATTCTAGCTTCTTGTAACGTTTCAGCCTGATTGGACCTTGTTTTCACATAAATGAACCCAGAATGATGTGAAATTGTGCTTCGTGCAACATAATTCTGGGTGCCATTTAAAAACCATAAGTGCTAATGACTCCATTCCTTTTTGTGGTTGTAGGGGCTGTTGATTGGAGTACACTAAAACAAACCTGATCTCTCTAGGACATTCAGAAACCAAGTTATAAGCCCACACATGTGTAACTGGACTACTTCTTTAAATTGACACCAGATCCGGTGACCTTTGGGACATGGTGTGACCCCCTTAGGAAAGTGCTATCATCATGAAACGTTCAGATCACTTACAACTCAATAGATTCTACCTTCCTGTAACATTTCAGCCTGATTGGACCTTGTTTTCATACAAATGAACCCAGAATGATGTGAAATTGTGCTTCGTGCAACGTAATTCTGGGTGCCATTTTCAAACCATAAGTGCTAATGACTCCATTCCTTTTTGTGGTTGTAGGGGCTTTTGATTAGAGTACACTAAAACAAACCTAACCTCTCTAGGACATTCAGAAGCCAAGTTATAAGCCCACAAAGGTGTAACTGGACTACTTCTTTAAAGTGACACCAGGCCCGGTGACATTTGGGACATGGTTTGACCCCCTATAGGCATGTGCGATCATCTTGAAACGTTCAGATCACTTACAACTCAATAGAATCTACCTTCCTGTATTGTTTCAGCCTGATTGGACCTTGTTTTTACACAAATGAACCCAGAATGATGTGAAATTGTGCTTCGTGCAACATAATTCAGGGTGCCATTTAAAAACCATAAGTGCTAATGTCTCCATTCCTTTTTGTGGTTGTAGGGGCTGTTGATTGGAGTACACTAAAACAAACCTGATCTCTCTAGGACATTCAGAAGCCAAGGTTTAAGCCCACAAATGTGTAACTGGACTACTTCTTTAAATTGACACCAGATCCGGTGACCTTTGGGACATGGTTTGACCCCCTTAGGAAAGTGCTATCATCATGAAACGTTCAGATCACTTACAACGCAATAGATTCTACATTCCTGTAACATTTCAGCCTGATTGGACCTTGTTTTCATACAAATGAACCCAGAATGATGTGAAATTGTGCTTCGTGCAACGTAATTCTGGGTGCCATTTACAAACCATAAGTGCTAATGACTCCATTCCTTTTTGTGGTTGTAGGGGCTTTTGATTAGAGTACACTAAAACAAACCTAACCTCTCTAGGACATTCAAAAGCCAAGTTATAAGCCCACAAAGGTGTAACTGGACTACTTCTTTAAAGTGACACCAGGCCCGGTGACATTTGGGACATGGTTTGAACCACTATAGGCATGTGCGATCATCTTGAAACGTTCAGATCACTTACAACTCAATAGATTCTACCTTCCTGTATTGTTTCAGCCTGATTGGACCTTGTTTTTACACAAATGAACCCAGAATGATGTGAAATTGTGCTTCGTGCAACATAATTCAGGGTGCCATTTAAAAACCATAAGTGCTAATGTCTCCATTCCTTTTTGTGGTTGTAGGGGCTGTTGATTGGAGTACACTAAAACAAACCTGATCGCTCTAGGACATTCAGAAGCCAAGGTTTAAGCCCACAAATGTGTAACTGGACTACTTCTTTAAATTGACACCAGATCCGGTGACCTTTGGGACATGGTTTGACCCCCTTAGGAAAGTGCTATCATCATGAAACGTTCAGATCACTTACAACGCAATAGATTCTACCTTCCTGTAACGTTTCAGCCTGATTGGACCTTGTTTTCACACAAATGAACCCAGAATGATGTGAAATTGTGCTTCGTGCAACATAATTCTGGGTGCCATTTAAAAACCATAAGTCTAATGACTCCATTCCTTTTTGTGGTTGTAGGGGCTGTTGATTGGAGTATACTAAAACAAACCTGATCTCTCTAGGACATTCAGAAGCCAAGTTATAAGCCCACAAATTTGTAACTGGACTACTTCTTTAGACACCAGATCCGGTGACCTTTGGGACATGGTTTGACCCCCTTAGGGAAGTGCTATCATCATGAAACGTTCAGATCACTTACAACTCAATAGATTCTACCTTCCTGTAACGTTTCAGCCTGATTGGGCCTTGTTTTCACACAAATGAACCCAGAATGATGTGAAATTGTGCTTCGTGCAACATAATTCTGGGTGCCATTTAAAAACCATAAGTGCTAATGACTCCATTCCTTTTTGTGGTTGTAGGGGCTGTTGATTGGAGTACACTAAAACAAACCTAACCTCTCTAGGACATTCAGAAGCCAAGTTATAAGCCCACAAAGGTGTAACTGGACTACTTCTTTAAAGTGACACCAGATCCGGTGACCTTTGGGACATGGTTTGACCCCCTTAGGAAAGTGCTATCATCATGAAACGTTCAGATCACTTACAACTCAATAGATTCTACCTTCCTGTAACGTTTCAGCCTGATTGGACCTTGTTTTCACACAAATGGACCCAGAATGATCTGAAATTGTGCTTCGTGCAACATAATTCTGGGTGCCATTTAAAAACCATAAGTGCTAATGACTCCATTCCTTTTTGTGGTTGTAGGGGCTGTTGATTGGAGTACACTAAAACAAACCTGATCTCTCTAGGACATTCAGAAGCCAAGTTATAAGCCCACAAATGTGTAACTGGACTACTTCTTTAAAGTGACACCAGGCCCGGTGACCTTTGGGACATGGTTTGACCCCCTTAGGAAAGTGCGATCATCATGAAACGTTCAGATCACTTACAACTCAAAAGATTCTACCTTCCTGTATTGTTTCAGCCTGATTGGACCTTGTTTTCACACAAATGAACCCAGAATGATGTGAAATTGTGCTTCGTGCAACATAATTCTGGGTGCCATTTAAAAACCATAAGTGCTAATGTCTCCATTCCTTTTTGTGGTTGTAGGGGCTTTTGATTGGAGTACACTAAAGCAAACCTGATCGCTCTAGGACATTCAGAAGCCAAGTTATAAGCCCACAAATGTGTAACTGGACTACTTCTTTAAATTGACACCAGATCCGGTGACCTTTGGGACATGGTGTGACCCCCTTAGGAAAGTGCTATCATCATGAAACGTTCAGATCATTTACAACTCAATAGATTCTACCTTCCTGTAACGTTTCAGCCTGATTGGACCTTGTTTTCACACAAATGAACCCAGAATGATGTGAAATTGTGCTTCGTGCAACATAATTCTGGGTGCCATTTACAAACCATAAATGCTAATGACTCCATTCCTTTTTGTGGTTGTAGGGGCTGTTGATTGGAGTACATTAAAACAAACCTGGTCTCTCTAGGACATTCAGAAGCCAAGTTATAAGTCCACAAATGTGTAACTGGACTACTTCTTTAAATTGACACCAGATCCGGTGACCTTTGGGACATGGTTTGACCCCTTTAGGAAAGTGCTATCATCATGAAACGTTCAGATCACTTACAACTCAATAGATTCTACCTTCCTGTAACGTTTCAGCCTGATTGGACCTTGTTTTCACACAAATGGACCCAGAATGATGTGAAATTGTGCTTCGTGCAACATAATTCTGGGTGTCATTTACAAACCATAAGTGCTAATGACTCCATTCCTTTTTGTGGTTGTAGGGGCTGTTGATTGGAGTACACTAAAACAAATCTGACCTCTCTATGACATTCAGAAGCCAAGTTATAAGCCCACAAAGGTGTAACTGGACTACTTCTTTAAAGTGACACCAGGCCCGGTGACCTTTGGGACATGGTTTGACCCCCTATGGGAATGTGAGATCATCATGAAACGTTCAGATCACTTACAACTCAATAGATTCTACCTTCTTGTAACGTTTCAGCCTGATTGGACCTTGTTTTCACACAAATGGACCCAGAATGATGTGAAATTGTGCTTCGTGCAACATAATTCTGGGTGCCATTTACAAACCATACGTGCTAATGACTCCATTCCTTTTGTGGTTGTAGGGGCTGTTGATTGGAGTACACTAAAACAAACCTGATCTCTCTAGGACATTCAGAAGCCAAGTTATAAGCCCACAAATGTGTAACTGGACTACTTCTTTAAATTGACACCAGATCCGGTGACCTTTGGGACATGGTTTGATCCCCTTAGGAAAGCGCTATCATCATGAAACGTTCAGATCACTTACAACTAAATAGATTCTACCTTCCTGTAACGTTTCAGCCTGATTGGACCTTGTTTTCACACAAATGAACCCAGAATGATGTGAAATTGTGCTTCGTGCAACATAATTCTGGGTGCCATTTACAAACCATAAATGCTAATGACTCCATTCCTTTTTGTGGTTGTAGGGACTGTTGATTGGAGTACATTAAACAAACCTGATCTCTCTAGGACATTCAGAAGCCAAGTTATAAGCCCACAAATGTGTAACTGGACTACTTCTTTAAATTGACACCAGATCCGGTGACCTTTGGGACATGGTTTGACCCCCTTAGGAAAGTGCTATCATCATGAAACGCTCAGATCACTTACAACTAAATAGATTCTACCTTCTTGTAACGTATCAGCCTGATTGGACCTTGTTTTCACACAAATGGACCCAGAATGATGTGAAATTGTGCTTCGTGCAACATAATTCTGGGTGCCACTTACAAACCATAAGTGCAAATGACTCCATTCCTTTTTGTGGTTGTAGGGGCTGTTGATTGGAGTACACTAAAACAAACCTGATCCCTCTAGGACATTCAGAAGCCAAGTTATAAGCCAACAAAGGTGTAACTGGACTACTTCTTTAAATTGACACCAGATCCGGTGACCTTTGGGACATGGTTTGACCCCCTTAGGAAAGTGCTATCATCATGAAACGTTCAGATCACTTACAACTCAGTAGATTCTACCTTCCTGTAACGTTTCAGCCTGATTGGACCTTGTTTTCACACAAATGAACCCAGAATGATGTGAAATTGTGCTTCGTGCAACATAATTCTGGGTGCCATTTAAAAACCATAAGTGCTAATGACTCCATTCCTTTTTGTGGTTGTAGGGGCGGTTGATTGGAGTATACTAAAACAAACCTGATCTCTCTAGGACATTCAGAAGCCAAGTTATAAGCCCACAAATGTGTAACTGGACTACTTCTTTAGACACCAGATCCGGTGACCTTTGGGACATGGTTTGACCCCCTTAGGGAAGTGCTATCATCATGAAACGTTCAGATCCTTACAACTTAATAGATTCTACCTTCCTGTAATGTTTCAGCCTGATTGGACCTTGTTTTCACACAAATGGACCCAGAATGATGTGAAATTGTGCTTCGTGCAACATAATTCTGGGTGCCATTTACAAACCATAAGTGCTAATGACTCCATTCCTTTTTGGGGTTGTAGGGGCTGTTGATTGGAGTACACTAAAACAAACCTGATCTCTCTAGGACATTCAGAAGCCAAGTTATAAGCCCACAAATGTGTAACTGGACTACTTCTTTAAATTGACACCAGATCCGGTGACGTTTGGGACATGGTTTGACCCCCTATAGGCATGTGCGATCATCTTGAAACGTTCAGATCACTTACAAATCAATAGATTCTACCTTCCTGTATTGTTTCAGCCTGATTGGACCTTGTTTTTACACAAATGAACCCAGAATGATGTGAAATTGTGCTTCGTGCAACATAATTCTGGGTGCCATTTAAAAACCATAAGTGCTAATGACTCCATTCCTTTTTGTGGTTGTAGGGGCTGTTGATTGGAGTACACTAAAACAAACCTGATCGCTCTAGGACATTCAGAAGCCAAGGTTTAAGCCCACAAATGTGTAACTGGACTACTTCTTTAAATTGACACCAGATCCGGTGACCTTTGGGACATGGTTTGACCCCCTTAGGAAAGTGCTATCATCATGAAACGTTCAGATCACTTACAACGCAATAGATTCTACCTTCCTGTAACATTTCAGCCTGATTGGACCTTGTTTTCACACAAATGAACCCAGAATGATGTGAAATTGTGCTTCGTGCAACATAATTCTGGGTGCCATTTAAAAACCATAAGTCTAATGACTCCATTCCTTTTTGTGGTTGTAGGGGCTGTTGATTGGAGTATACTAAAACAAACCTGATCTCTCTAGGACATTCAGAAGCCAAGTTATAAGCCCACAAATTTGTAACTGGACTACTTCTTTAGACACCAGATCCGGTGACCTTTGGGACATGGTTTGACCCCCTATAGGAATGTACGATCATCTTGAAACGTTCAGATCACTTACAACTCAATAGATTCTACCTTCTTGTAGCGTTTCAGCCTGATTGGACCTTGTTTTCACACAAATGAACCCAGAATGATGTGAAATTGTGCTTCGTGCAACATAATTCTGGGTGCCATTTAAAAACCATAAGTGCTAATGACTCCATTCCTTTTTGTGGTTGTAGGGGCTGTTGATTGGAGTACACTAAAACAAACCTAACCTCTCTAGGACATTCAGAAGCCAAGTTATAAGCCCACAAAGGTGTAACTGGACTACTTCTTTAAAGTGACACCAGATCCGGTGACCTTTGGGACATGGTTTGACCCCCTTAGGAAAGTGCTATCATCATGAAACGTACAGATCACTTACAACTCAATAGATTCTACCTTCCTGTAACGTTTCAGCCTGATTGGACCTTGTTTTCACACAAATGGACCCAGAATGATGTGAAATTGTGCTTCGTGCAACATAATTCTGGGTGCCATTTAAAAACCATAAGTGCTAATGACTCCATTCCTTTTTGTGGTTGTAGGGGCTGTTGATTGGAGTACACTAAAATAAACCTGATCTCTCTAGGACATTCAGAAGCCAAGATATAAGCCCACAAATATGTAACTGGACTACTTCTTTAAATTGACACCAGATCCGGTGACCTTTGGGACATGGTTTGACCCCCTTAGGAAAGTGCTATCATCATGAAACGTTCAGATCACTTACAACTCAATAGATTCTACCTTCCTGTAACGTTTCAGCCTGATTGGACCTTGTTTTCACACAAATGGACCCAGAATGATGTGAAATTGTGCTTCGTGCAACATAATTCTGGGTGCCATTTACAAACCATAAGTGCTAATGACTCCATTCCTTTTTGTGGTTGTAGGGGCTGTTGATTGGAGTACACTAAAACAAACCTAACCTCTCTAGGACATTCAGAAGCCAAGTTATAAGCCCACAAATGTGTAACTGGACTACTTATTTAAAGTGACACCAGGCCCGGTGACCTTTGAGACATGGTTTTACCCCATATAGGAATGTGCGATCATCTTGAAACGTTCAGATCACTTACAACTCAATAGATTCTAGCTTCTTGTAGCGTTTCAGCCTGATTGGACCTTGTTTTCACACAAATGGACCCAGAATGATGTGAAATTGTGCTTCGTGCAACATAATTCTGGGTGCCATTTACAAACCATAAGTGCTAATGACTCCATTCCTTTTTGTGATTGTAGGGGCTGTTGATTGGAGTACACTAAAACAAACCTGATCTCTCTAGGACATTCAGAAGCCAAGTTATAAGCCCACAAATGTGTAACTGGACTACTTCTTTAAATTGACACCAGATCCGGTGATCTTTGGGACATGGTTTGACCCCCTTAGGAAAGTGCTATCATCATGAAACGTTCAGATCACTTACAACTCAATAGATTCTAGCTTCTTGTAACGTTTCAGCCTGATTGGACCTTGTTTTCACACAAATGAACCCAGAATGATGTGAAATTGTGCTTCGTGCAACATAATTCTGGGTGCCATTTAAAAACCATAAGTGCTAATGACTCCATTCATTTTTGTGGTTGTAGGGGCTGTTGATTGGAGTACACTAAAACAAACCTGATCTCTCTAGGACATTCAGAAGCCAAGTTATAAGCCCACACATGTGTAACTGGACTACTTCTTTAAATTGACACCAGATCCGGTGACCTTTGGGACATGGTGTGACCCCCTTAGGAAAGTGCTATCATCATGAAACGTTCAGATCACTTACAACTCAATAGATTCTACCTTCCTGTAACATTTCAGCCTGATTGGACCTTGTTTTCATACAAATGAACCCAGAATGATGTGAAATTGTGCTTCGTGCAACGTAATTCTGGGTGCCATTTACAAACCATAAGTGCTAATGACTCCATTCCTTTTTGTGGTTGTAGGGGCTTTTGATTAGAGTACACTAAAACAAACCTAACCTCTCTAGGACATTCAGAAGCCAAGTTATAAGCCCACAAAGGTGTAACTGGACTACTTCTTTAAAGTGACACCAGGCCCGGTGACATTTGGGACATGGTTTGACCCCCTATAGGCATGTGCGATCATCTTGAAACGTTCAGATCACTTACAACTCAATAGATTCTACCTTCCTGTATTGTTTCAGCCTGATTGGACCTTGTTTTTACACAAATGAACCCAGAATGATGTGAAATTGTGCTTCGTGCAACATAATTCTGGGTGCTATTTAAAAACCATAAGTGCTAATGTCTCCATTCCTTTTTGTGGTTGTAGGGGCTGTTGATTGGAGTACACTAAAACAAACCTGATCGCTCTAGGACATTCAGAAGCCAAGGTTTAAGCCCACAAATGTGTAACTGGACTACTTCTTTAAATTGACACCAGATCCGGTGACCTTTGGGACATGGTTTGACCCCCTTAGGGAAGTGCTATCATCATGAAACGTTCAGATCACTTACAACTCAATAGATTCTACCTTCCTGTAACGTTTCAGCCTGATTGGGCCTTGTTTTCACACAAATGAACCCAGAATGATGTGAAATTGTGCTTCGTGCAACATAATTCTGGGTGCCATTTAAAAACCATAAGTGCTAATGACTCCATTCCTTTTTGTGGTTGTAGGGGCTGTTGACTGGAGTACACTAAAACAAACCTAACTTCTCTAGGACATTCAGAAGCCAAGTTATAAGCCCACAAAGGTGTAACTGGACTACTTCTTTAAAGTGACACCAGATCCGGTGACCTTTGGGACATGGTTTGACCCCTTTAGGAAAGTGCTATCATCATGAAACGTTCGGATCACTTACAACTCAATAGATTCTACCTTCCTGTAACGTTTCAGCCTGATTGGACCTTGTTTTCACACAAATGGACCCAGAATGATGTGAAATTGTGCTTCGTGCAACATAATTCTGGGTGCCATTTAAAAACCATAAGTGCTAATGACTCCATTCCTTTTTGTGGTTGTAGGGGCTGTTGATTGGAGTACACTAAAATAAACCTGATCTCTCTAGGACGTTCAGAAGCCAAGATATAAGCCCACAAATATGTAACTGGACTACTTCTTTAAATTGACACCAGATCCGGTGACCTTTGGGACATGGTTTGACCCCCTTAGGAAAGTGCTATCATCATGAAACGTTCAGATCACTTACAACTCAATAGATTCTACCTTCCTGTAACGTTTCAGCCTGATTGGA
This sequence comes from Nothobranchius furzeri, assembly GCF_043380555.1. Taxonomy (NCBI): domain Eukaryota; kingdom Metazoa; phylum Chordata; class Actinopteri; order Cyprinodontiformes; family Nothobranchiidae; genus Nothobranchius; species Nothobranchius furzeri. Next base: position 9,309,975 of record NC_091746.1, on the reverse strand, counting down.
CCTTGTTTTCACACAAATGGACCCAGAATGATGTGAAATTGTGCTTTGTGCAACATAATTCTGGGTGCCATTTACAAACCATAAGTGCTAATGACTCCATTCCTTTTTGTGGTTGTAGGGGCTGTTGATTGGAGTACACTAAAACAAACCTAACCTCTCTAGGACATTCAGAAGCCAAGTTATAAGCCCACAAATGTGTAACTGGACTACTTCTTTAAAGTGACACCAGGCCCGGTGACCTTTGAGACATGGTTTTACCCCCTATAGGAATGTGCGATCATCTTGAAACGTTCAGATCACTTACAACTCAATAGATTCTACCTTCTTGTAGCGTTTCAGCCTGATTGGACCTTGTTTTCACACAAATGGACCCAGAATGATGTGAAATTGTGCTTCGTGCAACATAATTCTGGGTGCCATTTACAATCCATAAGTGCTAATGACTCCATTCCTTTTTGTGGTTGTAGGGGCTTTTGATTAGAGTACACTAAAACAAACCTAACCTCTCTAGGACATTCAGAAGCCAAGTTATAAGCCCACAAATGTGTAACTGGACTACTTCTTTAAAGTGACACCAGGCCCGGTGACATTTGGGACATGGTTTGACCCCCTTAGGAAAGTGCTATCATCATGAAACGTTCAGATCACTTACAACTCAATAGATTCTAGCTTCTTGTAACGTTTCAGCCTGATTGGACCTTGTTTTCACACAAATGAACCCAGAATGATGTGAAATTGTGCTTCGTGCAACATAATTCTGGGTGCCATTTAAAAACCATAAGTGCTAATGACTCCATTCCTTTTTGTGGTTGTAGGGGCTGTTGATTGGAGTACACTAAAACAAACCTGATCTCTCTAGGACATTCAGAAGCCAAGTTATAAGCCCACACATGTGTAACTGGACTACTTCTTTAAATTGACACCAGATCCGGTGACCTTTGGGACATGGTGTGACCCCCTTAGGAAAGTGCTATCATCATGAAACGTTCAGATCACTTACAACTCAATAGATTCTACCTTCCTGTAACATTTCAGCCTGATTGGACCTTGTTTTCATACAAATGAACCCAGAATGATGTGAAATTGTGCTTCGTGCAACGTAATTCTGGGTGCCATTTACAAACCATAAGTGCTAATGACTCCATTCCTTTTTGTGGTTGTAGGGGCTTTTGATTAGAGTACACTAAAACAAACCTAACTTCTCTAGGACATTCAGAAGCCAAGTTATAAGCCCACAAATGTGTAACTGGACTACTTCTTTAAAGTGAAACCAGATCCGGTGACCTTTGGGACATGGTTTGACCACCTTAGGAAAGTGCGATCATCATGAAACGTTCAGATCACTTACAACTCAATAGATTCTACCCTCCTGTATTGTTTCAGCCTGATTGGACCTTGTTTTCACACAAATGAACCCAGAATGATGTGAAATTGTGCTTCGTGCAACATAATTCTGGGTGCCATTTAAAAACCATAAGTGCTAATGTCTCCATTCCTGTTTGTGGTTGTAGGGGCTGTTGATTGGAGTACACTAAAGCAAACCTGATCGCTCTAGGACATTCAGAAGCCAAGTTATAAGCCCACAAATGTGTAACTGGACTACTTCTTTAAATTGACACCAGATCCGGTGACCTTTGGGACATTGTTTGACCGCCTTAGGAAAGTGCTATCATCATGAAACATTCAGATCACTTACAACTCAATAGATTCTACCTTCCTGTAACGTTTCAGCCTGATTGGACCTTGTTTTCACACAAATGAACCCAGAATGATGTGAAATTGTGCTTCGTGCAACATAATTCTGGGTGCCATTTAAAAACCATAAGTGCTAATGACTCCATTCCTTTTTGTGGCTGTAGGGGCTGTTGATTGGAGTATACTAAAACAAACCTGATCTCTCTAGGACATTCAGAAGCCAAGTTATAAGCCCACAAAGGTGTAACTGGACTACTTCCTTAGACACCAGATCCGGTGACCTTTGGGACATGGTTTGACCCCCTTAGGAAAGTGCTATCACCATGAAACGTTCAGATCACTTACAACTCAATAGATTCTACCTTCCTGTAACGTTTCAGCCTGATTGGACCTTGTTTTCACACAAATGAACCCAGAATGATGTGAAATTGTGCTTCGTGCAACATAATTCTGGGTGCCATTTAAAAACCATAAGTGCTAATGTCTCCATTCCTTTTTGTGGTTCTAGGGGCTGTTGATTGGAGTACACTAAAACAAACCTGATCGCTCTAGGACATTCAGAAGCCAAGTTATAAGCCCATAAATGTGTAACTGGACAACTTCTTTAAATTGACACCAGATCCGGTGACCTTTGGGACATGGTTTGACCCCCTATAGGAAAGTGCTATCATCATTAAACGTTCAGATCACTTACAACTCAATAGATTCTACCTTCCTGTAACGTTTCAGCCTGATTGGACCTTGTTTTCACACAAATGGACCCAGAATGATGTGAAATAGTGCTTCGTGCAACATAATTCTGGGTGCCATTTACAAACCATAAGTGCTAATGACTCCATTCCTTTTTGTGGTTGTAGGGGCTGTTGATTGGAGTACACTACAATAAACCTGATCTCTCTAGGACATTCAGAAGCCAAGTTATAAGCCCACAAATGTGTAACTGGACTACTTCTTTAAATTGACACCAGATCCGGTGACCTTTGGGACATGGTTTGACCCCCTTAGGAATGTGCGATCATCTTGAAACGTTCAGATCACTTACAACTCAATAGATTCTACCTTCTTGTAGCGTTTCAGCCTGATTGGACCTTGTTTTCACACAAATGGACCCAGAATGATGTGAAATTGTGCTTCGTGCAACATAATTCTGGGTGCCATTTACAAACCATAAGTGCTAATGACTCCATTCCTTTTTGTGGTTGTAGGGGCTTTTGATTAGAGTACACTAAAACAAACCTAACCTCTCTAGGACATTCAGAAGCCAAGTTATAAGCCCACAAATGTGTAACTGGACTACTTCTTTAAAGTGACACCAGGCCCGGTGACATTTGGGACATGGTTTGACCCCCTTAGGAAAGTGCTATCATCATGAAACGTTCAGATCACTTACAACTCAATAGATTCTAGCTTCTTGTAACGTTTCAGCCTGATTGGACCTTGTTTTCACACAAATGAACCCAGAATGATGTGAAATTGTGCTTCGTGCAACATAATTCTGGGTGCCATTTAAAAACCATAAGTGCTAATGACTCCATTCCTTTTTGTGGTTGTAGGGGCTGTTGATTGGAGTACACTAAAACAAACCTGATCTCTCTAGGACATTCAGAAGCCAAGTTATAAGCCCACACATGTGTAACTGGACTACTTCTTTAAATTGACACCAGATCCGGTGACCTTTGGGACATGGTGTGACCCCCTTAGGAAAGTGCTATCATCATGAAACGTTCAGATCACTTACAACTCAATAGATTCTACCTTCCTGTAACATTTCAGCCTGATTGGACCTTGTTTTCATACAAATGAACCCAGAATGATGTGAAATTGTGCTTCGTGCAACGTAATTCTGGGTGCCATTTACAAACCATAAGTGCTAATGACTCCATTCCTTTTTGTGGTTGTAGGGGCTTTTGATTAGAGTACACTAAAACAAACCTAACTTCTCTAGGACATTCAGAAGCCAAGTTATAAGCCCACAAATGTGTAACTGGACTACTTCTTTAAAGTGAAACCAGATCCGGTGACCTTTGGGACATGGTTTGACCACCTTAGGAAAGTGCGATCATCATGAAACGTTCAGATCACTTACAACTCAATAGATTCTACCCTCCTGTATTGTTTCAGCCTGATTGGACCTTGTTTTCACACAAATGAACCCAGAATGATGTGAAATTGTGCTTCGTGCAACATAATTCTGGGTGCCATTTAAAAACCATAAGTGCTAATGTCTCCATTCCTGTTTGTGGTTGTAGGGGCTGTTGATTGGAGTACACTAAAGCAAACCTGATCGCTCTAGGACATTCAGAAGCCAAGTTATAAGCCCACAAATGTGTAACTGGACTACTTCTTTAAATTGACACCAGATCCGGTGACCTTTGGGACATTGTTTGACCGCCTTAGGAAAGTGCTATCATCATGAAACATTCAGATCACTTACAACTCAATAGATTCTACCTTCCTGTAACGTTTCAGCCTGATTGGACCTTGTTTTCACACAAATGAACCCAGAATGATGTGAAATTGTGCTTCGTGCAACATAATTCTGGGTGCCATTTAAAAACCATAAGTGCTAATGACTCCATTCCTTTTTGTGGCTGTAGGGGCTGTTGATTGGAGTATACTAAAACAAACCTGATCTCTCTAGGACATTCAGAAGCCAAGTTATAAGCCCACAAAGGTGTAACTGGACTACTTCCTTAGACACCAGATCCGGTGACCTTTGGGACATGGTTTGACCCCCTTAGGAAAGTGCTATCACCATGAAACGTTCAGATCACTTACAACTCAATAGATTCTACCTTCCTGTAACGTTTCAGCCTGATTGGACCTTGTTTTCACACAAATGAACCCAGAATGATGTGAAATTGTGCTTCGTGCAACATAATTCTGGGTGCCATTTAAAAACCATAAGTGCTAATGTCTCCATTCCTTTTTGTGGTTCTAGGGGCTGTTGATTGGAGTACACTAAAACAAACCTGATCGCTCTAGGACATTCAGAAGCCAAGTTATAAGCCCATAAATGTGTAACTGGACAACTTCTTTAAATTGACACCAGATCCGGTGACCTTTGGGACATGGTTTGACCCCCTTAGGAAAGTGCTATCATCATTAAACGTTCAGATCACTTACAACTCAATAGATTCTACCTTCCTGTAACGTTTCAGCCTGATTGGACCTTGTTTTCACACAAATGGACCCAGAATGATGTGAAATAGTGCTTCGTGCAACATAATTCTGGGTGCCATTTACAAACCATAAGTGCTAATGACTCCATTCCTTTTTGTGGTTGTAGGGGCTGTTGATTGGAGTACACTACAATAAACCTGATCTCTCTAGGACATTCAGAAGCCAAGTTATAAGCCCACAAATGTGTAACTGGACTACTTCTTTAAATTGACACCAGATCCGGTGACCTTTGGGACATGGTTTGACCCCCTTAGGAAAGTGCTATCATCATTAAACGTTCAGATCACTTACAACTCAATAGATTCTACCTGCCTGTAACGTTTCAGCCTGATTGGACCTTGTTTTCACACAAATGAACCCAGAATGATGTGAAATTGTGCATCGTGCAACATAATTCTGGGTGCCATTTACAAACCATAAGTGCTAATGACTCCATTCCTTTTTGTGGTTGTAGGGGCTGTAGATTGGAGTACACTAAAACAAACCTAACCTCTCTAGGACATTCAGAAGCCAAGTTATAAGCCCACAAAGGTGTAACTGGACTACTTCTTTAAAGTGACACCAGATCCGGTGACCTTTGGGACATGGTTTGACCCCCTTAGGAAAGTGCTATCATCATGAAACGTTCAGATCACTTACAACTCAATAGATTCTACCTTCCTGTAACGTTTCAGCCTGATTGGACCTTGTTTTCACACAAATGAAACCAGAATGATGTGAAATTGTGCTTCGTGCAACATAATTCTGGGTGCCATTTAAAAACCTTAAGTGCTAATGACTCCATTCCTTTTTGTGGTTGTAGGGGCTGTTGATTGGAGTACACTAAAACAAACCTAACCTCTCTAGGACATTCAGAAGCCAAGTTATAAGCCCACAAAGGTGTAACTGGACTACTTTAAAGTGACACCAGATCCGGTGACCTTTGGGACATGGTTTGACCCCCTTAGGAAAGTGCTATCATCATGAAACGTTCAGATCACTTACAACTCAATAGATTCTACCTTCCTGTAACGTTTCAGCCTGATTGGACCTTGTTTTCACACAAATGGACCCAGAATGATGTGAAATTGTGCTTCGTGCAACATAATTCTGGGTGCCATTTAAAAACCATAAGTGCTAATGACTCCATTCCTTTTTGTGGTTGTAGGGGCTGTTGATTGGAGTACACTAAAATAAACCTGATCTCTCTAGGACATTCAGAAGCCAAGTTATAAGCCCACAAATATGTAACTGGACTACTTCTTTAAATTGACACCAGATCCGGTGACCTTTGGGACATGGTTTGACCCCCTTAGGAAAGTGCTATCATCATGAAACGTTCAGATCACTTACAACTCAATATATTCTACCTTCCTGTAACGTTTCAGCCTGATTGGACCTTGTTTTCACACAAATGGACCCAGAATGATGTGAAATTGTGCTTCGTGCAACATAATTCTGGGTGCCATTTACAAACCATAAGTGCTAATGACTCCATTCCTTTTGTGGTTGTAGGGGCTGTTGATTGGAGTACACTAAAACAAACCTGATCTCTCTAGGACATTCAGAAGCCAAGTTATAAGCCCACAAATGTGTAACTGGACTACTTCTTTAAATTGACACCAGATCCGGTGATCTTTGGGACATGGTTTGACCCCCTTAGGAAAGTGCTATCATCATGAAACGTTCAGATGACTTACAACTCAATAGATTCTAGCTTCCTGTAACGTTTCAGCCTGATTGGACCTTGTTTTCACACAAATGAACCCAGAATGATGTGAAATTGTGCTTCGTGCAACATAATTCTGGGTGCCATTTAAAAACCATAAGTGCTAATGACTCCATTCCTTTTTGTGGTTGTAGGGGCTGTTGATTGGAGTACACTAAAACAAACCTGATCTCTCTAGGACATTCAGAAGCCAAGTTATAAGCCCACACATGTGTAACTGGACTACTTCTTTAAATTGACACCAGATCCGGTGACCTTTGGGACATGGTGTGACCCCCTTAGGAAAGTGCTATCATCATGAAACGTTCACATCACTTACAACTCAATAGATTCTACCTTCCTGTAATGTTTCAGCCTTATTGGACCTTGTTTTCACACAAATGGACCCAGAATGATGTGAAATTGTGCTTCGTGCAACATAATTCTGGGTGCCATTTACAAACCATAAGTGCTAATGACTCCATTCCTTTTTGTGGTTGTAGGGGCTGTTGATTGGAGTACACTAAAACAACCCTGACCTATCTAGGACATTCAGAAGCCAAGTTATAAGCCCACAAATGTGTAACTGGACTACTTCTTTAAAGTGACACCAGATCCGGTGACCTTTGGGACATGGTTTGACCCCCTTAGGAAACTGCTATCATCATGAAACGTTCAGATCACTTACAAGTCAATAGATTCTACCTTCCTGTATTGTTTCAGCCTGATTGGACCTTGTTTTCACACAAATGAACCCAGAATGATGTGAAATTGTGCTTCGTGCAACATAATTCTGGGTGCCATTTAAAAACCATAAGTGCTGATGACTCCATTACTTTTTGTGGTTGTAGGGGCTGTTGATTGGAGTACATTAAAGCAAACCTGATCGCTATAGGACATTCAGAAGCCAAGTTATAAGCCCACAAATGTGTAACTGGACTACTTCTTTAGACACCAGATCCGGTGACCTTTGGGACATGGTTTGACCCCCTTAGGAAAGTGCTATCATCATGAAACGTTCAGATCACTTACAACTCAATAGATTCTACCTTCCTGTAACGTTTCAGCCTGATTGGACCTTGTTTTCACACAAATGAACCCAGAATGATGTGAAATTGTGCTTCGTGCAACATAATTCTGGGTGCCATTTAAAAACCATAAGTGCTAATGTCTCCATTCCTTTTTGTGGTTCTAGGGGCTGTTGATTGGAGTACACTAAAACAAACCTGATCGCTCTAGGACATTCAGAAGCCAAGTTATAAGCCCACAAATGTGTAACTGGACTACTTCTTTAAATTGACACCAGATCCGGTGACCTTTGAGACATTGTTTGACCCCCTTAGGAAAGTGCTATCATCATGAAACCTTCAGATCACTTACAACTCAATAGATTCTACCTTCATGTAACGTTTCAGCCTGATTGGACCTTGTTTTCACACAAATGAACCCAGAATGAAGTGAAATTGTGCTTCGTGCAACATAATTCTGGGTGCCATTTAAAAGCTATAAGTGCTAATGACTCCATTCCTTTTTGTGGTTCTAGGGGCTGTTGATTGGAGTACACTAAAACAAACCTGATCGCTCTAGGACATTCAAAAGCCAAGTTATAAGCCCACAAATGTGTAACTGGACTACTTCTTTAAATTGACACCAGATCCGGTAACCTTTGAGACATTGTTTGACCCCCTTAGGAAAGTGCTATCATCATGAAACCTTCAGATCACTTACAACTCAATAGATTCTACCTTCATGTAATGTTTCAGCCTGATTGGACCTTGTTTTCACACAAATGAACCCAGAATGATGTGAAATTGTGCTTCGTGCAACATAATTCTGGGTGCCATTTACAAACCATAAGTGCTAATGACTCCATTCCTTTTTGTGGTTGTAGGGATTGTAGATTGGAGTACACTAAAACAAACCTAACCTCTATAGGACATTCAGAAGCCAAGTTATAAGCCCACAAAGGTGTAACTGGACCACTTATTTAAATTGACACCAGATCCGGTGAACTTTGGGACATGGTTTGACCCCCTTAGGAAAGTGTTATCATCATGAAATGTTCATATCCATTACAACTCAATAGATTCTACCTTCTTGTAACGTTTCAGCCTGATTGGACCTTGTTTTCACACAAATGGACCCAGAATGATGTGAAATAGTGCTTCGTGCAACATAATTCTGTGTGCCATTTACAAACCATAAGTGCTAATGACTCCATTCCTTTTTGTGGTTGTAGGGGCTGTTGATTGGAGTACACTACAATAAACTTGATCTCTCTAGGACATTCAGAAGCCAAGTTATAAGCCCACACATGTGTAACTGGACTACTTCTTTAAATTGACACCAGATCCGGTGACCTTTGGGACATGGTTTGACCCCCTTAGGAAAGTGCTATCATCATGAAACGTTCAGATCACTTACAACTCAATAGATTCTACCTTCCTGTAACGTTTCAGCCTGATTGGACCTTGTTTTCACACAAATGGACCCAGAATCATGTGAAATTGTGCTTCGTGCAACATAATTCTGGGTGCCATTTAAAAACCATAAGTGCTAATGACTCCATTCCTTTTTGTGGTTGTAGGGGCTGTTGATTGGAGTATACTAAAACAAACCTGATCTCTCTAGGACATTCAGAAGCCACGTTATAAGCCCACAAATGTGTAACTGGACTACTTCTTTAAATTGACACCAGATCCGGTGACCTTTGGGACATGGTTTGACCCCCTTAGGAAAGTGCTATCATCATGAAACGTTCAGATCACTTACAACTCAATAGATTCTAACTTCCTGTAACGTTTCAATCTGATTGGACCTTGTTTTCACACAAATGAACCCAGAATGATGTGAAAGTGTGCTTCGTGCAACATAATTCTGGGTGCCATTTAAAAACCATAAGTGCTAATGACTCCATTCCTCTTTGGGGTAATGGGGGCTGTTAACTGGAGTACTCTAAAACAAACCTGACCTCTCTAGTATATTCAGAAGCCAAGTTATAAGCCCACAAATGTGTAACTGGACTACTTCTATAAAGTGACACCAGGCCCGGTGACCTTTGGGACATGGTTTGACCCCCTATAGGAATGTGCGATCATAATGAAACGTTCAGATCACTTACAACTCAATAGATTCTACCTTCTTGTAACGTTTCAGCCTGACTGGACCTTGTTTTCACACAAATGGACCCAGAATGAAGTGAAATTGTGCTTCGTGCAACATAATTCTGGGTGCCATTTACAAACCATAAGTGCTAATGACTCCATTCCTTTTTGTGGTTGTAGGGGCTGTTGATTGGAGTACACTAAAACAAACCTGATCTCTCTAGGACATTCAGAAGCCAAGTTATAAGCCCACAAATGTGTAACTGGACTACTTCTTTAAATTGACACCAGATCCGGTGACCTTTGGGACATGGTTTGACCCCCTTAGGAAAGTGCTATCATCATGAAACGTTCAGATCACTTACAACTCAATAGATTCTACCTTCTTGTAACGTTTCAGCCTGATTGGACCTTGTTTTCACACAAATGGACCCAGAATGATGTGAAATTGTGCTTCGTGCAACATAATTCTGGGTGCCATTTACAAACCATGAGTGCTAATGACTCCATTCCTTTTTGTGGTTGTAGGGGCTGTTGATTGGAGTACACTAAAACAAACCTGATCTCTCTAGGACATTCAGAAGCCAAGTTATAAGCCCACAAATGTGTAACTGGACTACTTCTTTAGACACCAGATCCGGTGACCTTTGGGACATGGTTTGACCCCCTTAGGAAAGTGCTATCATCATGAAACGTTCAGATCACTTACAACTCAATAGATTCTACCTTCCTGTAACGTTTCAGCCTGATTGGACCTTGTTTTAACACAAATGAACCCAGAATGATGTGAAATTGTGCTTCGTGCAACATAATTCTGGGTGCCATTTAAAAACCATAAGTGCTAATGTCTCCATTCCTTTTTGTGGTTCTAGGGGCTGTTGATTGGAGTACACTAAAACAAACCTGATCGCCCTAGGACATTCAGAAGCCAAGTTATAAGCCCACAAATGTGTAACTGTACTACTTCTTTAAATTGACACCAGATCCGGTGACCTTTGAGACATTGTTTGACCCCCTTAGGAAAGTGCTATCATCATGAAACCTTCAGATCACTTACAACTCAATAGATTCTACCTTCATGTAACGTTTCAGCCTGATTGGACCTTGTTTTCACACAAATGAACCCAGAATGATGTGAAATTGTGCTTCGTGCAACATAATTCTGGGTGCCATTTAAAAGCTATAAGTGCTAATGACTCCATTCCTTTTTGTGGTTCTAGGGGCTGTTGATTGGAGTACACTAAAACAAACCTGATCGCTCTAGGACATTCAGAAGCCAAGTTATAAGCCCACAAATGTGTAACTGGACTACTTCTTTAAATTGACACCAGATCCGGTGACCTTTGAGACATTGTTTGACCCCCTTAGGAAAGTGCTATCATCATGAAACCTTCAGATCACTTACAACTCAATAGATTCTACCTTCATGTAACGTTTCAGCCTGATTGGACCTTGTTTTCACACAAATGAACCCAGAATGATGTGAAATTGTGCTTCGTGCAACATAATTCTGGGTGCCATTTACAAACCATAAGTGCTAATGACTCCATTCCTTTTTGTGGTTGTAGGGGCTGTAGATTGGAGTACACTAAAACAAACCTAACCTCTCTAGGACATTCAGAAGCCAAGTTATAAGCCCACAAAGGTGTAACTGGACTACTTCTTTAAATTGACACCAGATCCGGTGACCTTTGGGACATGGTTTGACCCCCTTAGGAAAGTGCTATCATCATGAAATGTTCAGATCCCTTACAACTCAATAGATTCTACCTTCTTGTAACGTTTCAGCCTGATTGGACCTTGTTTTCACACAAATGGACCCAGAATGATGTGAAATAGTGCTTCGTGCAACATAATTCTGGGTGCCATTTACAAACCATAAGTGCTAATGACTCCATTCCTTTTTGTGGTTGTAGGGGCTGTTGATTGGAGTACACTAAAATAAACTTGATCTCTCTAGGACATTCAGAAGCCAAGTTATAAGCCCACACATGTGTAACTGGACTACTTCTTTAAATTGACACCAGATCCGGTGACCTTTGGGACATGGTTTGACCCCCTTAGGAAAGTGCTATCATCATGAAACGTTCAGATCACTTACAACTCAATAGATTCTACCTTCCTGTAACGTTTCAGCCTAATTGGACCTTGTTTTCACACAAATGGACCCAGAATGATGTGAAATAGTGCTTCGTGCAACATAATTCTGGGTGCCATTCAAAAACCATAACTGCTAATGACTCCATTCCTTTTTGTGGTTGTAGGGGCTGTTGATTGGAGTACACTAAAATAAACCTGATCTCTCTAGGACATTCAGAAGCCAAGTTATAAGCCCACAAATGTGTAACTGGACTACTTCTTTAAATTGACACCAGATCCGGTGACCTTTGGGACATGGTTTGACCCCCTTAGGAAAGTGCTATCATCATGAAACGTTCAGATCACTTACAACTCAATAGATTCTACCTTCCTGTAACGTTTCAGCCTGATTGGACCTTGTTTTCACACAAATGGACCCAGAATCATGTGAAATTGTGCTTCGTGCAACATAATTCTGGGTGCCATTTAAAACCATAAGTGCTAATGACTCCATTCCTTTTTGCGGTTGTAGGGGCTGTTGATTGGAGTATACTAAAACAAACCTGATCTCTCTAGGACATTCAGAAGCCACGTTATAAGCCCACAAATGTGTAACTGGACTACTTTTTTAAATTGACACCAGATCCGGTGACCTTTGGCACATGGTTTGAACCCCTTAGGAAAGTGCTATCATCATGAAACGTTCAGATCACTTACAACTCAATAGATTCTACCTTCCTGTAATGTTTCAGCCTGATTGGACCTTGTTTTCACACAAATGAACCCAGAATTATGTGAAATTGTGCTTCGTGCAACATAATTCTGGGTGCCATTTACAAACCATAAGAGCTAATGACTCCATTCCTTTTTGTGGTTTTAGGGGCTGTTGATTGGAGTACACTAAAACAAACTAACCTCTCTAGGACATTCAGAAGCCAAGATATAAGCCCACAAAGGTGTAACTGGACTACTACTTTAAAGTGACACCAGGCCCGGTGACCTTTGGGACATGGTTTTACCCCCTATAGGAATGTGCGATCATCTTGAAACGTTCAGATCACTTACAACTCAATAGATTCTAACTTCCTGTAACGTTTCAGCCTGATTGGACCTTGTTTTCACACAAATGAACCCAGAATGATGTGAAAGTGTGCTTCGTGCAACATAATTCTGGGTGCCATTTAAAAACCATAAGTGCTAATGACTCCATTCCTCTTTGGGGTAATGGGGGCTGTTAACTGGAGTACTCTAAAACAAACCTGACCTCTCTTGGATATTCAGAAGCCAAGTTATAAGCCCACAAATGTGTAACTGGACTACTTCTTTAAAGTGACACCAGGCCCGGTGACCTTTGGGACATGGGTTGACCCCCTATAGGAATGTGCGATCATCATGAAACGTTCAGATCACTTACAACTCAATAGATTCTACCTTCTTGTAACGTTTCAGCCTGATTGGACCTTGTTTTCACACAAATGGACCCAGAATGAAGTGAAATTGTGCTTCGTGCAACATAATTCTGGGTGCCATTTACAAACCATAAGTGCTAATGACTCCATTCCTTTTTGTGATTGTAGGGGCTGTTGATTGGAGTACACTAAAACAAATCTGATCTCTCTAGGACATTCAGAAGCCAAGTTATAAGCCCACAAATGTGTAACTGGACTACTTCTTTAAATTGACACCAGATCCGGTGACCTTTGGGACATGGTTTGACCCCCTTAGGAAAGTGCTATCATCATGAAACGTTCAGATCACTTACAACTCAATAGATTCTACCTTCTTGTAACGTTTCAGCCTGATTGGACCTTGTTTTCACACAAATGGACCCAGAATGATGTGAAATTGTGCTTCGTGCAACATAATTCTGGGTGCCATTTACAAACCATAAGTGCTAATGACTCCATTCCTTTTTGTGGTTGTAGGGGCTGTTGATTGGAGTACACTAAAACAAACCTGATCTCTCTAGGACATTCAGAAGCCAAGTTATAAGCCCACAAATGTGTAACTGGACTACTTCTTTAAAGTGACACCAGGCCCGGTGACCTTTGGGACATGGTTTGACCCCCTATAGGAATGTGCGATCATCATGAAACGTTCAGATCACTTACAACTCAATAGATTCTACCTTCTTGTAACGTTTCAGCCTGATTGGACCTTGTTTTCACACAAATGAACCCAGAATGATGTGAAATTGTGCTTCGTGCAACATAATTCTGGGTGCCATTTACAAACCATAAGTGCTAATGACTCCATTCCTTTTTGTGGTTGTAGGGGCTGTTGATTGGAGTACACTAAAACAAACCTAACCTCTCTAGGACATTCAGAAGACAAGTTATAAGCCCACAAAGATGTAACTGGACTACTTCTTTAAAGTGACACCAGGCCCGGTGACCTTTGGGACATGGTTTTACCCCCTATAGGAATGTGCGATCATCTTGAAACGTTCAGATCACTTACAACTCAATAGATTCTACCTTCTTATAGCGTTTCAGCCTGATTGGACCTTGTTTTCACACAAATGGACCCAGAATGAAGTGAAATTGTGCTTCGTGCAACATAATTCTGGGTGCCATTTACAAACCATAAGTGCTAATGACTCCATTCCTTTTTGTGGTTGTAGGGGCTGTTGATTGGAGTACACTAAAACAAACCTGATCTCTCTAGGACATTCAGAAGCCAAGTTATAAGCCCACAAATGTGTAACTGGACTACTTCTTTAAAGTGACACCAGATCCGGTGACCTTTGGGACATGGTTTGACCCCCTTAGGAAAGTGCTATCATCATGAAACGTTCAGATCACTTACAACTCAAGAGATTCTACCTTCTTGTAAAGTTTCAGCCTGATTGGACCTTGTTTTCACACAAATGGACCCAGAATGATGTGAAATTGTGCTTCGTGCAACATAATTCTGGGTGCCATTTACAAACCATAAGTGCTAATGACTCCATTCCTTTTTGTGGTTGTAGGGGCTGTTGATTGGAGTACACTAAAACAAACCTGATCTCTCTAGGACATTCAGAAGCCAAGTTATAAGCCCACAAATGTGTAACTGGACTAATTCTTTAAAGTGACACCAGATCCGGTGACCTTTGCGACATGGTTTGACCCCCTTAGGAAAGTGCTATCATCATGAAACGTTCAGATCACTTACAACTCAATAGATTCTACCTTCCTGTAACGTTTCTGCCTGATTGGACCTTGTTTTCACACAAATGAACCCAGAATGATGTGAAATTGTGCTTCGTGCAACATAATTCTGGGTGCCATTTACAAACCATAAGTGCTAATGACTCCATTCCTTTTTGTGGTTGTAGGGGCTGTTGATTGGAGTACATTAAAACAAACCTGATCTCTCTAGGACATTCAGAAGCCAAGTTATAAGCCTACAAAGATGTAACTGGACTACTTCTTTAAAGTGACACCAGGACCGGTGACCTTTGGGACATGGTTTTACCCCCTATAGGAATGTGCGATCATCTTGAAACGTTCAGATCACTTACAACTCAATAGATTCTACCTTCCTGTAACGTTTCAGCCTGATTGGACCTTGTTTTCACACAAATGGACCCAGAATGATGTGAAATTGTGCTTCGTGCAACATAACTCTGGGTGCCATTTAAGAACCATAAGTGCTAATGACTCCATTCCTTTTTGTGGTTGTAGGGGCTGTTGATTGGAGTACACTAAAACAAACCTGATCTCTCTAGGACATTCAGAAGCCAAGTTATAAGCCCACAAAGGTGTAACTGGACTACTTCTTTAAAGTGACACCAGGCCCGGTGACCTTTGGGACATGGTTTGACCCCTATAGGAAAGTGCTATCATCATGAAAGGTTCAGATCACTTACAACTCAATAGATTCTACCTTCCTGTAACGTTTCTGCCTGATTGGACCTTGTTTTCACAAAAATGAACCCAGAATGATGTGAAATTTTGCTTCGTGCAACATAATTCTGGGTGCCATTTACAAACCATAAGTGCTAATGACTCCATTCCTTTTTGTGGTTGTATGGGCTGTTGATTGGAGTACATTAAAACAAACCTGACCTCTCTAGGACATTCAGAAGACAAGTTATAAGCCCACAAATGTGTAACTGGACTACTACTTTAAATTGACACCAGATCCGGTGACCTTTGGGACATGGTTTGACCCCCTTAGGAAAGTGCTATCATCATGAAACGTTCAGATCACTTACAACTCAATAGATTCTACCTTCCTGTAACGTTTCAGCCTGATTGGACCTTGTTTTCACACAAATGAACCCAGAATGATGTGAAATTGTGCTTCGTGCAACATAATTCTGGGTGCCATTTAAAAACCATAAGTGCTAATGACTCCATTCCTTTTTGTGGTTGTAGGGGCTGTTGATTGGAGTATACTAAAACAAACCTGATCTCTCTAGGACATTCAGAAGCCAAGTTATAAGCCCACAAATGTGTAACTGGACTACTTCTTTAGACACCAGATCCGGTGACCTTTGGGACATGGTTTGACCCCCTTAGGGAAGTGCTATCATCATGAAACGTTCAGATCACTTACAACTTAATAGATTCTACCTTCCTGTAATGTTTCAGCCTGATTGGACCTTGTTTTCACACAAATGGACCCAGAATGATGTGAAATTGTGCTTCGTGCAACATAATTCTGGGTGCCATTTACAAACCATAAGTGCTAATGACTCCATTCCTTTTTGTGGTTGTAGGGGCTGTTGATTGGAGTACACTAAAACAAACCTGATCTCTCTAGGACATTCAGAAGCCAAGTTTTAAGCCCACAAATGTGTAACTGGACTACTTCTTTAAATTGACACCAGATCCGGTGACCTTTGGGACATGGTTTGACCCCCTTAGGAAAGCGCTATCATCATGAAACGTTCAGATCCCTTACAACTCAATAGATTCTACCTTCCTGTAACATTTCAGCCTGATTGGACCTTGTTTTCATACAAATGAACCCAGAATGATGTGAAATTGTGCTTCGTGCAACATAATTCTGGGTGCCATTTACAAACCATAAGTGCTAATGACTCCATTCCTTTTTGTGGTTGTAGGGGCTTTTGATTGGAATACACTAAAACAAACCTAACCTCTCTAGAACATTCAGAAGCCAAGTTATAAGCCCACAAAGGTGTAACTGGACTACTTCTTTAAATTGACACCAGATCCGGTGACCTTTGGGACATGGTTTGACCCCCTTAGGAAAGTGCTATCATCATGAAACGTTCAGATCACTTACAACTCAATAGATTCTACCTTCCTGTAACGTTTCAGCCTGATTGGACCTTGTTTTCACACAAATGAACCCAGAATGATGTGAAATTGTGCTTCGTGCAACATAATTCTGGGTGCCATTTAAAAACCATAAGTGCTAATGACTCCATTCCTTTTTGTGGTTGTAGGGGCTGTTGATTGGAGTATACTAAAACAAACCTGATCTCTCTAGGACATTCAGAAGCCAAGTTATAAGCCCACAAATGTGTAACTGGACTACTTCTTTAGACACCAGATCCGGTGACCTTTGGGACATGGTTTGACCCCCTTAGGGAAGTGCTATCATCATGAAACGTTCAGATCACTTACAACTTAATAGATTCTACCTTCCTGTAATGTTTCAGCCTGATTGGACCTTGTTTTCACACAAATGGACCCAGAATGATGTGAAATTGTGCTTCGTGCAACATAATTCTGGGTGCCATTTACAAACCATAAGTGCTAATGACTCCATTCCTTTTTGTGGTTGTAGGGGCTGTTGATTGGAGTACACTAAAACAAACCTGATCTCTCTAGGACATTCAGAAGCCAAGTTTTAAGCCCACAAATGTGTAACTGGACTACTTCTTTAAATTGACACCAGATCCGGTGACCTTTGGGACATGGTTTGACCCCCTTAGGAAAGCGCTATCATCATGAAACGTTCAGATCCCTTACAACTCAATAGATTCTACCTTCCTGTAACATTTCAGCCTGATTGGACCTTGTTTTCATACAAATGAACCCAGAATGATGTGAAATTGTGCTTCGTGCAACGTAATTCTGGGTGCCATTTACAAACCATAAGTGCTAATGACTCCATTCCTTTTTGTGGTTGTAGGGGCTTTTGATTGGAGTACACTAAAACAAACCTAACCTCTCTAGAACATTCAGAAGCCAAGTTATAAGCCCACAAAGGTGTAACTGGACTACTTCTTTAAAGTGACATCAGGCCCGGTGACATTTGGGACCTGGTTTGACCCCCTATAGGAATGTGCGATCATCTTGAAACGTTCAGATCACTTACAACTCAATAGATTCTACCTTCCTGTAACGTTTCAGCCTGATTGGACCTTGTTTTTACACAAATGAACCCAGAATGATGTGAAATTGTGCTTCGTGCAACATAATTCTGGGTGCCATTTAAAAACCATAAGTGCTAATGACTCCATTCCTTTTTGTGGTTGTAGGGGCTGTTGATTGGAGTACACTAAAATAAACCTGATCGCTCTAGAACATTCAGAAGCCAAGGTTTAAGCCCACAAATGTGTAACTGGACTACTTCTTTAAATTGACACCAGATCCGGTGACCTTTGGGACATGGTTTGACCCCCTTAGGAAAGTGCTATCATCATGAAACGTTCAGATCACTTACAACGCAATAGATTCTACCTTCCTGTAACGTTTCAGCCTGATTGGACCTTGTTTTCACACAAATGAACCCAGAATGATGTGAAATTGTGCTTCGTGCAACATAATTCTGGGTGCCATTTAAAAACCATAAGTCTAATGACTCCATTCCTTTTTGTGGTTGTAGGGGCTGTTGATTGGAGTATACTAAAACAAACCTGATCTCTCTAGGACATTCAGAAGCCAAGTTATAAGCCCACAAATTTGTAACTGGACTACTTCTTTAGACACCAGATCCGGTGACCTTTGGGACATGGTTTGACCCCCTTAGGAAAGTGCTATCATCATGAAACGTTCAGATCACTTACAACTCAATAGATTCTACCTTCCTGTAATGTTTCAGCCTGATTGGACCTTGTTGTCACACAAATGAACCCAGAATGATGTGAAATTGTGCTTCGTGCAACATAATTCTGGGTGCCATTTAAAAACCATAAGTGCTAATGTCTCCATTCCTTTTTGTTGTTCTAGGGGCTGTTGATTGGAGTACACTAAAACAAACCTGATCGCTCTAGGACATTCAGAAGCCAAGTTATAAGCCCACAAATGTGTAACTGGACTACTTCTTTAAATTGACACCAGATCCGGTGACCTTTGAGACATGGTTTGACCCCCTTAGGAAAGTGCTATCATCATGAAACCTTCAGATCACTTACAACTCAATAGATTCTACCTTCATGTAACGTTTCAGCCTGATTGGACCTTGTTTTCACACAAATGGACCCAGAATGATGTGAAATTGTGCTTCGTGCAACATAATTCTGGGTGCCATTTAAAAACCATAAGTGCTAATGACTCCATTCCTTTTTGTGGTTGTAGGGGCTGTTGATTGGAGTACACTAAAACAAACCTGATCGCTCTAGGACATTCAGAATCCAAGTTATAAGCCCACAAATGTGTAACTGGACAACTTCTTTAAATTGACACCAGATCCGGTGACTTTTGGGACATGGTTTGACCCCCTTAGGAAAGTGCTATCATCATGAAACGTTCAGATCACTTACAACTCAATAGATTCTACCTTCCTGTAACGTTTCAGCCTGATTGGACCTTGTTTTCACACAAATGGACCCAGAATGATGTGAAATAGTGCTTCGTGCAACATAATTCTGGGTGCCATTTACAATCCATAAGTGCTAATGACTCCATTCCTTTTTGTGGATGTAGGGGCTTTTGATTGGAGTACACTACAATAAACCTGATCTCTCTAGGACATTCAGAAGCCAAGATATAAGCCCACAAATGTGTAACTGGACTACTTCTTTAAATTGACACCAGATCCGGTGACCTTTGGGACATGGTTTGACCCCCTTAGGAAAGTGCTATCATCATTAAACGTTCAGATCACTTACAACTCAATAGATTCTACCTTCCTGTAACGTTTCAGCCTGATTGGACCTTGTTTTCACACAAATGAACCCAGAATGATGTGAAATTGTGCTTCGTGCAACATAATTCTGGGTGCCATTTACAAACCATAAGTGCTAATGACTCCATTCCTTTTTGTGGTTGTAGGGGCTGTAGATTGGAGTACACTAAAACAAACCTAACCTCTCTAGGACATTCAGAAGCCAAGTTATAAGCCCACAAAGGTGTAACTGGACTACTTCTTTAAATTGACACCAGATCCGGTGACCTTTGGGACATGGTTTGACCCCCTTAGGAAAGTGCTATCATCATGAAATGTTCAGATCACTTACAACTCAATAGATTCTACCTTCTTGTAACGTTTCAGCCTGATTGGACCTTGTTTTCACACAAATGGACCCAGAATGATGTGAAATAGTGCTTCGTGAAACATAATTCTGGGTGCCATTTACAAACCATAAGTGCTAATGACTCCATTCCTTTTTGTGGTTGTAGGGGCTGTTGATTGGAGTACACTAAAATAAACTTGATCTCTCTAGGACATTCAGAAGCCAAGTTATAAGCCCACACATGTGTAACTGGACTACTTCTTTAAATTGACACCAGATCCGGTGACCTTTGGGACATGGTTTGACCCCCATAGGAAAGTGCTATCATCATGAAACGTTCAGATCACTTACAACTCAATAGATTCTACCTTCCTGTAACGTTTCAGCCTGATTGGACCTTGTTTTCACACAAATGGACCCATAATGATGTGAAATAGTGCTTCGTGCAACATAATTCTGGGTGCCATTTACAAACCATAAGTGCTAATGACTCCATTCCTTTTTGTGGTTGTAGGGGCTGTTGATTGGAGTACACTAAAACAAACCTGATCTCTCTAGGACATTCAGAAGCCAAGTTATAAGCCCACAAATGTGTAACTGGACTACTCCTTTAAATTGACTTCAGATCCGGTGACCTTTGGGACATGGTTTGACCCCCTTAGGAAAGTGCTATCATCATGAAACGTTCAGATCACTTACAACTCAATAGATTCTACCTTCCTGTAACGTTTCAGCCTGATTGGACCTTGTTTTCACACAAATGATTCCAGAATGATGTGAAATTGTGCTTTGTGCAACATAATTCTGGGTGCCATTTAAAAACCATAAGTGCTAATGACTCCATTCCTTTTTGTGGTTGTAAGGGCTGTTGATTGGAGTACACTAAAACAAACCTGATCGCTCTAGGACATTCAGAAGCCAAGTTATAAGCCCACAAATGTGTAACTGGACTACTTCTTTAAATTGACACCAGATCCGGTGACCTTTGGGACATGGTTTGACCCCCTTAGGAAAGTGCTATCATCATGAAACGTTCAGATCACTTACAACTCAATAGATTCTACCTTCCTGTAACATTTCAGCCTGATTGGACCTTGTTTTCATACAAATGAACCCAGAATTATGTGAAATTGTGCTTCGTGTAACGTAATTCTGGGTGCCATTTACAAACCATAAGTGCTAATGACTCCATTCCTTTTTGTGTTTGTAGGGGCTTTTGATTGGAGTACACTAAAACAAACCTAACCTCTCTAGGACATTCAGAAGCCAAGTTATAAGCCCACAAAGGTGTAACTGGACTACTTCTTTAAAGTGACATCAGACCCGGTGACATTTGGGACCTGGTTTGACCCCCTATTGGAATGTGCGATCATCTTGAAACGTTCAGATCACTTACAACTCAATAGATTCTACCTTCCTGTATTGTTTCAGCCTGATTGGACCTTGTTTTTACACAAATGAACCCAGAATGATGTGAAATTGTGCTTCGTGCAACATAATTCTGGGTGCCATTTAAAAACCATAAGTGCTAATGACTCCATTCCTTTTTCTGGTTGTAGGGGCTGTTGATTGGAGTACACTAAAACAAACCTGATCGCTCTAGCACATTCAGAAGCCAAGGTTTAAGCCCACAAATGTGTAACTGGACTACTTCTTTAAATTGACACCAGATCCGGTGACCTTTGGGACATGGTTTGACCCCCTTAGGAAAGTGCTATCATCATGAAACGTTCAGATCACTTACAACGCAATAGATTCTACCTTCCTGTAACGTGTCAGCCTGATTGGACCTTGTTTTCACACAAATGAACCCAGAATGATGTGAAATTGTGCTTCGTGCAACATAATTCTGGGTGCCATTTAAAAACCATAAGTCTAATGACTCCATTCCTTTTTGTGGTTGTAGGGGCTGTTGATTGGAGTATACTAAAACAAACCTGATCTCTCTAGGACATTCAGAAGCCACGTTATAAGCCCACAAATTTGTAACTGGACTACTTCTTTAGACACCAGATCCGGTGACCTTTGGGACATGGTTTGACCCCCTTAGGAAAGTGCTATCATCATAAAACGTTCAGATCACTTACAACTCAATAGATTCTACCTTCCTGTAACGTTTCAGCCTGATTGGACCTTGTTGTCACACAAATGAACCCAGAATGATGTGAAATTGTGCTTCGTGCAACATAATTCTGGGTGCCATTTAAAAACCATAAGTGCTAATGTCTCCATTCCTTTTTGTTGTTCTAGGGGCTGTTGATTGGAGTACACTAAAACAAACCTGATCGCTCTAGGACATTCAGAAGCCAAGTTATAAGCCCACAAATGTTTAACTGGACTACTTCTTTAAATTGACACCAGATCCGGTGACCTTTGAGACATGGTTTGACCCCCTTAGGAAAGTGCTATCATCATGAAACCTTCAGATCACTTACAACTCAGTAGATTCTACCTTCATGTAACGTTTCAGCCTGATTGGACCTTGTTTTCACACAATTGAACCCAGAATGATGTGAAATTGTGCTTCGTGCAACATAATTCTGGGTGCCATTTAAAAGCCATAAGTGCTAATGACTCCATTCCTTTTTGTGGTTGTAGGGGCTGTTGATTGGAGTACACTAAAACAAACCTGATCGCTCTAGGACATTCAGAAGCCAAGTTATAAGCCCACAAATGTGTAACTGGACAACTTCTTTAAATTGACACCAGATCCGGTGACTTTTGGGACATGGTTTGACCCCCTTAGGAAAGTGCTATCATCATGAAACGTTCAGATCACTTACAACTCAATAGATTCTACCTTCCTGTAACGTTTCAGCCTGATTGGACCTTGTTTTCACACAAATGGACCCAGAATGATGTGAAATAGTGCTTCGTGCAACATAATTCTGGGTGCCATTTACAATCCATAAGTGCTAATGACTCCATTCCTTTTTGTGGTTGTAGGGGCTGTTGATTGGAGTACACTACAATAAACCTGATCTCTCTAGAACATTCAGAAGCCAAGATATAAGCCCACAAATGTGTAACTGGACTACTTCTTTAAATTGACACCAGATCCGGTGACCTTTGGGACATGGTTTGACCCCCTTAGGAAAGTGCTATCATCATGAAATGTTCAGATCACTTACAACTCAATAGGTTCTACCTTCTTGTAACGTTTCAGCCTGATTGGACCTTGTTTTCACACAAATGGACCCAGAATGATGTGAAATAGTGCTTCGTGCAACATAATTCTGGGTGCCATTTACAAACCATAAGTGCTAATGACTCCATTCCTTTTTGTGGTTGTAGGGGCTGTTGATTGGAGTACACTAAAATAAACTTGATCTCTCTAGGACATTCAGAAGCCAAGTTATAAGCCCACACATGTGTAACTGGACTACTTCTTTAAATTGACACCAGATCCGGTGACCTTTGGGACATGGTTTGACCCCCTTAGAAAAGTGCTATCATCATGAAACGTTCAGATCACTTACAACTCAATAGATTCTACCTTCCTGTAACATTTCAGCCTGATTGGACCTTGTTTTCACACAAATGGACCCATAATGATGTGAAATAGTGCTTCGTGCAACATAATTCTGGGTGCCATTTACAAACCATAAGTGCTAATGACTCCATTACTTTTTGTGGTTGTAGGGGCTGTTGATTGGAGTACACTAAAATAAACCTGATCTCTCTAGGACATTCAGAAGCCAAGTTATAAGCCCACAAATGTGTAACTGGACTACTTCTTTAAATTGACACCAGATCCGGTGACCTTTGGGACATGGTTTGACCCCCTTAGGAAAGTGCTATCATCATGAAACGTTCAGATCACTTACAACTCAATAGATTCTAACTTCCTGTAACGTTTCAGCCTGATTGGACCTTGTTTTCACACAAATGAACCCAGAATGATGTGAAAGTGTGCTTTGTGCAACATAATTCTGGGTGCCATTTAAAAACCATAAGTGCTAATGACTCCATTACTTTTTGGGGTAATGGGGGCTGTTAATTGGAGCACACTAAAATAAACCTAACCTCTCTAGGACATTCAGAAGCCAAGTTATAAGCCCACAAAGATGTAACTGGTTTACTTCTTTAAAGTGACACAAGGCCCGGTGACCTTTGGGACATGGTTTTACCCCCTATAGGAATGTGCGATCATCTTGAAACGTTCAGATCAGTTACAACTCAATAGATTCTACCTTCTTATAGCGTTTCAGCCTGATTGGACCTTGTTTTCACACAAATGGACCCAGAATGAAGTGAAATTGTGCTTCGTGCAACATAATTCTGGGTGCCATTTACAAACCATAAGTGCTAATGACTCCATTCCTTTTTGTTGTTGTAGGGGCTGTTGATTGGAGTACACTAAAACAAACCTGATCTCTCTAGGACATTCAGAAGCCAAGTTATAAGCCCACAAATGTGTAACTGGACTACTTCTTTAAATTGACACCAGATCCAGTGACCTTTGGGACATGGTTTGACCCCCTTAGAAAGTGCTATCATCATGAAACGTTCAGATCACTTACAACTCAATAGATTCTACCTTCCTGTAACGTTTCAGCCTGATTGGACCTTGTTTTCACACAAATGGACCCAGAATGATGTGAAATTGTGCTTCGTGCAACATAATTCTGGGTGCCATTTACAAACCATAAGTGCTAATGACTCCATTCCTTTTTGTGGTTGTAGGGGCTGTTGATTGGAGTACACTAAAACAAACCTGATCTCTCTAGGACATTCAGAAGCCAAGTTATAAGCCCACAAAGGTGTAACTGGACTACTTCTTTAAAGTGACACCAGATCCGGTGACCTTTGCGACATGGTTTGACCCCCTTAGGAAAGTGCTATCATCATGAAACGTTCAGATCACTTACAACTCAATAGATTCTACCTTCCGGTAACGTTTCTGCCTGATTGGACCTTGTTTTCACACAAATGAACCCAGAATGATGTGAAATTGTGCTTCGTGCAACATAATTCTGGGTGCCATTTACAAACCATAAGTGCTAATGACTCCATTCCTTTTTGTGGTTGTAGGGGCTGTTGATTGGAGTACATTAAAACAAACCTGATCTTTCTAGGACATTCAGAAGCCAAGTTATAAGCCTACAAAGATGTAACTGGACTACTTCTTTAAAGTGACACCAGGCCCGGTGACCTTTGGGACATGGTTTTACCCCCTATAGGAATGTGCGATCATCTTGAAACGTTCAGATCACTTACAACTCAATAGATTCTACCTTCCTGTAACGTTTAAGCCTGATTGGACCTTGTTTTCACACAAATGGACCCAGAATGATGTGAAATTGTGCTTCTTGCAACATAATTCTGGGTGCCATTTAAGAACCATAAGTGCTAATGACTCCATTCCTTTTTGTGGTTGTAGGGGCTGTTGATTGGAGTACACTAAAACAACCCTGATCTCTCTAGGACATTCAGAAGCCAAGTTAGAAGCCCACAAATGTGTAACTGGACTACTTCTTTAAAGTGACACCAGGCCCGGTGACCTTTGGGACATGGTTTGACCCCCTATAGGAAAGTGCTATCATCATGAAACGTTCAGATCACTTACAACTCAATAGATTCTACCTTCCTGTAACGTTTCTGCCTGATTGGACCTTGTTTTCACACAAATGAACACAGAATGATGTGAAATTTTGCTTCGTGCAACATAATTCTGGGTGCCATTTACAAACCATAAGTGCTAATGACTCCATTCCTTTTTGTGTTTGTAGGGGCTGTTGATTGGAGTACATTAAAACAAAACTGACCTCTCTAGGACATTCAGAAGCCAAGTTATAAGCCCACAAATGTGTAACTGGACTACTACTTTAAATTGACACCAGATCCGGTGACATTTGGGACATGGTTTGACCCCCTTAGGAAAGTGCTATAATCATGAAACGTTCAGATCACTTACAACTCAATAGATTCTACCTTCCTGTAACGTTTCAGCCTGATTGGACCTTGTTTTCACACAAATGAACCCAGAATGATGTGAAATTGTGCTTCGTGCAACATAATTCTGGGTGCCATTTACAAACCATAAGTGCTAATGACTCCATTCCTTTTTGTGGTTGTAGGGGCTGTTGATTGGAGTACACTAAAACAAACCTGATCTCTCTAGGACATTCAGAAGCCAAGTTATATGCCCACAAATGTGTAACTGGACTACTTCTTTAAATTGACACCAGACCAGGTGACCTTTGGGACATGGTTTGACCCCCTTAGGAAAGTGCTATCATCATGAAACGTTCAGATCACTTACAACTCAATAGATTCTACCTTCCTGTAACATTTCAGCCTGATTGGACCTTGTTTTCATACAAATGAACCCAGAATGATGTGAAATTGTGCTTCGTGCAACGTAATTCTTGGTGCCATTTACAAACCATAAGTGCTAATGACTCCTTTCCTTTTTGTGGTTGTAGGGGCTTTTGATTGGAGTACACTAAAACAAACCTAACCTCTCTAGGACATTCAGAAGCCAAGTTATAAGCCCACAAAGGTGTAACTGGACTAATTCTTTAAAGTGACACCAGGCCCGGTGACATTCGGGACATGGTTTGACCCCCTATAGGAATGTGCGATCATCTTGAAACGTTCAGATCACTTACAACTCAATAGATTCTACCTTCCTGTATTGTTTCAGCCTGATTGGACCTTGTTTTTACACAAATGAACCCAGAATGATGTGAAATTGTGCTTCGTGCAACATAATTCTGGGTGCCATTTAAAAACCATAAGTCTAATGACTCCATTCATTTTCGTGGTTGTAGGGGCTGTTGATTGGAGTATACTAAAACAAACCTGATCTCTCTAGGACACTCAGAAGCCAAGTTATAAGCCCACAAATTTGTAAATGGACTACTTCTTTAGACACCAGATCCGGTGACCTTTGGGACATGGTTTGACCCCCTTAGGGAAGTGCTATCATCATGAAACGTTCAGATCACTTACAACTTAATAGATTCTACCTTCCTGTAATGTTTCAGCCTGATTGGACCTTGTTTTCACACAAATGGACCAAGAATGATGTGAAATTGTGCTTCGTGCAACATAATTCTGGGTGCCATTTACAAACCATAAGTGCTAATGACTCCATTCCTTTTTGTGGTTGTAGGGGCTGTTGATTGGAGTACACTAAAACAAACCTGACCTCTCTAGGACATTCAGAAGCCAAGTTATAAGTCCACAAATGTGTAACTGGACTCCTTCTTTAAAGTGACACCAGATCCGGTGACCTTTGGGACATGGTTTGACCCCCTTAGGAAAGTGCTATCATCATGAAACGTTCAGATCACTTACAACTCAATAGATTCTACCTTCCTGTAACGTTTCAGCCTGATTGGACCTTGTTTTCACACAAATGAACCCAGAATGATGTGAAATTGTGCTTCGTGCAACATAATTGTGGGTGCCATTTAAAAACCATAAGTGCTAATGACTCCATTCCTTTTTGTGGTTGTAGGGGCTGTTGATTGGAGTACACTAAAACAAACCTAACCTATCTAGGACATTCAGAAGCCAAGTTATAAGCCCACAAAGGTGTAACTGGACTACTTCTTTAAAGTGACACCAGATCCGGTGACCTTTGGGACATGGTTTGACCCCCTTAGGAAAGTGCTATCATCATGAAACGTTCAGATCACTTACAACTCAATAGATTCTACCTTCCTGTAACGTTTCAGCCTGATTGGACCTTGTTTTCACACAAATGGACCCAGAATGATGTGAAATTGTGCTTCGTGCAACATAATTCTGGGTGCCATTTACAAACCATAAGTGCTAATGACTCCATTCCTTTTTGTGGTTGTAGGGGCTGTTGATTGGAGTACACTAAAACAAACCTAACCTCTCTAGGACATTCAGAAGCCAAGTTATAAGCCCACAAAGGTGTAACTGGACTACTTCTTTAAAGTGACACCAGGCCCGGTGACCTTTGGGACATGGTTTTACCCCCTATAGGAATGTGCGATCATCTTGAAACGTTCAGATCACTTACAACTCAATAGATTCTACCTTCTTGTAGCGTTTCAGCCTGATTGGACCTTGTTTTCACACAAATGGACCCAGAATGATGTGAAATTGTGCTTCGTGCAACATAATTCTGGGTGCCATTTACAAACCATAAGTGCTAATGACTCCATTCCTTTTTGTGGTTGTAGGGGCTGTTGATTGCAGTACATTAAAACAAAACTGACCTCTCTAGGACATTCAGAAGCCAAGTTATAAGCCCACAAATGTGTATCTGGACTACTACTTTAAATTGACACCAGATCCGGTGACATTTGGGACATGGTTTGACCCCCTTAGGAAAGTGCTATCATCATGAAACGTTCAGATCACTTACAACTGAATAGATTCTACCTTCCTGTAACGTTTCAGCCTGATTGGACCTTGTTTTCACACAAATGAACCCAGAATGATGTGAAATTGTGCTTCGTGCAACATAATTCTGGGTGCCATTTAAAAACCATAAGTGCTAATGACTCCATTCCTTTTTGTGGTTGTAGGGGCTGTTGATTGGAGTATACTAAAACAAACCTGATCTCTCTAGGACATTCAGAAGCCAAGTTATAAGCCCACAAATGTGTAACTGGACTACTTCTTTAGACACCAGATCCGGTGACCTTTGGGACATGGTTTGACCCCTTTAGGGAAGTGCTATCATCATGAAACGTTCAGATCACTTACAACTTAATAGATTCTACCTTCCTGTAATGTTTCAGCCTGATTGGACCTTGTTTTCACACAAATGGACCCAGAATGATGTGAAATTGTGCTTCGTGCAACATAATTCTGGGTGCCATTTACAAACCATAAGTGCTAATGACTCCATTCCTTTTTGTGGTTGTAGGGGCTGTTGATTGGAGTACACTAAAACAAACCTGATCTCTCTAGGACATTCAGAAGCCAAGTTATATGCCCTCAAATGTGTAACTGGACTACTTCTTTAAATTGACACCAGATCCGGTGACCTTTGGGACATGGTTTGACCCCCTTAGGAAAGTGCTATCATCATGAAACGTTCAGATCATTTACAACTCAATAGATTCTACCTTCCTGTAACGTTTCAGCCTGATTGGACCTTGTTTTCACACAAATGAACACAGAATGATGTGAAATTGTGCTTCGTGCAACATAATTCTGGGTGCCATTTAAAAACCATAAGTGCTAATGACTCCATTCCTTTTTGTGGTTGTAGGGGCTGTTGATTGGAGTACACTAAAACAAACCTGATCGCTCTAGGACATTAAGAAGCCAAGTTATAAGCCCACAAATGTGTAACTGGACTACTTCTTTAAATTGACACCAGATCCGGTGACCTTTGGGACATGGTTTGACCCCCTTAGGAAAGTGCTATCATCATGAAACGTTCAGATCACTTACAACTCAATAGATTCTACCTTCCTGTAACATTTCAGCCTGATTGGACCTTGTTTTCATACAAATGAACCCAGAATGATGTGAAATTGTGCTTCGTGCAACGTAATTCTGGGTGCCATTTACAAACCATAAGTGCTAATGACTCCTTTCCTTTTTGTGGTTGTAGGGGCTTTTGATTGGAGTACACTAAAACAAACCTAACCTCTCTAGGACATTCAGAAGCCAAGTTATAAGCCCACAAAGGTGTAACTGGACTACTTCTTTAAAGTGACACCAGGCCCGGTGACATTTGGGACATGGTTTGACCCCCTATAGGAATGTGCGATCATCTTGAAACGTTCAGATCACTTACAACTCAATAGATTCTACCTTCCTGTATTGTTTCAGCCTGATTGGACCTTGTTTTTACACAAATGAACCCAGAATGATGTGAAATTGTGCTTCGTGCAACATAATTCTGGGTGCCATTTAAAAACCATAAGTCTAATGACTCCATTCCTTTTCGTGGTTGTAGGGGCTGTTGATTGGAGTATACTAAAACAAACCTGATCTCTCTAGGACACTCAGAAGCCAAGTTATAAGCCCACAAATTTGTAAATGGACTACTTCTTTAGACACCAGATCCGGTGACCTTTGGGACATGGTTTGACCCCCTTAGGGAAGTGCTATCATCATGAAACGTTCAGATCACTTACAACTTAATAGATTCTACCTTCCTGTAATGTTTCAGCCTGATTGGACCTTGTTTTCACACAAATGGACCAAGAATGATGTGAAATTGTGCTTCGTGCAACATAATTCTGGGTGCCATTTACAAACCATAAGTGCTAATGACTCCATTCCTTTTTGTGGTTGTAGGGGCTGTTGATTGGAGTACACTAAAACAAACCTGACCTCTCTAGGACATTCAGAAGCCAAGTTATAAGTCCACAAATGTGTAACTGGACTCCTTCTTTAAAGTGACACCAGATCCGGTGACCTTTGGGACATGGTTTGACCCCCTTAGGAAAGTGCTATCATCATGAAACGTTCAGATCACTTACAACTCAATAGATTCTACCTTCCTGTAACGTTTCAGCCTGATTGGACCTTGTTTTCACACAAATGAACCCAGAATGATGTGAAATTGTGCTTTGTGCAACATAATTCTGGATGCCATTTAAAAACCATAAGTGCTAATGACTCCATTCCTTTTTGTGGTTGTAGGGGCTGTTGATTGGAGTACACTAAAACAAACCTAACCTATCTAGGACATTCAGAAGCCAAGTTATAAGCCCACAAAGGTGTAACTGGACTACTTCTTTAAAGTGACACCAGATCCGGTGAACTTTGGGACATGGTTTGACCCCCTTAGGAAAGTGCTATCATCATGAAACGTTCAGATCACTTACAACTCAATAGATTCTACCTTCCTGTAACGTTTCAGCCTGATTGGACCTTGTTTTCACACAAATGGACCCAGAATGATGTGAAATTGTGCTTCGTGCAACATAATTCTGGGTGCCATTTAAAAACCATAAGTGCTAATGACTCCATTCCTTTTTGTGGTTGTAGGGGCTGTTGATTGGAGTACACTAAAATAAACCTGATCTCTCTAGGACATTCAGAAGCCAAGTTATAAGCCCACAAATGTGTAATTGAACTACTTCTTTAAATTGACACCAGATCCGGTGACCTTTGGGACATGGTTTGACCCCCTTAGGAAAGTGCTATCATCATGAAACGTTCAGATCACTTACAACTCAATAGATTCTACCTTCCTGTAACGTTTCAGCCTGATTGGACCTTGTTTTCACACAAATGGACCCAGAATGATGTGAAATTGTGCTTCGTGCAACATAATTCTGGGTGCCATTTACAAACCATAAGTGCTAATGACTCCATTCCTTTTTGTGGTTGTAGGGGCTGTTGATTGGAGTACACTAAAACAAACCTAACCTCTCTAGGACATTCAGAAGCCAAGTTATAAGCCCACAAAGGTTTAACTGGACTACTTCTTTAAAGTGACACCAGGCCCGGTGACCTTTGGGACATTGTTTTACCCCCTATAGGAATGTGCGATCATCTTGAAACGTTCAGATCACTTACAACTCAATAGATTCTACCTTCTTGTAGGGTTTCAGCCTGATTGGACCTTGTTTTCACACAAATAGACCCAGAATGATGTGAAATTGTGCTTCGTGCAACATAATTCTGGGTGCCATTTACAAACCATAAGTGCTAATGACTCCATTCCTTTTTGTGGTTGTAGGGGCTGTTGATTGGAGTACACTAAAACAAACCTGATCTCTCTAGGACATTCAGAAGCCAAGTTATAAGCCCACAAATTTGTAACTGGACTACTTCTTTAAATTGACACCAGATCCGGTGATCTTTGGGACATGGTTTGACCCCCTTAGGAAAGCGCTATCATCATGAAACGTTCAGATCACTTACAACTCAATAGATTCTAGCTTCCTGTAACGTTTCAGCCTGATTGGACCTTGTTTTCACACAAATGAACCCAGAATGATGTGAAATTGTGCTTCGTGCAACATAATTCTGGGTGCCATTTAAAAACCATAAGTGCTAATGACTCCATTCCTTTTTGTGGTTGTAGGGGCTGTTGATTGGAGTACACTAAAACAAACCTGATCTCTCTAGGACATTCAGAAGCCAAGTTATAAGCCCACAAAAGTGTAACTGAACTACTTCTTTAAATTGACACCAGATCCGGTGACCTTCGGGACATGGTGTGACCCCCTTAGGAAAGTGCTATCATCATTAAACGTTCAGATCACTTACAACTTAATAGATTCTACCTTCCTGTAACGTTTCAGCCTGATTGGACCTTGTTTTCACACAAATGAACCCAGAATGATGTGAAATTGTGCTTCGCGCAACATAATTCTGGGTGCCATTTACAAACCATAAGTGCTAATGACTCCATTCCTTTTTGTGGTTTTAGGGGCTGTAGATTGGAGTACACTAAAACAAACCTAACCTCTCTAGGACATTCAGAAGCCAAGTTATAAGCCCACAAAGGTGTAACTGGACTACTTCTTTAAATTGACACCAGATCCGGTGACCTTTGGGACATGGTTTGACCCCCTTAGGAAAGTGCTATCATCATGAAATGTTCAGATCACTTACAACTCAATAGATTCTACCTTCTTGTAACGTTTCAACCTGATTGGACCTTGTTTTCACACAAATGGACCCAGAATGATGTGAAATAGTGCTTCGTGCAACATAATTCTGGGTGCCATTTACAAACCATAAGTGCTAATGACTCCATTCCTTTTTGTGGTTGTAGGGGCTGTTGATTGGAGTACACTAAAATAAACTTGATCTCTCTAGGACATTCAGAAGCCAAGTTATAAGCCCACACATGTGTAACTGGACTACTTCTTTAAATTGACACCAGATCTGGTGACCTTTGGGACATGGTTTGACCCCCTTAGGAAAGTGCTATCATCATGAAACGTTCAGATCACTTACAACTCAATAGATTCTACCTTCCTGTAACGTTTCAGCCTGATTGGACCTTGTTTTCACACAAATGGACCCAGAATGATGTGAAATAGTGCTTCGTGCAACATAATTCTGGGTGCCATTTACAAACCATAAGTGCTAATGACTCCATTCCTTTTTGTGGTTGTAGGGGCTGTTGATTGGAGTACACTAAAATAAACCTGATCTCTCTAGGACATTCAGAAGCCAAGTTATAAGCCCACAAATGTGTAACTGGACTACTTCTTTAAATTGACACCAGATCCGGTGACCTTTGGGACATGGTTTGACCCCCTTAGGAAAGTGCTATCATCATGAAACGTTCAGATCACTTACAACTCAATAGATTCTACCTTCCTGTAACGTTTCAGCCTGATTGGACCTTGTTTTCACACAAATGGACCCAGAATCATGTGAAATTGTGCTTCGTGCAACATAATTCTGGGTGCCATTTAAAAACCATAAGTGCTAATGACTCCATTCCTTTTTGTGGTTGTAGGGGCTGTTGATTGGAGTATACTAAAACAAACCTGATCTCTCTAGGACATTCAGAAGCCACGTTATAAGCCCACAAATGTGTAACTGGACTACTTCTTTAAATTGACACCAGATCCGGTGACCTTTGGGACATGGTTTGACCCCCTTAGGAAAGTGCTATCATCATGAAACGTTCAGATCACTTACAACTCAATAGATTCTAACTTCCTGTAACGTTTCAGCCTGATTGGACCTTGTTTTCACACAAATGAACCCAGAATGATGTGAAAGTGTGCTTCGTGCAACATAATTCTGGGTGCCATTTAAAAACC
This sequence comes from Nothobranchius furzeri, assembly GCF_043380555.1. NCBI lineage: Eukaryota > Metazoa > Chordata > Actinopteri > Cyprinodontiformes > Nothobranchiidae > Nothobranchius > Nothobranchius furzeri. Next base: position 9,276,177 of record NC_091746.1, on the reverse strand, counting down.
ATAAGTGCTAATGACTCCATTCCTTTTTGGGGTAATGGGGGCTGTTAATTGGAGTACACTAAAACAAACCTAACCTCTCTAGGACATTCAGAAGCCAAGTTATAAGCCCACAAATTTGTAACTGGACTACTTCTTTAAATTGACACCAGATCCGGTGATCTTTGGGACATGGTTTGACCCCCTTAGGAAAGCGCTATCATCATGAAACGTTCAGATCACTTACAACTCAATAGATTCTAGCTTCCTGTAACGTTTCAGCCTGATTGGACCTTGTTTTCACACAAATGAACCCAGAATGATGTGAAATTGTGCTTCGTGCAACATAATTCTGGGTGCCATTTAAAAACCATAAGTGCTAATGACTCCATTCCTTTTTGTGGTTGTAGGGGCTGTTGATTGGAGTACACTAAAACAAACCTGATCTCTCTAGGACATTCAGAAGCCAAGTTATAAGCCCACAAAAGTGTAACTGAACTACTTCTTTAAATTGACACCAGATCCGGTGACCTTCGGGACATGGTGTGACCCCCTTAGGAAAGTGCTATCATCATTAAACGTTCAGATCACTTACAACTTAATAGATTCTACCTTCCTGTAACGTTTCAGCCTGATTGGACCTTGTTTTCACACAAATGAACCCAGAATGATGTGAAATTGTGCTTCGCGCAACATAATTCTGGGTGCCATTTACAAACCATAAGTGCTAATGACTCCATTCCTTTTTGTGGTTTTAGGGGCTGTAGATTGGAGTACACTAAAACAAACCTAACCTCTCTAGGACATTCAGAAGCCAAGTTATAAGCCCACAAAGGTGTAACTGGACTACTTCTTTAAATTGACACCAGATCCGGTGACCTTTGGGACATGGTTTGACCCCCTTAGGAAAGTGCTATCATCATGAAATGTTCAGATCACTTACAACTCAATAGATTCTACCTTCTTGTAACGTTTCAACCTGATTGGACCTTGTTTTCACACAAATGGACCCAGAATGATGTGAAATAGTGCTTCGTGCAACATAATTCTGGGTGCCATTTACAAACCATAAGTGCTAATGACTCCATTCCTTTTTGTGGTTGTAGGGGCTGTTGATTGGAGTACACTAAAATAAACTTGATCTCTCTAGGACATTCAGAAGCCAAGTTATAAGCCCACACATGTGTAACTGGACTACTTCTTTAAATTGACACCAGATCCGGTGACCTTTGGGACATGGTTTGACCCCCTTAGGAAAGTGCTATCATCATGAAACTTTCAGATCACTTACAACTCAATAGATTCTACCTTCCTGTAACGTTTCAGCCTGATTGGACCTTGTTTTCACACAAATGGACCCAGAATGATGTGAAATAGTGCTTCGTGCAACATAATTCTGGGTGCCATTTACAAACCATAAGTGCTAATGACTCCATTCCTTTTTGTGGTTGTAGGGGCTGTTGATTGGAGTACACTAAAATAAACCTGATCTCTCTAGGACATTCAGAAGCCAAGTTATAAGCCCACAAATGTGTAACTGGACTACTTCTTTAAATTGACACCAGATCCGGTGACCTTTGGGACATGGTTTGACCCCCTTAGGAAAGTGCTATCATCATGAAACGTTCAGATCACTTACAACTCAATAGATTCTACCTTCCTGTAACGTTTCAGCCTGATTGGACCTTGTTTTCACACAAATGGACCCAGAATCATGTGAAATTGTGCTTCGTGCAACATAATTCTGGGTGCCATTTAAAAACCATAAGTGCTAATGACTCCATTCCTTTTTGTGGTTGTAGGGGCTGTTGATTGGAGTATACTAAAACAAACCTGATCTCTCTAGGACATTCAGAAGCCACGTTATAAGCCCACAAATGTGTAACTGGACTACTTCTTTAAATTGACACCAGATCCGGTGACCTTTGGGACATGGTTTGACCCCCTTAGGAAAGTGCTATCATCATGAAACGTTCAGATCACTTACAACTCAATAGATTCTAACTTCCTGTAACGTTTCAGCCTGATTGGACCTTGTTTTCACACAAATGAACCCAGAATGATGTGAAATTGTGCTTCGTGCAACATAATTCTGGGTGCCATTTAAAAACCATAAGTGCTAATGACTCCATTCCTTTTTGGGGTAATGGGGGCTGTTAATTGGAGTACACTAAAACAAACCTAACCTCTCTAGGACATTCAGAAGCCAAGTTATAAGCCCACAAAGATGTAACTGGACTACTTCTTTAAAGTGACACCAGGCCCGGTGACCTTTGGGACATGGTTTTACCCCCTATAGGAATGTGCGATCATCTTGAAACGTTCAGATCACTTACAACTCAATAGATTCTACCTTCTTATAGCGTTTCAGCCTGATTGGACCTTGTTTTCACACAAATGGACCCAGAATGAAGTGAAATTGTGCTTCGTGCAACATAATTCTGGGTGCCATTTACAAACCATAAGTGCTAATGACTCCATTCCTTTTTGTGGTTGTAGGGGCTGTTGATTGGAGTACACTAAAACAAACCTGATCTCTCTAGGACATTCAGAAGCCAAGTTATAAGCCCACAAATGTGTAACTGGACTACTTCTTTAAATTGACACCAGATCCAGTGACCTTTGGAACATGGTTTGACCCCCTTAGGAAAGTGCTATCATCATGAAACGTTCAGATCACTTACAACTCAATAGATTCTACCTTCTTGTAACGTTTCAGCCTGATTGGACCTTGTTTTCACACAAATGGACCCAGAATGATGTGAAATTGTGCTTCGTGCAACATAATTCTGGGTGCCATTTACAAACCATAAGTGCTAATGACTCCATTCCTTTTTGTGGTTGTAGGGGCTGTTGATTGGAGTACACTAAAACAAACCTGATCTCTCTAGGACATTCAGAAGCCAATTTATAAGCCCACAAATGTGTAACTGGACTACTTCTTTAAAGTGACACCAGATCCGGTGACCTTTGCGACATGGTTTGACCCCCTTAGGAAAGTGCTATCATCATGAAACGTTCAGATCACTTACAACTCAATAGATTCTACCTTCCTGTAACGTTTCTGCCTGATTGGACCTTGTTTTCACACAAATGGACCCAGAATGATGTGAAATTGTGCTTCGTGCAACATAATTCTGGGTGCCATTTAAGAACCATAAGTGCTAATGACTCCATTCCTTTTTGTGGTTGTAGGGGCTGTTGATTGGAGTATACTAAAACAAACCTGATCTCTCTAGGACACTCAGAAGCCAAGTTATAAGCCCACAAATTTGTAAATGGACTACTTCTTTAGACACCAGATCCGGTGACCTTTGGGACATGGTTTGACCCCCTTAGGGAAGTGCTATCATCATGAAACGTTCAGATCACTTACAACTTAATAGATTCTACCTTCCTGTAATGTTTCAGCCTGATTGGACCTTGTTTTCACACAAATGGACCAAGAATGATGTGAAATTGTGCTTCGTGCAACATAATTCTGGGTGCCATTTACAAACCATAAGTGCTAATGACTCCATTCCTTTTTGTGGTTGTAGGGGCTGTTGATTGGAGTACACTAAAACAAACCTGACCTCTCTAGGACATTCAGAAGCCAAGTTATAAGCCCACAAATGTGTAACTGGACTACTTCTTTAGACACCAGATCCGGTAACCTTTGGGACATGGTTTGACCCCCTTAGGGAAATGCTATCATCATGAAACGTTCAGATCACTTACAACTTAATAGATTCTACCTTCCTGTAATGTTTCAGCCTGATTGGACCTTGTTTTCACACAAATGGACCCAGAATGATGTGAAATTGTGCTTCGTGCAACATAATTCTGGGTGCCATTTACAAACCATAAGTGCTAATGACTCCATTCCTTTTTGTGGTTGTAGGGGCTGTTGATTGGAGTACATTAAAACAAACCTGACCTCTCTAGGACATTCAGAAGCCAAGTTATAAGCCCACAAATGTGTAACTGGACTACTACTTTAAATTGACACCAGATCCGGTGACATTTGGTACATGGTTTGACCCCCTTAGGAAAGTGCTATCATCATGAAACGTTCAGATCACTTACAACTCAATAGATTCTACCTTCCTGTAACATTTCAGCCTGATTGGACCTTGTTTTCATACAAATGAACCCAGAATGATGTGAAATTGTGCTTCGTGCAACGTAATTCTGGGTGCCATTTACAAACCATAAGTGCTAATGACTCCATTCCTTTTTGTGGTTGTAGGGGCTTTTTATTGGAGTACACTAAATAAAACCTAACCTCTCTAGGACATTCAGAAGCCAAGTTATAAGCCCACAAAGGTGTAACTGGACTACTTCTTTAAAGTGACACCAGGCCCGTTGACATTTGGGACATGGTTTGACCCCCTTAGGAATGTGCGATCATCTTGAAACGTTCAGATCACTTACAACTCAATAGATTCTACCTTCCTGTATTGTTTCAGCCTGATTGGACCTTGTTTTTACACAAATGAACCCAGAATGATGTGAAATTGTGCTTCGTGCAACATAATTCTGGGTGCCATTTAAAAACCATAAGTGCTAATGACTCCATTCCTTTTTGTGGTTGTAGGGGCTGTTGATTGGAGTACACTAAAACAAACCTGATCGCTCTAGGACATTCAGAAGCCAAGGTTTAAGCCCACAAATGTGTAACTGGACTACTTCTTTAAATTGACACCAGATCCGGTGACCTTTGGGACATGGTTTGACCCCCTTAGGAAAGTGCTATCATCATGAAACGTTCAGATCACTTACAACGCAATAGATTCTACCTTCCTGTAACGTTTCAGCCTGATTGGACCTTGTTTTCACACAAATGAACCCAGAATGATGTGAAATTGTGCTTCGTGCAACATAATTCTGGGTGCCATTTAAAAACCATAAGTCTAATGACTCCATTCCTTTTTGTGGTTGTAGGGGCTGTTGATTGGAGTATACTAAAACAAACCTGAACTCTCCAGGACATTCATAAGCCAAGTTATAAGCCCACAAATTTGTAACTGGACTACTTCTTTAGACACCAGATCCGGTGACCCTTGGGACATGGTTTGACCCCCTTAGGGAAGTGCTATCATCATGAAACGTTCAGATCACTTACAACTTAATAGATTCTACCTTCCTGTAATGTTTCAGCCTGATTGGACCTTGTTTTCACACAAATGGACCCAGAATGATGTGAAATTGTGCTTCGTGCAACATAATTCTGGGTGCCGTTTACAAACCATAAGTGCTAATGACTCCATTCCTTTTTGTGGTTGTAGGGGCTGTTGATTGGTGTACATTAAAACAAACCTGACCTCTCTATGACATTCAGAAGCCAAGTTATAAGCCCACAAATGTGTAACTGGACTACTACTTTAAATTGACACCAGATCCGGTGACATTTGGGACATGGTTTGACCCCCTTAGGAAAGTGCTATCATCATGAAACGTTCAGATCACTTACAACTCAATAGATTCTACCTTCTTGTAACGTTTCAGCCTGATTGGACCTTGTTTTCACACAAATGGACCCAGAATGATGTGAAATAGTGCTTCGTGCAACATAATTCTGGGTGCCATTTACAAACCATAAGTGCTAATGACTCCATTCCTTTTTGTGGTTGTAGGGGCTGTTGATTGGAGTACACTAAAATAAACTTGATCTCTCTAGGACATTCAGAAGCCAAGTTATAAGCCCACAAATGTGTAACTGGACTACTTCTTTAAATTCACACCAGATCCGGTGACCTTTGGGACATGGTTTGACCCCCTTAGGAAAGTGCTATCATCATGAAACGTTCAGATCACTTACAACTCAATAGATTCTACCTTCCTGTAACGTTTCAGCCTGATTGGACCGTGTTTTCACACAAATGGACCGAGAATCATGTGAAATTGTGCTTCGTGCAACATAATTCTGGGTGCCATTTAAAAACCATAAGTGCTAATGACTCCATTCCTTTTTGTGGTTGTAGGGGCTGTTGATTGGAGTATACTAAAACAAACCTGATCTCTCTAGGACATTCAGAAGCCACTTTATAAGCCCACAAATGTGTAACTGGACTACTTCTTTAAATTGACACCAGATCCGGTGACCTTTGGGACATGGTTTGACCCCCTTAGGAAAGTGCTATCATCATGAAACGTTCAGATCACTTACAACTCAATAGATTCTACCTTCCTGTAACGTTTCAGCCTGATTGGACCTTGTTTTCACACAAATGAACCCAGAATGATGTGAAAGTGTGCTTCGTGCAACATAATTCTGGGTGCCATTTAAAAACCATAAGTGCTAATGACTCCATTCCTTTTTGGGGTAATGGGGGCTGTTAATTGGAGTACACTAAAACAAACCTAACCTCTCTAGGACATTCAGAAGCCAAGTTATAAGCCCACAAAGATGTAACTGGACTACTTCTTTAAAGTGACACCAGGCCCGGTGACCTTTGGGACATGGTTTTACCCCCTATAGGAATGTGCGATCATCTTGAAACGTTCAGATCACTTACAACTCAATAGATTCTACCTTCTTATAGCGTTTCAGCCTGATTGGACCTTGTTTTCACACAAATGGACCCAGAATGAAGTGAAATTGTGCTTCGTGCGACATAATTCTGGGTGCCATTTACAAACCATAAGTGCTAATGACTCCATTCCTTTTTGTGGTTGTAGGGGCTGTTGATTGGAGTACAGTAAAACAAACCTGATCTCTCTAGGACATTCAGAAGCCAAGTTATAAGCCCACAAATGTGTAACTGGACTACTTCTTTAAATTGACACCAGATCCAGTGACCTTTGGAACATGGTTTGACCCCCTTAGGAAAGTGCTATCATCATGAAACGTTCAGATCACTTACAACTCAATAGATTCTACCTTCTTGTAACGTTTCAGCCTGATTGGACCTTGTTTTCACACAAATGGACCCAGAATGATGTGAAATCGTGCTTCGTGCAACATAAATCTGGGTGCCATTTACAAACCATAAGTGCTAATGACTCCATTACTTTTTGTGGTTGTAGGGGCTGTTGATTGGAGTACACTAAAACAAACCTGATCTCTCTAGGACATTCAGAAGCCAAGTTATAAGCCCACAAATGTGTAACTGGACTACTTCTTTAAAGTGACACCAGATCCGGTGACCTTTGCAACATGGTTTGACCCCCTTAGGAAAGTGCTATCATCATGAAACGTTCAGATCACTTACAACTCAATAGATTCTACCTTCCTGTAACGTTTCTGCCTGATTGGACCTTGTTTTCACACAAATGAACCCAGAATGATGTGAAATTGTGCTTCGTGCAACATAATTCTGGGTGCCATTTACAAACCATAAGTGCTAATGACTCCATTCCTTTTTGTGGTTGTAGGGGCTGTTGATTGGAGTACATTAAAACAAACCTGATCTCTCTAGGACATTCAGAAGCCAAGTTATAAGCCTACAAAGATGTAACTGGACTACTTCTTTAAAGTGACACCAGGCCCGGTGACCTTTGGGACATGGTTTTACCCCCTATAGGAATGTGCGATCATCTTGAAACGTTCAGATCACTTACAACTCAATAGATTCTACCTTCCTGTAACGTTTCAGCCTGACTGGACCTTGTTTTCACACAAATGGACCCAGAATGATGTGAAATTGTGCTTCGTGCAACATAATTCTGGGTGCCATTTAAGAACCATGAGTGCTAATGACTCCATTCCTTTTTGTGGTTGTAGGGGCTAATGATTGGAGTACACTAAAACAACCCTGATCTCTCTAGGACATTCAGAAGCCAAGTTATAAGCCCACAAAGGTGTAACTGGACTACTTCTTTAAAGTGACACCAGGCCCGGTGACCTTTGGGACATGATTTGACCCCCTATAGGAAAGTGCTATCATCATGAAACGTTCAGATCACTTACAACTAGGGATGGGTACCTTTGACATTTGAATCGATCCGGTACTAATTCCCGGTACCTACGAGTCGATACCGGTACTTAACGGTACCAATTTTCGATACTTTTGAGTGTTTATTATTTTAATTCTCTTTTATAATTAAATATATATTTTTCTCAATATATAACCATATTTGATAAATATCACGATAAATAACATACAAGTTTGTATTTTAACTTCGTCCTTGTAGTTTTATAAGCTGATAATTAAACTGAAGCAAACATCTTTACTGTGAACTAAATTTACTGTGTATCTTCATTCCTTTTGCCGTCCTTTTTCATTTGATTTTTCCTACTAGGAAGTTAGAATTTCCGAGGAGAAAGCGAACGCACCATTAGCTGATAACAACGGTGGCAATGGAAGCTAACATATCAAGCTAACGTTATCTTTAACAGTTTATTTAGCTGCTGGAGCAGATTAAAACGATGATGCCTCAAACTTAGATCGTTGTCGCTGGTTTTACCTTCACCCATTCACCCGTCGCATTTAGTAAAGTAAAGCCAAACTTTAGAGCGCGTTCATGTTCTTCTAGTCGGAAATTCGGAGTTCCGAGGAGAAAGCGAACGCACCATTAGCGAAACGGAAGCTAACAAATCAAGGTAACGTTATCTTAAACATTTTATTTACCTACTGGAGCAGATTAGGATGAGGATGTCTCACTTAGATCGTTGTCTGTCGCTAGTTTCATCACCCAGTTACCCATCACATTTAGTGAAGTGGACCCAAGCTTTAGCGTGCGTTCTTTCTACCATGCTTGCTCTGTTTACAACGGGCTCGCAGGGACCGGCGACATAACACTCTTGCGCATGCGCACCTGTCTTGGCAGTACTGAAACGAGGCACCGTTTGAAATGACGTGAATCGGTGTTCGGTCGGTACTGTGGAATTCGGTCGGTACCTTAAAAAGTACCGAATTCGGTACTCATCCCTACTTACAACTCAATAGATTCTACCTTCCTGTAACGTTTCTGCCTGATTGGACCTTGTTTTCACACAAATGAACCCAGAATGATGTGAAATTTTGCTTCGTGCAACATAATTCTGGGTGCCATTTACAAACCATAAGTGCTAATGACTCCATTCCTTTTTGTGGTTGTAGGGGCTGTTGATTGGAGTACATTAAAACAAACCTGACCTCTCTAGGACATTCAGAAGCCAAGTTATAAGCCTACAAATGTGTAACTGGACTACTACTTTAAATTGACACCAGATCCGGTGACATTTGGGACATGGTTTGACCCCCTTAGGAAAGTGCTATCATCATGAAACGTTCAGATCACTTACAACTCAATAGATTCTACCTTCCTGTAACGTTTCAGCCTGATTGGACCTTGTTTTCACACAAATGAACCCAGAATGATGTGAAATTGTGCTTCGTGCAACATAATTCTGGGTGCCATTTAAAAACCATAAGTGCTAATGACTCCAATCCTTTTTGTGGTTGTAGGGGCTGTTGATTGGAGTATACTTAAACAAACCTGATCTCTCTAGGACATTCAGAAGCCAAGTTATAAGCCCACAAATGTGTAACTGGACTACTTCTTTAAATTGACACCAGATCCGGTGACCTTTGGGACATGGTTTGACCCCCTTAGGAAAGTGCTATCATCATGAAACGTTCAGATCACTTACAACTCAATAGATTCTACCTTCCTGTAACGTTTCAGCCTGATTGGACCTTGTTTTCACACAAATGAACCCAGAATGATGTGAAATTGTGCTTCGTGCAACATAATTCTGGGTGCCATTTAAAAACCATAAGTGCTAATGACTCCATTCCTTTTTGTGGTTGTAGGGGCTGTTGATTGGAGTACACTAAAACAAACCTGATCGCTCTAGGACATCCAGAAGCCAAGTTATAAGCCCACAAATGTGTAACTGGACTACTTCTTTAAATTGACACCAGATCCGGTGACCTTTGGGACATGGTTTGACCCCCTTAGGAAAGTGCTATCATCATGAAACGTTCAGATCACTTACAACTCAATAGATTCTACCTTCCTGTAACATTTCAGTCTGATTGGACCTTGTTTTCATACAAATGAACCCAGAATGATGTGAAATTGTGCTTCGTGCAACATAATTCTTGGTGAAATTTAAAAACCATAAGTGCTAATGACTTCATTCCTTTTTGTGGTTGTAGGGGCTTTTGATTGGAGTACACTAAAACAAACCTAACCTCTCTAGGACATTCAGAAGCCAAGTTATAAGCCCACAAAGGTGTAACTGGACTACTTCTTTAAAGTGACACCAGACCCGGTGACATTTGGGACATGGTTTGACCCCCTATAGGAATGTGCGATCATCTTGAAACGTTCAGATCACTTACAACTCAATAGATTCTACCTTCCTGTATTGTTTCAGCCTGATTGGACCTTGTTTTTACACAAATGAACCCAGAATGATGTGAAATTGTGCTTCGTGCAACATAATTCTGGGTGCCATTTAAAAACCATAAGTGCTAATGTCTCCATTCCTTTTTGTGGTTGTAGGGGCTGTTGATTGGAGTACACTAAAACAAACCTGATCGCTCTAGGACATTCAGAAGCCAAGGTTTAAGCCCACAAATGTGTAACTGGACTACTTCTTTAAATTGACACCAGATCCGGTGACCTTTGGGACATGGTTTGACCCCCTTAGGAAAGTGCTATCATCATGTAACGTTCAGATCACTTACAACGCAATAGATTCTACCTTCCTGTAACGTTTCAGCCTGATTGGACCTTGTTTTCACACAAATGAACCCAGAATGATGTGACATTGTGCTTCGTGCAACATAATTCTGGGTGCCATTTAAAAACCATAAGTCTAATGACTCCATTCCTTTTTGTGGTTGTAGGGGCTGTTGATTGGAGTATACTAAAACAAACCTGATCTCTCTAGGACATTCAGAAGCCAAGTTATAAGCCCACAAATTTGTAACTGGACTACTTCTTTAGACACCAGATCCGGTGACCTTTGGGACATGGTTTGACCCCCTTAGGGAAGTGCTATCATCATGCAACGTTCAGATCACTTACAACTTAATAGATTCTACCTTCCTGTAATGTTTCAGCCTGATTGGACCTTGTTTTCAGACAAATGGACCCAGAATGATGTGAAATTGTGCTTCGTGCAACATAATTCTGGGTGCCATTTACAAACCATAAGTGCTAATGACTCCATTCCTTTTTGTGGTTGTAGGGGCTGTTGATTGGAGTACATTAAAACAAACCTGACCTCTCTAGGACATTCAGAAGCCAAGTTATAAGCACACAAATGTGTAACTGGACTACTACTTTAAATTGACACCAGATCCGGTGACATTTGGGACATGGTTTGACCCCCTTAGGAAAGTGCTATCATCATGAAACGTTCAGATCACTTACAACTCAATAGATTCTACCTTCCTGTAACGTTTCAGCCTGATTGGACCTTGTTTTCACACAAATGAACCCAGAATGATGTGAAATTGTGCTTCGTGCTACATAATTCTGGGTGCCATTTAAAAACCATAAGTGCTAATGACTCCATTCCTTTTTGTTGTTGTAGGGGCTGTTGATTGGAGTACACTAAAACAAACCTGATCGCTCTAGGACATTCAGAAGCCAAGTTATAAGCCCACAAATGTGTAACTGGACTACTTCTTTAAATTGACACCAGATCCGGTGACGTTTGGGACATGGTTTGACCCCCTTAGGAAAGTGCTATCATCATGAAACGTTCAGATCACTTACAACTCAATAGATTCTACCTTCCTGTAACATTTCAGCCTGATTGGACCTTGTTTTCATACAAATGAACCCAGAATGATGTGAAATTGTGCTTCGTGCAACGTAATTCTGGGTGCCATTTACAAACCATAAGTGCTAATGACTCCATTCCTTTTTGTGGTTGTAGGGGCTTTTGATTGGAGTACACTAAAACAAACCTAACCTCTCTAGGACATTCAGAAGCCAAGTGTTGAAACGTTACAGGAAGGTAGAATGTATTGAGTTGTAAGTGATCTGAACGTTTCATGATGATAGCACTTTCCTAAGGGGGTCAAACCATGTCCCAAAGGTCACCGGATCTAGTGGCAATTTAAAGAAGTAGTCCAGTTACACATTTGTGGGCTTATAACTTGGCTTCTGAATGTCCTAGAGAGATCAGGTTTGTTTTAATGTACTCCAATCAAGAGCCCCTACAAACACAAAAAGGAATGGAGTCATTAGCACTTATGGTTTGTAAATGGCACCCAGAATTATGTTGCACGATGCACAATTTCACATCATTCTGGGTCCATTTGTGTGAAAACAAGGTCCAATCAGGCTGAAACGCTACAAGAAGGTAGAATCTATTGAGTTGTAAGTGATCTGAACGTTTCAAGATGATCGCACATTCCTATAGGGGGTAAAACCATTTCCCAAAGGTCACCGGGCCTGGTGTCACTTTAAAGAAGTAGTCCAGTTACACCTTTGTGGGCTTATAACTTGGCTTCTGAATGTCCTACAGAGATCAGGTTTGTTTTAATGTACTCCAATCAACAGCCCCTACAACCACAAAAAGGAATGGAGATATTAGCACTTATGGTTTGTAAATGGCACCCAGAATTATGTTGCACGAAGCACAATTTCACATCATTCTGGGTTCATTTGTGTGAAAACAAGGTCCAATCAGGCTGAAACGTTACAGGAAGGTAGAATCTACTGAGTTGTAAGTGATCTGAACGTTTCATGATGATAGCACTTTCCTAATGGGGTCAAACCATGTCCCAAAGGTCACCAGAACTGGTGTCAATTTAAAGAAGTAGTCCAGTTACAAATTTGTGGGCTTATAACTAGGCTTCTGAATGTCCTAGAGAGGTTAGGTTTGTTTTAGTGTTCTCCAATCAACAGCCCCTACAACCACAAAAAGGAATGGAGTCATTAGCACTTATGGTTTGTAAATGGCACCCAGAATTATGTTGCACGAAGCACAATTTCACATCATTCTTGGTCCATTTGTGTGAAAACAAGGTCCAATCAGGCTGAAACGTTACAGGAAGGTAGAATCTATTGAGTTGTAAGTGATCTGAACGTTTCATGATGATAGCACTTTCCTAAGGGGGTCAAACTATGTCCCAAAGGTCACCGGATCTGGTGTCAATTTAAAGAAGTAGTCCAGTTACACATTTGTGGGCTTATAACTTGGCTTCTGAATGTCCTAGAGAGATCAGGTTTGTTTTAATGTACTCCAATCAACAGCCCCTACAACCACAAAAAGGAATGGAGTCATTAGCATTTATGGTTTGTAAATGGCACCCAGAATTATGTTGCACGAAGCACAATTTCACATCATTCTGGGTTCATTTGTGTGAAAACAAGGTCCAATCAGGCTGAAACGTTACAGGAAGGTAGAATCTATTTAGTTGTAAGTGATCTGAACGTTTCATGATGATAGCACTTTCCTAAGGGGGTCAAACCATGTCGCAAAGGTCACCGGATCTGGTGTCAATTTAAAGAAGTAGTCCAGTTACACATTTGTGGGGTTATAACTTGGCTTCTGAATGTCCTAGAGATATCAGGTTTGTTTTAATGTACTCCAATCAACAGCCCCTACAACCACAAAAATGAATGGAGTCATTAGCACTTATGGTATGTAAATGGCACCCAGAATTATGTTGCACGAAGCACAATTTCACATCATTCTGGGTTCATTTGTGTGAAAACAAGGTCCAATCAGGCTGAAACGTTACAGGAAGGTAGAATGTATTGAGTTGTAAATGATCTGAACGTTTCATGATGATAGCACTTTCCTAAGTGGGTCAAACCATGTCCCAAAGGTCACCGGATCTGGTGTCAATTTAAAGAAGTAGTCCAGTTACACATTTGTGGGCGTATAACTTGGCTTCTGAATGTCCTAGAGAGATCAGGTTTGTTTTAATGTACTCCAATCAAGGGCCCTACAAACACAAAAAGGAATGGAGTCATTAGCACTTATGGTTTGTAAATGGCACCCAGAATTATGTTGCACGATGCACAATTTCACATCATTCTGGGTCCATTTGTGTGAAAACAAGGTCCAATCAGGCTGAAACGCTACAAGAAGGCAGAATCTATTGAGTTGTAAGTGATCTGAACGTTTCAAGATGATCGCACATTCCTATAGGGGGTAAAACCATTTCCCAAAGGTCACCGGGCCTGGTGTCACTTTAAAGAAGTAGTCCAGTTACACCTTTGTGGGCTTATAACTTGGCTTCTGAATGTCCTAGAGAGATCAGGTTTGTTTTAATGTACTCCAATCAACAGCCCCTACAACCACAAAAAGGAATGGAGATATTAGCACTTATGGTTTGTAAATGGCACCCAGAATTATGTTGCACGAAGCACAATTTCACATCATTCTGGGTTCATTTGTGTGAAAACAAGGTCCAAACAGGCTGAAACGTTACAGGAATGTAGAATCTACTGAGTTGTAAGTGATCTGAACGTTTCATGATGATAGCACTTTCCTAATGGGGTCAAACCATGTCCCAAAGGTCACCGGAACTGGTGTCAATTTAAAGAAGTAGTCCAGTTACACATTTGTGGGCTTATAACTTGGCTTCTGAATGCCCTAGAGCGATCAGGTTTGCTTAAGTGTACTCCAATCAACAGCCCCTACAACCACAAAAAGGAATGGAGACATTAGCACTTATGGTTTTTAAATGGCACCCAGAATTATGTTGCACGAAGCACAATTTCACATCATTCTGGGTTCATTTGTGTGAAAACAAGGTCCAATCAGGCTGAAACAATACAGGAAAGTAGAATCTATTGAGTTGTAAGTGATCTGAACGTTTCATGATGATCGCACTTTCCTAAGGGGGTCAAACCATGTCCCAAAGGTCACCGGATCTGGTGTCACTTTAAAGAAGTAGTCCAGTTACACATTTGTGGGCTTATAACTTGGCTTCTGAATGTCCTAGAGAGGTCAGGGTTGTTTTAGTGTACTCCAATCAACATCCCCTACAACCACAAAAAGGAATGGAGTCATTAGCACTTATGGTTTTTAAATGGCACCCAGAATTATGTTGCACGAAGCACAATTTCACATCATTCTGGGTTCATTTGTGTGAAAACAAGGTCCAATCAGGCTGAAACGTTACAGGAAGGTAGAATCTACTGAGTTGTAAGTGATCTGAACGTTTCATGATGATAGCACTTTCCTAAGGGGGTCAAACCATGTCCCAAAGATCACCGGATCTGGTGTCAATTTAAAGAAGTAGTCCAGTTACACATTTGTGGGCTTATAACTTGGCTTCTGAATGTCCTAGAGAGATCAGGTTTGTTTTAGTGTACTCCAATCAACAGCCCCTGTGAAATTGTGCTTCGTGCAACATAATTGTGGGTGCCATTTACAAACCATAAATGCTAATGACTCCATTCCTTTTTGTGGTTGTAGGGGCTGTTGATTGGAGTACACTAAAACAAACCTAACCTCTCTAGGACATTCAGAAGCCAAGTTATAAGCCCACAAATGTGTAACTGGACTACTTCTTTAAATTGACACCAGGCCCGGTGACCTTTGGGACATGGTTTTACCCCCTATAGGAATGTGCGATCATCTTGAAACGTTCAGATCACTTACAACTCAATAGATTCTACCTTCTTGTAGCGTTTCAGCCTGATTGGACCTTGTTTTCACACAAATGAACCCAGAATGATGTGAAATTGTGCTTCGTGCAACATAATTCTGGTTGCCATTTAAAAACCATAAGTGCTAATGACTCCATTCCTTTTTGTGGTTGTAGGGGCTGTTGATTGGAGTACACTAAAACAAACCTGATCTCTCTAGGACATTCAGAAGCCAAGTTATAAGCCCACAAATGTGTAACTGGACTACTTCTTTAAAGTGACACCAGATCCGGTGACCTTTGGGACATGGTTTGACCCCCTTAGGAAACTGCGATCATCATGAAACGTTCAGATCACTTACAACTCAATAGATTCTACCTTTCTGTATTGTTTCAGCCTGATTGGACCTTGTTTTCACACAAATGAACCCAGAATGATGTGAAATTGTGCTTCGTGCAACATAATTCTGGGTGCCATTTAAAAACCACAAGTGCTAATGTCTCCATTCCTGTTTGTGGTTGTAGGGGCTGTTGATTGGAGTACACTAAAGCAAACCTGATCGCTCTAGGACATTCAGAAGCCAAGTTAAAAGCCCAAAAATGTGTAACTGGACTACTTCTTTAAATTGACACCAGATCCGGTGACCTTTGGGATATTGTTTGACCCCCTTAGGAAAGTGCTATCATCATGAAACGTTCAGATCACTTACAACTCAATAGATTCTACCTTCCTGTAACGTTTCAGCCTGATTGGACCTTGTTTTCACACAAATGAACCCAGAATTATGTGAAATTGTGCTTCGTGCAACATAATTCTGGGTGCCATTTAAAAACCATAAGTGCTAATGACTCCATTACTTTTTGTGGTTGTAGGGGCTGTTGATTGGAGTATACTAAAACAAACCTGATCTCTCTAGGACATTCAGAAGCCAAGTTATAAGCCCACAAATGTGTAACTGGACTACTTCTTTAGACACCAGATCCGGTGACCTTTGGGACATGGTTTGACCCCCTTAGGAAAGTGCTATCATCATGAAACGTTCAGATCACTCACAACTCAATAGATTCTACCTTCCTGTAACGTTTCAGCCTGATTGGACCTTGTTTTCACACAAATGAACCCAGAATGATGTGAAATTGTGCTTCGTGCAACATAATTCTGGGTGCCATTTAAAAACCATAAGTGCTAATGTCTCCATTCCATTTTTTTGTGTTTCTAGGGGCTGTTGATTGGAGTACACTAAAACAAACCTGATCGCTCTAGGACATTCAGAAGCCAAGTTATAAGCCCACAAATGTGTAACTGGACTACTTCTTTAAATTGACACCAGATCTGGTGACCTTTGAGACATGGTTTGACCCCCTTAGGAAAGTGCTATCATCATGAAACCTTCAGATCACTTACAACTCAATAGATTCTACCTTCATGTAACGTTTCAGCCTGATTGGACCTTGTTTTCACACAAATAAACCCAGAATGATGTGAAATTCTGCTTCGTGCAACATAATTCTGGGTGCCATTTAAAAGCCATAAGTGCTAATGACTCCATTCCTTTTTGTGATTGTATGGGCTGTTGATTGGAGTACACTAAAACAAACCTGATCGCTCTAGGACATTCAGAAGTCAAGTTATAAGCCCACAAATGTGTAACTGGACTACTTCTTTAAATTGACACCAGATCCGGTGACCTTTGGGACATGGTTTGACCCCCTTAGAAAAGTGCTATCATCATTAAACATTCAGATCACTTACAACTCAATAGATTATACCTTCCTGTAACGTTTCAGCCTGATTGGACCTTGTTTTCACACAAATGGACCCAGAATGATGTGAAATAGTGCTTCGTGCAACATAATTCTGGGTGCCATTTACAAACCATAAGTGCTAATGACTCCATTCCTTTTTGTGGTTGTAGGGGCTGTTGATTGGAGTACACTACAATAAACCTGATCTCTCTAGGACATTCAGAAGCCAAGTTATAAGCCCACAAATGTGTAACTGGACTACTTCTTTAAATTGACACCAAATCCGGTGACCTTTGGGACATGGTTTGACCCCCTTAGGAAAGTGCTATCATCATTAAACGTTCAGATCACTTACAACTCAATAGATTCTACCTTCCTGTAACGTTTCAGCCTGATTGGACCTTGTTTTCACACAAATGAACCCAGAATGATGTGAAATTGTGCTTCGTGCAACATAATTCTGGGTGCCATTTACAAACCATAAGTGCTAATGACTCCATTCCTTTTTGTGGTTGTAGGGGCTGTAGATTGGAGTACACTAAAACAAACCTAACCTCTCTAGGACATTCAGAAGCCAAGTTATAAGCCCACAAAGGTGTAACTGGACTACTTCTTTAAATTGACACCAGATCCGGTGACCTTTGGGACATGGTTTGACCCCCTTAGGAAAGTGCTATCATCATGAAATGTTCAGATCACTTACAACTCAATAGATTCTACCTTCTTGTAATGTTTCAGCCTGATTGGACCTTGTTTTCACACAAATGGACCCAGAATGAAGTGAAATAGTACTTCGTGCAACATAATTCTGGGTGCCAATTACAAACCATAAGTGCTAATGACTCCATTCCTTTTTGTGGTTGTAGGGGCTGTTGATTGGAGTACACTAAAATAAACTTGATCTCTCTAGGACATTCAGAAGCCAAGTTATAAGCCCACACATGTGTAACTGGACTACTTCTTTAAATTGACACCAGATCCGGTGACCTTTGGGACATGGTGTGACCCCCTTAGGAAAGTGCTATCATCATGAAACGTTCAGATCACTTACAACGCAATAGATTCTACCTTCCTGTAACGTTTCAGCCTGATTGGACCTTGTTTTCACACAAATGGACCCAGAATGATGTGAAATTGTGCTTCGTGCAACATAATTCTGGGTGCCATTTACAAACCATAAGTGCTAATGACTCCTTTCCTTTTTGTGGTTGTAGGGGCTGTTGATTGGAGTACACTAAAATAAACTTGATCTCTCTAGGACATTCAGAAGCCAAGTTATAAGCCCACACATGTGTAACTGGACTACTTCTTTAAATTGACACCAGATCCGGTGACCTTTGGGACATGGTTTGACCCCCTTAGGAAAGTGCTATCATCATGAAACGTTCAGATCACTTACAACTCAATAGATTCTACCTTCCTGTAACGTTTCAGCCTGATTGGACCTTGTTTTCACACAAATGGACCCAGAATGATGTGAAATAGTGCTTCGTGCAACATAATTCTGGGTGCCATTTACAAACCATAAGTGCTAATGACTCCATTCCTTTTTGTGGTTGTAGGGGCTGTTGATTGGAGTACACTAAAATAAACCTGATCTCTCTAGGACATTCAGAAGCCAAGTTATAAGCCCACAAATGTGTAACTGGACTACTTCTTTAAATTGACACCAGATCCGGTGACCTTTGGGACATGGTTTGACCCCCTTAGGAAAGTGCTATCATCATGAAACGTTCAGATCACTTACAACTCAATAGATTCTACCTTCCTGTAACGTTTCAGCCTGATTGGACCTTGTTTTCACACAAATGGACCCAGAATCATGTGAAATTGTGCTTCGTGCAACATAATTCTGGGTGCCATTTAAAAACCATAAGTGCTAATGACTCCATTCCTTTTTGTGGTTGTAGGGGCTGTTTATTGGAGTATACTCAAACAAACCTGATCTCTCTAGGACATTCAGAAGCCACATTATAAGCCCAAAAATGTGTAACTGGACTACTTCTTTAAATTGACACCAGATCCGGTGACCTTTGGGACATGGTTTGACCCCCTTAGGAAAGTGCTATCATCATGAAACGTTCAGATCACTTACAACTCAATAGATTATAACTTCCTGTAACGTTTCAGCCTGATTGGACCTTGTTTTCACACAAATGAACCCAGAATGATGTGAAAGTGTGCTTCGTGCAACATAATTCTGGGTGCCATTTAAAAACCATAAGTGCTAATGACTCCATTCCTCTTTGGGGTAATGGGGGCTGTTAACTGGAGTACTCTAAAACAAACCTGACCTCTCTAGGATATTCAGAAGCCAAGTTATAAGCCCACAAATGTGTAACTGGACTACTTCTTTAAAGTGACACCAGGCCCGGTGACCTTTGGGACATGGTTTGACCCCCTTAGGAAAGTGCTATAATCATGAAACGTTCAGATCACTTACAACGCAATAGATTCTACCTTCCTGTAACGTTTCAGCCTGATTGGACCTTGTTTTCACACAAATGAACCCAGAATGATGTGAAATTGTGCTTTGTGCAACATAATTCTGGGTGCCATTTAAAAACCATAAGTCTAATGACTCCATTCCTTTTTGTGGTTGTAGGGGCTGTTGATTGGAGTATACTAAAACAAACCTGATCTCTCTAGGACATTCAGAAGCCAAGTTATAAGCCCACAAATTTGTAACTGGACTACTTCTTTAGACACCAGATCCGGTGACCTTTGGGACATGGTTTGACCCCCTTAGGGAAGGGCTATCATCATGAAACGTTCAGATCACTAGCAACTTAATAGATTCTACCTTCCTGTAATGTTTCAGCCTGATTGGACCTTGTTTTAACACAAATGGACCAGAATGATGTGAAATTGTGCTTCGTGCAACATAATTATGGGTGCCATTTACAAACCATAAGTGCTAATGACTCCATTCCTTTTTGTGGTTGTAGGGGCTGTTGATTGGAGTACACTAAAACAAACCTGACCTCTCTAGGACATTCAGAAGCCAAGTTATAAGCCCACAAATGTGTAACTGGACTACTTCTTTAAATTGACACCAGATCCGGTGACCTTTGGGACATGGTTTGACCCCCTTAGGAAAGTGCTATCATCATGAAACGTTCAGATCACTTACAACTCAATAGATTCTACCTTCCTGTAACGTTTCAGCCTGATTGGACCTTGTTTTCACACAAATGAACCCAGAATGATGTGAAATTTTACTTCGTGCAACATAATTCTGGGTGCCATTTAATAACCATAAGTGCTAATGACTCCATTCCTTTTTGTGGTTGTAGGGGCTGTTGATTGGAGTACACTAAAACAAACCTAACCTCTCTAGGACATTCAGAAGCCAAGTTATAAGCCCACAAAGGTGTAACTGGACTACTTCTTTAAAGTGACACCAGATCCGGTGACCTTTGGGACATGGTTTGACCCTCTTAGGAAAGTGCTATCATCATGAAACGTTCAGATCACTTACAACTTAATAGATTCTACCTTCCTGTAACGTTTCAGCCTGATTGGACCTTGTTTTCACACAAATGGACCCAGAATGATGTGAAATTGTGCTTCGTGCAACATAATTCTGGGTGCCATTTAAAAACCATAAGTGCTAATGACTCCATTCCTTTTTGTGGTTGTAGGGGCTGTTGATTGGAGTACACTAAAATAAACCTGATCTCTCTGGGACATTCAGAAGCCAAGTTATAAGCCCACAAATATGTAACTGGACTACTTCTTTAAATTGACACCAGATCCGGTGACCTTTGGGACATGGTTTGACCCCCTTAGGAAAGTGCTATCATCATGAAACGTTCAGATCACTTACAACTCAATAGATTCTACCTTCCTGTAACGTTTCAGCCTGATTGGACCTTGTTTTCACACAAATGGACCCAGAATGATGTGAAATTGTGCTTCGTGCAACATAATTCTGGGTGCCATTTACAAACCATAAGTGCTAATGACTCCATTCCTTTTTGTGGTTGTAGGGGCTGTTGATTGGAGTACACTAAAACAAACTTAACCTCTCTAGGACATTCAGAAGCCAAGTTATAAGCCCACAAATGTGTAACTGGACTACTTCTTTAAAGTGACACCAGGCCCGGTGACCTTTGGGACATGGTTTTACCCCCTATAGGAATGTGCGATCATCTTGAAACGTTCAGATCACTTACAACTCAATAGATTCTACCTTCTTGTAGCGTTTCAGCCTGATTGGACCTTGTTTTCACACAAATGGACCCAGAATGATGTGAAATTGTGCTTCGTGCAACATAATTCTGGGTGCCATTTACAAACCATAAGTGCTAATGACTGTTGGGTTATTTTAGCAGCAGAGGTTACCTAGAGTGAATCACAAGCACAGGTGGAAGATATATAACTTTTATTTTGTCTCTGCAGAGGGAGAAATGCGAAAACCAAGAATGAACCAACCCAGTGTGGAGTTCAGCAGATCTCAAAGAGCTGCTCCTTCTGTGCGCCTTTTATTCAGTTACAGAGTTTCATAACACATTCCTTTACTAGTGATAAGTGACAACTTTATCCGGGAAGTTATTTTCTTTCCTCTTGGTGTTCCAGGCTTTAGGCCAAACCGGGAGTTCGACTATCTGGTGGATGACCTTCAGCAGGGTCGATCTGACCCCAGTAAGGATACATGAACTTTGGAAACATATTGCGGATGTTCCCCAATAAATGATAAAAAATACAAACGTAAGTAGGTACGTGTTAACTGTGATTACGTGAGACTATGACCTTCATCATTCATCATGTGAGGATACAGAAAGTGCATTACCAGCTTTTCTCTATCATTCCCCCCTGAAATGCAGTTTCTGTCTTGAGTACAACAACACAAAAGTGAATCATAAAGTGACAGATTACATGAATAAAGGTGACAGATTACATGAACCAATATAAGTCATAAGCAATAAAGAGTATACGTCAAAGGTTAAATGAAAGCTGAAAAACAACATCATCCAAATAACAGTCACAGGTCATGTGGTTTGCGTCACTGGAATCATAAAAACAGCTTTAATCGGTTACATTCTCGTAGATATGAGCGTCTTCTCTCTGCATCATGAAGAAATGTTGGATCATAACATTTGTCATAGTTTTGGTCATCATGCTCCTAGCACAGGGAATAACACATCCTGCAAAGATGAAAATCAGCAAGAAAAACACAACAAAAGGCATCAAAAACTTCATCAGGATGTTAGACTAACTTCCGGAGGTCAGCCAGGTCATCAGATCCCAGGAGTAAGCTGCAGATTCTCGAGCCTTGAGGAAATCTCCTAATTTCGTAACACGATCATGGATCAAAGTCCAGTTGCCACGGGTCGAAGGTAAATAGGTACAGCAATGTTCACCTATAACGGTGCAAAGGCCGCCTCTGGATGCGAATAGAGAGTCCAGGGCGAGTTGGTGTTGCATCAGCATAGTTCTCATAGCTTGCTTCTCGGGATCGTTGGCCAGGAGGGCGGTGACGTCGGTGAGGATGCTAGTAATGTTCTCCAGAGACCACCAAACTTCATTCATCCGGTGCATTAGACTGGCAGTGCCAAAGCTCGGGAAGATGGTGAAAAGGAGTCCATAGGCATCATTGTAGAGTGGAGTGCGGCCGCTGTTTGCAGAGAACGGCACATAAGCCTGGACTGGCTTAAATTCTCTTTTCTTCAGCTCCTGTGTCGTCAGTTGGACCCCTTCCTCACTAAACACATATGAGGAGGGTTGTAGTCGAGCCAAACTACAGGTGCCACACCAGTCTTTGGGCAAATACAGGTACAGGGTGTTGCCGCACTTCCAGATGTATCCATCAGGGGTCCCCATCCCACGGGGTGTAGGGACGTCTAGGAGATGATCTGAAGTATTCCAAGGAGGGTAATACGGATGGCCAGTCAGTTCAATGCTCAGGTGGGTGAGGTTCAGGTAGGCAATGGGCAACTGTCTTGTTGGTTGTGTAAGAGTAAGTGGCTGGCAGAGTCCAGTGCCTGGACAAATGGTGGAATGAGGAGCAGCAGTGTGGGATGGAACAGTCTTGTGTGGGCATTCGTTGTAGGGTGTAAGCATGAAGCAGACAAATTGTATCAGTCATGCTGATGGGAACAGCAGTCATTGTGGGATTTTCTTGGGAATGATGGGGAATCCAGGAGCAGGCATAACAGCTGTCATTAAAACCTAGTCTCCGTGCAGTTAGATTCACCATCTGGTACCAGGTGTTGTGTAGGGCATTGTGGGGGTCAATTGCAGAACGTTGAGGTCGGGAAACATGATGTCGGGAGGCAACGTAGTATCCTCGTAGGAACCAGTAGAGGGCCAGGAACACCACTATGTAGAACAAAATCCTTGCAGTCATCACGGAAGGCGGTGGAGAGGCCATCTGAATTAATAGCCTTCCCCTAATGGGAAGTTTGACCGCTAGACGTCAGGGATCTTTCACCTGTGTGTTCTTCACCCCCGTTGAGACGAGGTGGTACTAAAAACCACGACCCCTTTGAAGTTGGTCTTCCCCCTGACGCGTGTCTATTGATTCAGATGCCTCTGCAGTTTGCAGTGGGAGAGATGAATCCAGGAGGGTCGTTCAGCAATCTTGACCGCAGTGAGAGTGGCTAGCAGGACTTGGAACGGGCCTTCCCACTTAGGACTGGTCCAGTTCTTTCTTTTAATGACTTTGATGAAGACCCAGTCTCCTGGCTTGACGATAGGTGTGTTTTCCTGTAAAACAGAAGAAGAAAGAGGCCAGGTATTTGCAGTTTGGGACTCTTTGCACAAAATGATCTTTTTCATGTAGTCAGCTAAAGTCAACTATTCTTCAGCCTTCTGTAAGTCTTTGTCAACTAGAGGTAACTTGTAGGGTCTGCCATAGACAATCTCAAAAGGAGTCAGACCTGAACCTGTAGGTGTAATCCTCATATAGAGTTTTACCAAGTCTAAACATTCTGGCCACGGTCTTTTTGTCTCTTCCATGCATTTCCTGAGTCTACTCTTTATGGTCCCATTATTTCTTTCAACGAGACCAGCGCTCGCGGGATGGTATGCGCAGTGGTTCTTTAGTTTAATGCCCAAATGGGCAGCCATGTTCTGGATTACGTCATTTACAAAATGTGGGCCATTGTCCGAGTAGATCAGTTCCGGGATGCCATGATTAGCGATGATGGTTTTGCATAGAGCTTTCGCCACTGTTAGTGCATCATTTTTAGCAGATGGAATAATTTCAACCCATTTAGAAAAAGCATCAATGATTACCAAGCAGTATTTGTAGGATGCACTTTGTGTCAGTTCAATGAAATCCATGTGCAAAACCTGAAAGGG
Source organism: Nothobranchius furzeri (assembly GCF_043380555.1). Classification (NCBI taxonomy): domain Eukaryota; kingdom Metazoa; phylum Chordata; class Actinopteri; order Cyprinodontiformes; family Nothobranchiidae; genus Nothobranchius; species Nothobranchius furzeri. Next base: position 9,251,665 of record NC_091746.1, on the reverse strand, counting down.
TTGTGACGGCTGGGGAAACTGTCCACGTTTGGGTCGTATATTTCCCTGAGGATTGTGTTTAACGCAGGTTAAACAAGACCTGCAAAAGTTTTTGAGGTAGGACTCAAGGTTGTAAGTTGTGAAATGCTGCTGAATTAAGTGAGTCATCCCCCCTGTTGACACGTGACAAGGCCCATGTGTCAAAAGGGCCGCAGCTTTGAACAACGATTTAGGTAGGACAGGTTTCCCATTCACAACAAAAAGCCCATCTTGTGACAACACGGCACCCCTTGTTTTCCACAAATGTTTTTCTGCAGCCGGTGCATGTGACTGCATGTCAGCCAGAACAGCAGTTTCCTGTACAGCGAACAGGTCGGAACAGCCAAAATCACCCTGGGCTGCAGCTTTAGCAACCTGATCAGCCAACCTGTTCCCACAGGAAACTGTGTCTTTCCCAGAAGCGTGAGCTTGACATTTAAAAAGCGCGAGAGAGGAAGGCAGAAGAACAGCTTTAAGGAGTCTAATTAAAAGCTGAGAGTGTGTAATCGGCTTCCCCGTAGAAGTGACCATGCCTCTGCGTTCCCACTGTTTAGCAAAACAATGAACTGTAGAAAAGGCATATTGGCTGTCTGTGTAAACCGTGAGAGGTCTGTCAGAGGCAAGTTCACATGCTCTTGTCAAAGCAATGATTTCAGCAGCTTGTGCAGAAAAATGTGATGGCAAAGATTTGGCCTCAATAATTGTGTCAGGCAACTGTACAATGGAATAGCCCGTTTGAGTAACTCCAGTAACAGTTTTAGAGCTTGAGCCATCCACGAACCACACCAATCCATCAGGGAGAGGCGTGTCCTTTAGGTCAGGCCTGGGCAGCTGTAAGCTGTCAGTTGCCTCCACACAGTTGTGAGGGTCACCATCCTGTGGAGTGGGCAGCAACGTTGCTGGATTTAAAGTGTTGCAGCGTTGGATGGTGATGTGAGGCTGTGAAATCAAAAGTGCTGTGTAGCTGAGAGTGCGGGCTGGAGACAGGAGACCCAGTCTCCCTTGCAGCAGGAGCACATCAACAGCATGAGGAACAAGGAGAGTGAGAGAGTGAAACAAGACTACGTCAGCGGAGCAGGAAACAGCTAATGCTGCAGCAGCAATAGCCTGTACACATGCAGGAAGAGCCAAAGCAACTTGATCCAACTTCTTAGAATAGAAAGCAACAGGTCTGTGTTTTCCACCATGCAGCTGCAACAACACTGACGTCATGAATCCGTTTTTACAATCAACAGTCTGCACAAAAGGCTTTGTGTAATCTGGCAACATCAAAGTTGTGCTGGAATGAATGTCCTGTTTTAATGACATGAAAGCAGCTTCTGTGGCAGCTGTCCATGTGAGCTTGTCTTTCATCTCTAGTTTCTGACCATGAATCATTTCAGACAGAGGCTGTGTTTTCTCAGCATAATTAGGAATGTACTGCCTGCAGTAATTAGCCAAACCGAGAAATTGCATCATTTGTTTCTTAGTCAAAGGTTTAGGTGTGTTCAAAATCGTGTCTCGTCTGCCTTGTTGAATCTGTCTCCCTTCTCCTGACAGGGTGTGGCCTAAGTACTGGACAGATGTTTTAACCCATTGTAGCTTCTTCTTGCTAACCTTGTTTCCAGAGTTATGAAGATGACATAACAGCGCGAGAGAGTCTGCCAAGCAGGACTCGGGGTCATCTGAAGCAACAAGAACATCGTCAGCATAAAACAAGGATTTGGGATTTATCAGAGCACTGAAAATCCGCCAAGCAGTTAGTGATTGCTTGCGTGAAAATGGTGGGGCTGTCAGCAAATCCCTGAGGCAGACGATTGAAGGTGTACTTGGTGTTTTTATAGGTGAAAGCAAACCAAAACTGTGAGTCTGGGTGCACAGGAATGCTGAAAAAGGCATTACTCAGGGCAACGACTGAAAAGTATTTCCTGGACGGCTTCAGAGAATTTAGCAAAGTGTGTGGATCAGGCACATTTGGTGCACGCGTCTGCACAGCTGAATTTACCATTCTGAGATCTTGAACCATGCGCCATGTTTTCCCATCAGCCTTTTTAACAGGCCAGATGGGCGTGTTACAGGGAGAATCAGGGCAAAGCCTGATGATGCCTGCCTGCAACAAATCAGAAATTACTGGTTTGATGCCTTGTTCAGCCTCCGGTGACAAAGGGTACTGTTTAACTCTAGGTCTAAAGTACGATTTAGGAGTGATCTGTACAGGAGGGATAGAAGTCAGGAGACCAACATCTGTGGGGCCTTGTGACCACAAGGCGGGTGGGATTTGTGTGAGCTGATTTTCATCCTCCTCACTGAGGAGGAGCGTTTCTGAAAATCACTGCAAAGGGTCAACAGCAGGCATGCAGTGCAGCAGAACGAGCAAAGGGAGGCGGTATAAGCCCGTGCTTGGGCTATACTGCCAATCATCAGAATCATGAAAACGAGTAGAAACAAAGTCAGAAGCTCTAGTAGCTTTCTCAACCATGTGACCCAAACATTCCAACCGGGTGGAGCTATTTCTAGTTAAAGAAATATGAGGTGGGGTAGACACATCATGAAAAGGTGTAACCACGGTAGGAAGCAACACTGAAGCGACAGAACAAGCATCACCATCGGTAATTAGGTGTGTGGTGGACAGCACAACAGGGGAATAGGAGAAAAATGAATCCTGATAAGTGTGGTCAACGTCAGGCCTGAGAGCCATCGTCACGTGCAGTTTGATGATGGGCATCTCAATTTTAGAAGGATTTGGGAGCACTGACAGTGCAGTGTTCATGAGGAGCTTTGATTGAGCCAAGTCGTCAATCACAGGGCGCAGGGAGTAGTACACTCCCTGTGAATCAGGGTGGTCGCTCTGCAAAAAACATTCCTCACTTTCATCTGTACGAATAGCACGCATACCATTCCCAACGGGAACGACTGATATTTTGAACGCGGACATCAGATCTCTGCCCAAAAGATTGAGTGGGCAGCTGGGGGCCACGACCACAGAGGCTCTTTTTCTCCAACCTGTTACGGGATCCACCACAGACACAGGTTTAGACAGTGGGGAGCGGGTGAGAGCTCCGTCTGCAGATTTAACCAAAATAGTATTTCTAGACTCAGGGAGCTTTATTCCCGAAGAAACAACAGTCCGACATGCTCCCGTGTCGCAGAGAAACTCTAGGGGGCGACCTTGAATCATAAGTTTAATGAAAGGTTTTTCTGTTAACACAGTGAGCAAATCCCAAGCACCACAGCAGTCCACCACAGATGCATCATCCTGATCCTCCCTACAAGCGTCTCCTAGTCAGTGTTGGGAGTCAGCTCCAGACTCCTGTCTGGAACGGTGACCATCAGGTCGACGGGGGGTCCGGGATTTATTAAATCCGCCCCTGCCACCCCTTTCTCTATTTTGGCCTCGTGAGGCAGAGGGACAATTATGTGAAATATGGCCAGTTCCACCGCAAGTCCAGCAGGTGGGGCCATTTGAGCTATTTTGAGCTCTCCATTTCCCTTGGGCTTCCTGACCACGTCTCCGAGGCTTAAAGCCTTTCTGAGCGTGTCCCTGCTGATAAAAGATGTCACCGGCTTCCTCCTCAGCTTCCTGGCCAAGGAACACTTGAGTGTCTGGGGAAGAGTTTTCAGATTTTTTCTTTTTCAAAAGAACTTTTTAACTCAGGTTTTATATCTTTCCCTTTCTTTTTATAAGATGTTCCTGGTTTCTCATCAGTATCACTCACAGAAGGTGGGGCAGAGGCACCACCGATATCATTCACAGACGGATACAGATTAGGCGAAAGGGTTCCCTCAGCAGGCTGTGGAGCCTGGTAGGGAGGGGGAGGCGAGAGTGATAGATCATCACTCAGCTTTTTCAGGACATAAGCATCCTCCTCTGAACCTTTTTCACTGCTCTTTTGATGGTCTTTCTTTTTCTGAATCCCTGCCTTTCTTTTTTCTGTCTCCTCCATCCACAATTTTGCAATCTTCAATTTTTCTTCTTTCCTTGACTTATCCTTTCCAGCTGCTGTCAGAACTTTTGCCTCATACACGAGCACTAAATCCTTCCATTGCTGTCCCTTCAGTTTACCATCAACTTTGTATTTCTTATTCCATTCTTTCATATATTTTAGGCTATTAGGGAACCTGTTATACATGTATTTTAAATCTCCCTCCAGTTGTTCAGCTGATGTGATATTTCCCATTTTAGCTCAGTTGCAATATTTGAGTTATATTAATTGGTCTGGTAAGATCAGCGGGGATAACACCGTACAGTTCCAGAAAGATCAATATTAGTAATATGATCAATGCAATGTTGGTAACGAGTAGAATTGTGAATTTAGAAATCATAGATTAAACTGTTTATTTCTATGTTATGGCGTCGGCGGTGATCGTATAGTTTTTAGTCTTGTGTCCCTGCGGTGTCTATTTTATGCACCTATATTTTGAGCTCATACGCTTTCCTGATCTAATGACAGAGCAAAAAACCTTTAAAATCCACACAGCCGCTCCTTGCAGTGCCCGTCCACACCGTTCGTTAACACAGTCAGGTTTCAGGTGTGAAATGGCATGCACAGGAACAATATACTGTGCCTATTATTCCTTGTACCCACTTATTGTGAGATACTTCTCCTTTGATTCTGCTGTTCTGTATTTTTACTACCGGCCTGGCGTTCTTTATCTCCCAGGAGGTGGTTTTAGATTTTCTCAAAATCTAATCCGTTACAACCTTGTCCAACCCTTCGCTTTATTTCAAACTATTTCATAGCGGCATTACTCCGGACAAAAGGCTCAATACCCGACTCTACGTCAGCAGTTTAAAGCGTCCTTTAAACCTGAACAGCAGAATTTACCCTCTCTGTCTAGGACCCTTAGTTTTAAAAGTGGAAAAGCGTAAACCAGAGTTATCAAAGTTTTCAACTTACAAACTCCCCCCTGTGCGAGCGATTCAGACTGAGTCGATCGCACGGGAGACGGCAGAAGAAGGTGTCCGGCGGAGCTAAGTCAGCTGGCCAGTGGAGCAATTCAGCAGCCTGGACTTTCCAAAAGGATGGCGCCTTGCAGCCCTCCGGCGAAGACCTCCCGCGCCGGAGCTCCGTGCGTCGAGTCACGGCACCAGAAATGTTGGGTTATTTTAGCAGCAGAGGTTACCTAGAGTGAATCACAAGCACAGGTGGAAGATATATAACTTTTATTTTGTCTCTGCAGAGGGAGAAATGCGAAAACCAAGAATGAACCAACCCAGTGTGGAGTTCAGCAGATCTCAAAGAGCTGCTCCTTCTGTGCGCCTTTTATTCAGTTACAGAGTTTCATAACACATTCCTTTACTAGTGATAAGTGACAACTTTATCCAGGAAGTTATTTTCTTTCCTCTTGGTGTTCCAGGCTTTAGGCCAAACCGGGAGTTCGACTATCTGGTGGATGACCTTCAGCAGGGTCGATCTGACCCCAGTAAGGATACATGAACTTTGGATACATATTGCGGATGTTCCCCAATAAATGATAAAAAATACAAACGTAAGTAGGTACGTGTTAACTGTGATTACGTGAGACTATGACCTTCATCATTCATCATGTGAGGATACAGAAAGTGCATTACCAGCTTTTCTCTATCAATGACTCCATTCCTTTTTGTGGTTGTAGGGGCTGTTGATTGGAGTACACTAAAACCACCCTGACCTCTCTAGGACATTCAGAAGCCAAGTTATAAGCCCACAAATGTGTAACTGGACTACTTCTTTAAAGTGACACCAGATCCGGTGACCTTTGGGACATGGTTTGACCCCCTTAGGAAACTGCGATCATCATGAAACGTTTAGATCACTTACAACTCAATAGATTCTACCTTCCTGTATTGTTTCAGCCTGATTGGACCTTGTTTTCACACAAATGAACCCAGAATGATGTGAAATTGTGCTTCGTGCAACATAATTCTGGGTGCCATTTAAAAACCATAAGTGCTAATGTCTCCATTCCTGTTTGTGGTTGTAGGGGCTGTTGATTGGAGTACACTAAAGCAAACCTGATCGCTCTAGGACATTCAGAAGCCAAGTTATAAGCCCACAAATGTGTAACTGGACTACTTCTTTAAATTGACACCAGATCCGGTGACCTTTGGGACATTGTTTGACCCCCTTAGGAAAGTGCTATCATCATGAAACGTTCAGATCACTTACAACTCAATAGATTCTACCTTCCTGTAACGTTTCAGCCTGATTGGACCTTGTTTTCACACAAATGAACACAGAATGATGTGAAATTGTGCTTCGTGCAACATAATTCTGGGTGCCATTTAAAAACCATAAGTGCTAATGACTCCATTCCTTTTTGTGGTTGTAGGGGCTGTTTATTGGAGTATACTAAAACAAACCTGATCTCTCTAGGACATTCAGAAGCCAAGTTATAAGCCCACAAATGTGTAACTGGACTACTTCTTTAGACACCAGATCCGGTGACCTTTGGGACATGGTTTGACCCCCTTAGGAAAGTGCTATCATCATGAAACGTTCAGATCACTTACAACTCAATAGATTCTACCTTCCTGTAACGTTTCAGCCTGATTGGACCTTGTTTTCACACAAATGAACCCAGAATGATGTGAAATTGTGCTTCGTGCAACATAATTCTGGGTGCCATTTAAAAACCATAAGTGCTAATGTCTCAGTGCTATCATCATGAAACGTTCAGATCACTTACAACTCAATAGATTCTAACTTCCTGTAACGTTTCAGCCTGATTGGACCTTGTTTTCCCCCCAATGAACCCAGAATTATGTGAAAGTGTGCTTCGTGCAACATAATTCTGGGTGCCATTTAAAAACCATAAGTGCTAATGACTCCATTCCTTTTTGTGGTTGTAGGGGCTGTTTATTGGAGTATACTAAAACAAACCTGATCCCTCTAGGACATTCAGAAGCCAAGTTATAAGCCCACAAATGTGTAACTGGACTACTTCTTTAGACACCAGATCCGGTGACCTTTGGGACATGGTTTGACCCCCTTAGGAAAGTGCTATCATCATGAAACCTTCAGATCACTTACAACTCAATAAATTCTACCTTCCTGTAACGTTTCAGCCTGATTGGACCTTGTTTTCACACAAATGAACCCAGAATGATGTGAAATTGTGCTTCGTGCAACATAATTCTGGGTGCCATTTAAAAACCATAAGTGCTAATGTCTCAGTGCTATCATCATGAAACGTTCAGATCACTTACAACTCAATAGATTCTAACTTCCTGTAACGTTTCAGCCTGATTGGACCTTGTTTTCACACAAATGAACCCAGAATGATGTGAAAGTGTGCTTCGTGCAACATAATTCTGGGTGCCATTTAAAAACCATAAGTGCTAATGACTCCATTCCTTTTTGGGGTAATGGGGGCTGTTAATTGGAGTACACTAAAACAAACCTAACCTCTCTAGGACATTCAGAAGCCAAGTTATAAGCCCACAAAGATGTAACCGGACTACTTCTTTAAAGTGACACCAGGCCCGGTGACCTTTGGGACATGGTTTTACCCCCTATAGGAATCTGCGATCATCTTGAACCGTTCAGATCACTTACAACTCAATAGATTCTACCTTCTTATAGTGTTTCAGCCTGATTGGACCTTGTTTTCACACAAATGGACCCAGAATGAAGTGAAATTGTGCTTCGTGCAACATAATTCTGGGTGCCATTTACAAACCATAAGTGCTAATGACTCCATTCCTTTTTGTGGTTGTAGGGGCTGTTGATTGGAGTACACTAAAACAAACCTGATCTCTCTAGGACATTCAGAAGCCAAGTTATAAGCCCACAAAAGTGTAACTGAACTACTTTAAATTGACACCAGATCCAGTGACCTTTGGAACATGGTTTGACCCCCTTAGGAAAGTGCTATCATCATGAAACGTTCAGATCACTTACAACTCAATAGATTCTACCTTCTTGTAACGATTCAGCCTGATTGGACCTGGTTTTCACACAAATGGACCCAGAATGATGTGAAATTGTGCTTCGTGCAACATAATTCTGGGTGCCATTTACAAACCATAAGTGCTAATGACTCCATTCCTTTTTGTGGTTGTAGGGGCTGTTGATTGGAGTACACTAAAACAAACCTGATCTCTCTAGGACATTCAGAAGCCAAGTTATAAGCCCACAAATGTGTAACTGGACTACTTCTTTAAAGTGACACCAGATCCGGTGACCTTTGCGACATGGTTTGACCCCCTTAGGAAAGTGCTATCATCATGAAACGTTCAGATCACTTACAACTCAATAGATTCTACCTTCCTGTAACGTTTCTGCCTGATTGAACCTTGTTTTCACACAAATGAACCCAGAATGATGTGAAATTGTGCTTCGTGTAACATAATTCTGGGTGCCATTTACAAACCATAAGTGCTAATGACTCCATTCCTTTTTGTGGTTGCAGGGGCTGTTGATTGGAGTACATTAAAACAAACCTGATCTCTCTAGGACATTCAGAAGCCAAGTTATAAGCCTACAAAGATGTAACTGGACTACTTCTTTAAAGTGACACCAGGCCCGGTGACCTTTGGGACATGGTTTTACCCCCTATAGGAATGTGCGATCATCTTGAAACGTTCAGATCACTTACAACTCAATAGATTCTACCTTCCTGTAACGTTTCAGCCCGATTGGACCTTGTTTTCACACAAATGGACCCTGAATGATGTGAAATTGTGCTTCGTGCAACATAATTCTGGGTGCCATTTAAGAACCATAAGTGCTAATGACTCCATTCCTTTTTGTGGTTGTAGGGGCTGTTGATTGGAGTACACTAAAACAACCCTGATCTGTCTAGGACATTCAGAAGCCAAGTTATAAGCCCACAAAGGTGTAACTGGACTACTTCTTTAAAGTGACACCAGGCCCGGTGACCTTTGGGACATGGTTTGACCCCCTATAGGAAAGTGCTATCATCATGAAACGTTGAGATCACTTACAACTAGGGATGGGTACCTTTGACATTTGAATCGATCCGGTACTAATTCCCGGTACCTACGAGTCGATACCGGTACTTAACGGTACCAATTTTCGATACTTTTGAGTGTTTATTATTTTAATTCTCTTTTATAATTAAATATATATTTTTCTCAATATATAACCATATTTGATAAATATCACGATAAATAACATACAAGTTTGTATTTTAACTTCGTCCTTGTAGTTTTATAAGCTGATAATTAAACTGAAGCAAACATCTTTACTGTGAACTAAATTTACTGTGTATCTTCATTCCTTTTGCCGTCCTTTTTCATTTGATTTTTCCTACTGGGAAGTTAGAATTTCCGAGGAGAAAGCGAACGCACCATTAGCTGATAACAACGGTGGCAATGGAAGCTAACATATCAAGCTAACGTTATCTTTAACAGTTTATTTAGCTGCTGGAGCAGATTAAAACGATGATGCCTCAAACTTAGATCGTTGTCGCTGGTTTTACCTTCACCCATTCACCCGTCACATTTAGTAAAGTAAAGCCAAACTTTAGAGCGCGTTCATGTTCTTCTAGTCGGAAATTTGGAGTTCCGAGGAGAAAGCGAACGCACCATTAGCGAAACGGAAGCTAACAAATCAAGGTAACGTTATCTTAAACATTTTATTTACCTACTGGAGCAGATTAAGATGAGGATGTCTCACTTAGATCGTTGTCTGTCGCTAGTTTCATCACCCAGTTACCCATCACATTTAGTGAAGTGGACCCAAGCTTTAGCGTGCGTTCTTTCTACCATGCTTGCTCTGTTTACAACGGGCTCGCAGGGACCGGCGACATAACGCTCTTGCGCATGCGCACCTGTCTTGGCAGTACCGAAACGAGGCACCGTTTGAAATGACGTGAATCGGTGTTCGGTCGGTACTGTGGAATTCGGTCGGTACCTTAAAAAGTACCGAATTCGGTACTCATCCCTACTTACAACTCAATAGATTCTACCTTCCTGTAACGTTTCAGCCTGATTGGACCTTGTTTTCACACAAATGAACCCAGAATGATGTGAAATTGTGCTTCGTGCAACATAATTCTGGGTGCCATTTAAAAACCATAAGTGCTAATGACTCCATTCCTTTTTGTGGTTGTAGGGGCTGTTGATGGGAGTATACTAAAACAAACCTGATCTCTCTAGGACATTCAGAAGCCAAGTTATAAGCCCACAAATGTGTAACTGGACTACTTCTTTAAATTGACACCAGATCCGGTGACCTTTGGGACATGGTTTGACCCCCTTAGGAAAGTGCTATCATCATGAAACGTTCAGATCACTTACAACTCAATAGATTCTACCTTCCTGTAACGTTTCAGCCTGATTGGACCTTGTTTTCACACAAATGAACCCAGAATGATGTGAAATTGTGCTTCGTGCAACATAATTCTGGGTGCCATTTAAAAACCATAAGTGCTAATGACTCCATTCCTTTTTGTGGTTGTAGGGGCTTTTGATTGGAGTACACTAAAACAAACCTAACCTCTCTAGGACATTCAGAAGCCAAGTTATAAGCCCACAAAGGTGTAACTGGACTAATTATTTAAAGTGACACCAGGCCCGGTGACATTTGGGACATGGTTTGACCCCCTATAGGATTGTGCGATCATCTTGAAACGTTCAGATCACTTACAACTCAATAGATTCTACCTTCCTGTATTGTTTCAGCCTGATTGGACCTTGTTTTTACACAAATGAACCCAGAATGATGTGAAATTGTGCTTCGTGCAACATAATTCTGGGTGCCATTTAAAAACCATAAGTGCTAATGACTCCATTCCTTTTTGTGGTTGTAGGGGCTGTTGATTGGAGTACACTAAAACAAACCTGATCGCTCTAGGACATTCAGAAGCCAAGGTTTAAGCCCACAAATGTGTAACTGGACTACTTCTTTAAATTGACACCAGATCCTGTGACCTTTGGGACATGGTTTGACCCCCTTAGGAAAGTGCTATCATCAAGAAACGTTCAGATCACTTACAACGCAATAGATTCTACCTTCCTGTAACGTTTCAGCCTGATTGGACCTTGTTTTCACACAAATGAACCCAGAATGATGTGAAATTGTGCTTCGTGCAACATAATTCTGGGTGCCATTTAAAAACCATAAGTCTAATGACTCCATTCCTTTTAGTGGTTGTAGGGGCTGTTGATTGGAGTATACTAAAACAAACCTGATCTCTCTAGGACATTCAGAAGCCAAGTTATAAGCCCACAAATTTGTAACTGGACTACTTCTTTAGACACCAGATCTGGTGACCTTTGGGACATGGTTTGACCCCCTCAGGGAAGTGCTATCATCATGAAACGTTCAGATCACTTACAACTTAATAGATTCTACCTTCCTGTAATGTTTCAGCCTTATTGGACCTTGTTTTCACACAAATGGACCCAGAATGATGTGAAATTGTGCTTCGTGCAACATAATTCTGGGTGCCATTTACAAACCATAAGTGCTAATGACTCCATTCCTTTTTGTGGTTGTAGGGGCTGTTGATTGGAGTACACTAAAACAAACCTGACCTCTCTAGGACATTCAGAAGCCAAGTTATAAGCCCACAAATGTGTAACTGGACTACTTCTTTAAAGTGACACCAGATCCGGTGACCTTTGGGACATGGTTTGACCCCCTTAGGAAAGTGCTATCATCATGTAACGTTCAGATCACTTACAACTCAATAGATTCTACCTTCCTGTAACGTTTCAGCCTGATTGGACCTTGTTTTCACACAAATGAACCCAGAATGATGTGAAATTTTGCTTCGTGCAACATAATTCTGGGTGCCATTTACAAACCATAAGTGCTAATGATGCCATTCCTTTTTGTGGTTGTAGGGGCTGTTGATTGGAGTATACTAAAACAAACCTGATCTCTCTAGGACATTCTGAAGCCAAGTTATAAGCCCACAAATGTGTAACTGGACTACTTCTTTAAATTGACACCAGATCCGGTGACCTTTGGGACATGGTTTGACCCCCTTAGGAAAGTGCTATCATCATGAAACGTTCAGATCACTTACTACTCAATAGATTCTACCTTCCTGTAACATTTCAGCCTGATTGGACCTTGTTTTCATACAAATGAACCCAGAATGATGTGAAATTGTGCTTCGTGCAACGTAATTCTGGGTGCCATTTACAAACCATAAGTGCTAATGACTCCATTCCTTTTTGTGGTTGTAGGGGCTTTTGATTTGAGTACACTAAAACAAACCTAACCTCTCTAGGACATTCAGAAGCCAAGTTATAAGCCCACAAAGGTGTAACTGGACTACTTCTTTAAAGTGACACCAGGCCCGGTGACATTTGGGACATGGTTTGACCCCCTATAGGAATGTGCGATCATCTTGAAACGTTCAGATCACTTACAACTCAATAGATTCTACCTTCCTGTATTGCTTCAGCCTGATCGGACCTTGTTTTTACACAAATGAACCCAGAATGATGTGAAATTGTGCTTCGTGCAACATAATTCTGGGTGCCATTTAAAAACCATAAGTGCTAATGTCTCCATTCCTTTTTGTGGTTGTAGGGGCTGTTGATTGGAGTACACTAAAACAAACCTGATCGCTCTAGGACATTCAGAAGCCAAGGTTTAATCCCACAAATGTGTAACTGGACTACTTCTTTAAATTGACACCAGATCCGGTGACCTTTGGGACATGGTTTGACCCCCTTAGGAAAGTGCTATCATCATGAAACGTTCAGATCACTTACAACGCAATAGATTCTACCTTCCTGTAACGTTTCAGCCTGATTGGACCTTGTTTTCACACAAATGAACCCAGAATGATGTGAAATTGTGCTTCGTGCAACATAATTCTGGGTGCCATTTAAAAACCATAAGTCTAATGACTCCATTCCTTTTTGTGGTTGTAGGGGCTGTTGATTGGAGTATACTAAAACAAACCTGATCTCTCTAGGACATTCAGAATTCAAGTTATAAGCCCACAAATGTGTAACTGGACTACTTCTTTAAATTGACACCAGATCCGGTGACCTTTGGGACATGGTTTGACCCCCTTAGGAAAGTGCTATCATCATGAAACGTTCAGATCACTTACAACTCAATAGATTCTACCTTCCTGTAACGTTTCAGCCTGATTGGACCTTGTTTTCACACAAATGAACCCAGAATGATGTGAAATTGTGCTTCGTGCAACATAATTCTGGGTGCCATTTAAAAACCATAAGTGCTAATGACTCCATTCCTTTTTGTGGTTGTAGGGGCTGTTGATTGGAGTACACTAAAACAAACCTGATTGCTCTAGGACATTCAGAAGCCAAGTTATAAGCCCACAAATGTGTAACTGGACTACTTCTTTAAATTGACACCAGATCCGGTGACCTTTGGGACATGGTTTGACCCCCTTAGGAAAGTGCTATCATCATGAAACCTTCAGATCACTTACAACTCAATAGATTCTACCTTCCTGTAACATTTCAGCCTGATTGGACCTTGTTTTCATACAAATGAAACCAGAATGATGTGAAATTGTGCTTCGTGCAACGTAATTCTGGGTGCCATTTACAAACCATAAGTGCTAATGACTCCATTCCTTTTTGTGGTTGTAGGGGCTTTTGATTTGAGTACACTAAAACAAACCTAACCTCTCTAGGACATTCAGAAGCCAAGTTATAAGCCCACAAAGTTGTAACTGGACTACTTCTTTAAAGTGACACCAGGCCCGGTGACATTTGGGACATGGTTTGACCCCCTATAGGAATGTGCGATCATCTTGAAACGTTCAGATCACTTACAACTCAATAGATTCTACCTTCCTGTATTGTTTCAGCCTGATTGGACCTTGTTTTTACACAAATGAACCCAGAATGATGTGAAATTGTGCTTCGTGCAACATAATTCTGGGTGCCATTTAAAAACCATAAGTGCTAATGTCTCCATTCCTTTTTGTGGTTGTAGGGGCTGTTGATTGGAGTACACTAAAACAAACCTGATCGCTCTAGGACATTCAGAAGCCAAGGTTTAATCCCACAAATGTGTAACTGGACTACTTCTTTAAATTGACACCAGATCCGGTGACCTTTGGGACATGGTTTGACCCCCTTAGGAAAGTGCTATCATCATGAAACGTTCAGATCACTTACAACGCAATAGATTCTAACTTCCTGTAACGTTTCAGCCTGATTGGACCTTGTTTTCACACAAATGAACCCAGAATGATGTGAAATTGTGCTTCGTGCAACATAATTCTGGGTGCCATTTAAAAACCATAAGTCTAATGACTCCATTCCTTTTTGTGGTTGTAGGGGCTGTTGATTGGAGTATACTAAAACAAACCTGATCTCTCTAGGACATTCAGAAGCCAAGTTATAAGCCCACAAATTTGTAACTGGACTACTTCTTTAGACACCAGATCCGGTGACCTTTGGGACATGGTTTGACCCCCTTAGGGAAGTGCTATCATCATGAAACGTTCAGATCACTTACAACTTAATAGATTCTACCTTCCTGTAATGTTTCAGCCTGATTGGACCTTGTTTTCACACAAATGGACCCAGAATGATGTGAAATTGTGCTTCGTGCAACATAATTCTGGGTGCCATTTACAAACCATAAGTGCTAATGACTCCATTCCTTTTTGTGGTTGTAGGGGCTGTTGATTGGAGTACACTAAAACAAACCTGACCTCTCTAGGACATTCAGAAGCCAAGTTATAAGCCCACAAATGTGTAACTGGACTACTTCTTTAAAGTGACACCAGATCCGGTGACATTTGGGACATGGTTTGACCCCCTTAGGAAAGTGCTATCATCATGAAACGTTCAGATCACTTACAACTCAATAGATTCTACTTTCCTGTAACGTTTCAGCCTGATTGGACCTTGTTTTCACACAAATGATCCCAGAATGATGTGAAATTGTGCTTCATGCAACATAATTCTGGGTGCCATTTAAAAACCACAAGTGCTAATGACTCCATTCCTTTTTGTGGTTGTAGGGGCTGTTGATTGGAGTACACTAAAACAAACCTAACCTCTCTAGGACATTCAGAAGCCAAGTTATAAGCCCACAAAGGTGTAACTGGACTACTTCTTTAAAGTGACACCAAATCTGGTGACCTTTGGGACATGGTTTGACCCCCTTAGGAAAGTGCTATCATCATGAAACGTTCAGATCTCTTACAACTCAATAGATTCTACCTTCCTGTAACGTTTCAGCCTGATTGGACCTTGTTTTCACACAAATGGACCCAGAATGATGTGAAATTGTGCTTCGTGCAACATAATTCTGGGTGCCATTTAAAAACCATAAGTGCTAATGACTCCATTCCTTTTTTTGGTTGTAGGGGCTGTTGATTGGATTACACTAAAATAAACCTGATCTCTCTAGGACATTCAGAAGCCAAGTTATAAGCCCACAAATGTGTAACAGGACTACTTCTTTAAATTGACACCAGATCCGGTGACCTTTGGGACATGGTTTGACCTCCTTAGGAAAGTGCTATCATCATGAAACGTTCAGATCACTTACAACTCAATAGATTCTACCTTCCTGTAACGTTTCAGCCTGATTGGACCTTGTTTTCACACAAATGGACCCAGAATGATGTGAAATTGTGCTTCGTGCAACATAATTCTGGGTGCCATTTACAAACCATAAGTGCTAATGACTCCATTCCTTTTTGTGGTTGTAGGGGCTGTTGATTGGAGTACACTAAAACAAACCTAACCTCTCTAGGACATTCAGAAGCAAGGTTATAAGCCCACAAATGTGTAACTGGACTACTTCTTTAAATTGACACCAGATCCGGTGATCTTTGGGACATGGTTTGACCCCCTTAGGAAAGTGCTATCATCATGAAACGTTCAGATCACTTACAACTCAATAGATTCTAGCTTCCTGTAACGTTTCAGCCTGATTGGACCTTGTTTTCACACAAATGAACCCAGAATGATGTGAAATTGTGCTTCGTGCAACATAATTCTGGGTGCAATTTAAAAACCATAAGTGCTAATGACTCCATTCCTTTTTGTGGTTGTAGGGGCTGTTGATTGGAGTACACTAAAAAAACCTGATCTCTCTAGGACATTCAGAAGCCAAGTTATAAGCCCACAAATGTGTAACTGGACTACTTCTTTAAATTGACACCAGATCCGGTGACCTTTGGGACATGGTGTGACCCCCTTAGGAAAATGCTATCATCATGAAACGTTCAGATCACTTACAACTCAATAGATTCTACCTTCCTGTAACGTTTCAGCCTGATTGGACCTTGTTTTCACACAAATGGACCCAGAATGATGTGAAATTGTGCTTCGTGCAACATAATTCTGGGTGCCATTTACAAACCATAAGTGCTAATGACTCCATTCCTTTTTGTGGTTGTAGGGGCTGTTGATTGGAGTACACTAAAACAACCCTGACCTCTCTAACACATTCAGAAGCCAAGTTATAAGCCCACAAATGTGTAACTGGACTACTTCTTTAAAGTGACACCAGATCCGGTGACCTATGGGACATGGTTTGACCCCCTTAGGAAAGTGTGATCATCATGAAACGTTCAGATCACTTACAACTCAATAGATTCTACGTTCCTGTATTGTTTCAGCTTGATTGGACCTTGTTTTCACACAAATGAACCCAGAATGATGTGAAATTGTGCTTCGTGCAACATAATTCTGGGTGCCATTTACAAACCATAAGTGCTAATGACTCCATTCCTTTTTGTGGTTGTAGGGGCTGTTGATTGGAGTACACTAAAGCAAACCTGATCGCTCTTGGACATTCAGAAGCCAAGTTATAAGCCCACAAATGTGTAACTGGACTACTTCTTTAAATTGACACCAGATCCGGTGACCTTTGGGACATGGTTTGACCCCCTTAGGAAAGTGCTATCATCATGAAACATTCAGATCACTTACAACTCAATAGATTCTACCTTCCTGTAACGTTTCAGCCTGATTGGACCTTGTTTTCACACAAATGAACCCAGAATGATGTGAAATTGTGCTTCGTGCAACATAATTATGGGTGCCATTTAAAAACCATAAGAGCTAATGACTCCATTCCTTTTTGTGGTTGTAGGGGCTGTTGATTGGAGTATACTAAAACAAACCTGATCTCTCTAGGACATTCAGAAGCCAAGTTATAAGCCCACAAATGTGTAACTGGACTACTTCTTTAGACACCAGATCCGGTGACCTTTGGGACATGGTTTGACCCCCTTAGGAAAGTGCTATCATCATGAAACGTTCAGATCACTTACAACTCAATAGATTCTACCTTCCTGTAACGTTTCA
This sequence comes from Nothobranchius furzeri, assembly GCF_043380555.1. NCBI lineage: Eukaryota > Metazoa > Chordata > Actinopteri > Cyprinodontiformes > Nothobranchiidae > Nothobranchius > Nothobranchius furzeri. The sequence goes on along the minus strand of NC_091746.1, from coordinate 9,234,441 downwards.
GCCTGATTGGACCTTGTTTTGACACAAATGAACCCAGAATGATGTGAAATTGTGCTTTGTGCAACATAATTCTGGGTGCCATTTAAAAACCATAAGTGCTAATGTCTCCATTCCTTTTTGTGGTTCTACGGGCTGTTGATTGGAGTACACTAAAACAAACCTGATCGCTCTAGGACATTCAGAAGCCAAGTTATAAGCCCACAAATGTGTAACTGGACTACTTCTTTAAATTGACACCAGATCCGGTGACCTTTGAGACATGGTTTGACCCCCTTAGGAAAGTGCTATCATCATGAAACCTTCAGATCACTTACAACTCAATAGATTCTACCTTCATGTAACGTTTCAGCCTGATTGGACCTTGTTTTCACACAAATGAACCCAGAATGATGTGAAATTGTGCTTCGTGCAACATAATTCTGGGTGCCATTTAAAAGCCATAAGTGCTAATGACTCCATTCCTTTTTGTGGTTGTAGGGGCTGTTGATTGGAGTACACTAAAACAAACCTGATCGCTCTAGGACATTCAGAAGCCAAGTTATAAGCCCAAAAATGTGTAACTGGACAACTTCTTTAAATTGACACCAGATCCGGTGACCTTTGGGACATGGTTTGACCCCCTTAGGAAAGTGCTATCATCATGAAACGTTCAGATCACTTACAACTCAATAGATTCTACCTTCCTGTAACGTTTCATTCTGATTGGACCTTGTTTTCACACAAATGGACCCAGAATGATGTGAAATAGTGCTTCGTGCAACATAATTCTGGGTGCCATTTACAAACCATAAGTGCTAATGACTCCATTCCTTTTTGTGGTTGTAGGGGCTTTTTATTGGAGTACACTAAATAAAACCTAACCTCTCTAGGACATTCAGAAGCCAAGTTATAAGCCCACAAAGGTGTAACTGGACTACTTCTTTAAAGTGACACCAGATCCGGTGACCTTTGGGACATGGTTTGACCCCCTTAGGAAAGTGCTATCATCATTAAACGTTCAGATCACTTACAACTCAATAGATTCTACCTTCCTGTAACGTTTCAGCCTGATTGGACCTTGTTTTCACACAAATGAACCCAGAATGATGTGAAATTGTGCTTCGTGCAACATAATTCTGGGTGCCATTTACAAACCATAAGTGCTAATGACTCCATTCCTTTTTGTGGTTGTAGGGGCTGTAGATTGGAGTACACTACAACAAACCTAACCTCTCTAGGACATTCAGAAGCCAAGTTATAAGCCCACAAAGGTGTAACTGGACTACTTCTTTAAATTGACACCAGATCCGGTGACCTTTGGGACATGGTTTGACCCCCTTAGGAAAGTGCTATCATCATGAAATGTTCAGATCACTTACAACTCAATAGATTCTACCTTCTTGTAACGTTTCAGCCTGATTGGACCTTGTTTTCACACAAATGGACCCAGAATGATGTGAAATAGTGCTTCGTGCAACATAATTCTGGGTGCCATTTACAAACCGTAAGTGCTAATGACTCCATTCCTTTTTTTGGTTGTAGGGGCTGTTGATTGGAGTAAACTAAAATAAACTTGATCTCTCTAGGACATTCAGAAGCCAAGTTATAAGCCCACACATGTGTAACTGGACTACTTCTTTAAATTGACACCAGATCCGGTGACCTTTGGGACATGGTTTGACCCCCTTAGGAAAGTGCTATCATTGTGAAACGTTCAGATCACTTACAAATCAATAGATTCTACCTTCCTGTAACATTTCAGCCTTATTGGACCTTGTTTTCACACAAATGGACCCAGAATGATGTGAAATAGTGCTTCGTGCAACATAATTCTGGGTGCCATTTACAAACCATAAGTGCTAATGACTCCATTCCTTTTTGTGGTTGTAGGGGCTGTTGATTGGAGTACACTAAAATAAACCTGATCTCTCTAGGACATTCAGAAGCCAAGTTATAAGCCCACAAATGTGTAACTGGACTACTTCTTTAAATTGACACCAGATCCGGTGACCTTTGGGACATGGTTTGACCCCCTTAGGAAAGTGCTATCATCATGAAACGTTCAGATCACTTACAACTCAATAGATTCTACCTTCTTGTAACGTTTCAGCCTGATTGGACCTTGTTTTCACACAAATGGACCCAGAATGATGTGAAATTGTGCTTCATGCAACATAATTCTGGGTGCCATTTAAAATCCATAAGTGCTAATGACTCCATTCCTTTTTGTGGTTGTAGGGGCTGTTGATTGGAGTACACTAAAACAAACCTGATCACTCTAGGACATTCAGAAGCCAAGTTATAAGCCCACAAATGTGTAACTGGACTACTTCTTTAAAGTGACACCAGGCCCGGTGACCATTGGGACATGGTTTGACCCCCTGTAGGAATGTGCGATCATCATGAAACGTTCAGATCACTTACAACTCAATAGATTCTACCTTCTTGTAACGTTTCAGCCTGACTGGACCTTGTTTTCACACAAATGAACCCAGAATGATGTGAAATTGTGCTTCGTGCAACATAATTTGGGTGCCATTTACAAACCATAAGTGCTAACGACTCCATTCCTTTTTGTGGTTGTAGGGGCTGTTGATTTGAGTACACTAAAACAAACCTGATCTCTCTAGGACATTCAGAAGCCAAGTTATAAGCCCACAAATGTGTAACTGGACTAATTCTTTAAAGTGACACCAGATCCGGTGACCTTTGCGACATGGTTTGACCCCCTTAGGAAAGTGCTATCATCATGAAACGTTCAGATCACTTACAACTCAATAGATTCTACCTTCCTGTAACGTTTCTGCCTGATTGGACCTTGTTTTCACACAAATGAACCCAGAATGATGTGAAATTGTGCTTCGCGCAACATAATTCTGGGTGCCATTTACAAACCATAAGTGCTAATGACTCCATTCCTTTTTGTGGTTGTAGGGGCTGTTGATTGGAGTACATTAAAACGAACCTGATCTCTCTAGGACATTCAGAAGCCAAGTTATAAGCCTACAAAGATGTAACTGGACAACTTCTTTAAAGTGACACCAGGCCCGGTGACCTTTGGGACATGGTTTTACCCCCTATAGGAATGTGCGATCATCTTGAAACGTTCAGATCACTTACAACTCAATAGATTCTACCTTCCTGTAACGTTTCAGCCTGATTGGACCTTGTTTTCACACAAATGGACCCAGAATGATGTGAAATTGTGCTTCGTGCAACATAATTCTGGGTGCCATTTAAGAACCATAAGTGCTAATGACTCCATTCCTTTTTGTGGTTGTAGGGGCTGTTGATAGGAGTACACTAAAACAACCCTGATCTCTCTAGGACATTCAGAAGCCAAGTTATAAGCCCACAAAGGTGTAACTGGACTACTTCTTTAAAGTGACACCAGGCCCGGTGATCTTTGGGACATGGTTTGACCCCCTATAGGAAAGTGCTATCATCATGAAACGTTCAGATCACTTACAACTCAATAGATTCTACCTTCCTGTAACGTTTCTGCCTGATTGGACCTTGTTTTCACACAAATGAACCCAGAATGATGTGAAATTTTGCTTCGTGCAACATAATTCTGGGTGCCATTTACAAACCATAAGTGCTAATGACTCCATTCCTTTTTGTGGTTGTAGGGGCTGTTGATTGGAGTACATTAAAACAAACCTTCCTCTCTAGGACATTCAGAAGCCAAGTTATAAGCCCACAAATGTGTAACTGGACTACTACTTTAAATTGACACCAGATCCGGTGACATTTGGGACATGGTTTGACCCCCTTAGGAAAGTGCTATCATCATGAAACGTTCAGATCACTGACAACTCAATAGATTCTACCTTCCTGTAACGTTTCAGCCTGATTGGACCTTGTTTTCACACAAATGAACCCAGAATGATGTGAAATTGTGCTTCGTGCAACATAATTCTGGGTGCCATTTAAAAACCATAAGTGCTAATGACTCCATTCCTTTTTGTGGTTGTAGGGGCTGTTGATTGGAGTACACTAAAACAAACCTGACCTCTCTAGGACATTCAGAAGCCAAGTTATAAGCCCACAAAGGTGTAACTGGACTACTTCTTTAAAGTGACACCAGGCCCGGTGACCTTTGGGACATGGTTTGACCCCCTATAGGAATGTGCGATCATCATGAAACGTTCAGATCACTTACAACTCAATAGATTCTATCTTCTTGTAACGTTTCAGCCTGATTGGACCTTGTTTTCACACAAATGGACCCAGAATGATGTGAAATTGTGCTTCGTGCAACATAATTCTGGGTGCCATTTACAAACCATAAGTGCTAATGACTCCATTCCTTTTTGTGGTTGTAGGGGCTGTTGATTGGAGTACACTAAAACAAACCTGATCTCTCTAGGACATTCAGAAGCCAAGTTATAAGCCCACAAATGTGTAACTGGACTACTTCTTTAAAGTGACACCAGGCCCGGTGACCTTTGGGACATGGTTTGACCCCCTATAGGAATGTGCGATCATCATGAAACGTTCAGATCACTTACAACTCAATAGATTCTACCTTCTTGTAACGTTTCAGCCTGATTGGACCTTGTTTTCACACAAATGAACCCAGAATGATGTGAAATTGTGCTTTGTGCAACATAATTCTGGGTGCCATTTACAAACCATAAGTGCTAATGACTCCATTCCTTTTTGTGGTTGTAGGGGCTGTTGATTGGAGTACACTAAAACAAACCTAACCTCTCTAGGACATTCAGAAGCCAAGTTATAAGCCCACAAAGATGTAACTGGACTACTTCTTTAAAGTGACACCAGGCCCGGTGACCTTTGGGACATGGTTTTACCCCCTATAGGAATGTGCGATCATCTTTAAACGTTCAGATCACTTACAACTCAATAGATTCTACCTTCTTGTAGCGTTTCAGCCTGATTGGACCTTGTTTTCACACAAATGGACCCGGAATGAAGTGAAATTGTGCTTCGTGCAGCATAATTCTGGGTGCCGTTTACAAACCATAAGTGCTAATGACTCCATTCCTTTTTGTGGTTGTAGGGGCTGTTGATTGGAGTACACTAAAACGAACCTAACCTCTCTAGGACATTCAGAAGCCAAGTTATAAGCCCACAAATGTGTAACTGGACTACTTCTTTAAATTGACACCAGATCCGGTGACCTTTGGGACATGGTTTGACCCCCTTAGGAAAGTGCTATCATCATGAAACGTTCAGATCACTTACAACTCAATAGATTCTACCTTCCTGTAACGTTTCAGCCTGATTGGACCTTGTTTTCACACAAATGAACCCAGAATGATGTGAAATTGTGCTTCGTGCAACATAATTCTGGGTGCCATTTACAAACCATAAGTGCTAATGACTCCATTCCTTTTTGTGGTTGTAGGGGCTGTTGATTGGAGTACATTAAAACAAACCTGATCTCTCTAGGACATTCAGAAGCCAAGTTATAAGCCCACAAAGATGTAACTGGACTACTTCTTTAAAGTGACACCAGGCCCGGTGACCTTTGGGACATGGTTTGACCCCCTATAGGAATGTGCGATCATCTTGAAACGTTCAGATCACTTACAACTCAATAGATTCTACCTTCTTGTAGCGTTTCAGCCTGATTGGACCTTGTTTTCACACAAATGGACCCAGAATGATGTGAAATTGTGCTTCGTGCAACATAATTCTGGGTGCCATTTACAAACCATAAGTGCTAATGACTCCATTCCTTTTTGTGGTTGTAGGGGCTGTTGATTGGAATACACTAAAACAAACCTGACCTCTCTAGGACATTCAGAAGCCAAGTTATAAGCCCACAAAGGTGTAACTGGACTACTTCTTTAAAGTGACACCAGGCCCGGTGACCTTTGGGACATGGTTTGACCCCCTATAGGAATGTGCGATCATCATGAAACGTTCAGATCACTTACAACTCAATAGATTCTACCTTATTGTAAAGTTTCAGCCTGATTGGACCTTGTTTTCACACAAATGAACCCAGAATGATGTGAAATTGTGCTTCGTGCAACATAATTCTGGGTGCCATTTACAAACCATAAGTGCTAATGACTCCATTCCTTTTTGTGGTTGTAGGGGCTGTTGATTGGAGTACACTAAAACAAACCTGATCTCTCTAGGACATTCAGAAGCCAAGTTATAAGCCCACAAATGTGTAACTGGACTACTTCTTTAAATTGACACCAGATCCGGTGACCTTTGGGACATGGTTTGACCCCCTTAGGAAAGTGCTATCATCATGAAACGTTCAGATCACTTACAACTCAATAGATTCTACCTTCCTGTAACGTTTCAGCCTGATTGGACCTTGTTTTCACACAAATGGACCCAGAATCATGTGAAATTGTGCTTCGTGCAACATAATTCTGGGTGCCATTTAAAAACCATAAGTGCTAATGACTCCATTCCTTTTTGTGGTTGTAGGGGCTGTTGATTGGAGTATACTAAAACAAACCTGATCTCTCTAGGACATTCAGAAGCCATGTTATAAGCCCACAAATATGTAACTGGACTACTTCTTTAAAGTGACACCAGGCCCGGTGACCTTTGGGACATGGTTTGACCCCCTATAGGAATGTGCGATTATCATGAAACGTTCAGATCACTTACAACTCAATAGATTCTACCTTCTTGTAACGTTTCAGCCTGATTGGACCTTGTTTTCACACAAATGGACCCAGAATGAAGTGAAATTGTGCTTCATGCAACATAATTCTGGGTGCCATTTACAAACCATAAGTGCTAATGACTCCATTCCTTTTTGTGGTTGTAGGGGCTGTTGATTGGAGTACACTAAAACAAACCTGATCTCTCTAGGACATTCAGAAGCCAAGTTATAAGCCCACAAATGTGTAACTGGACTACTTCTTTAAATTGACACCAGATCCGGTGACCTTTGGGACATGGTTTGACCCCCTTAGGAAAGTGCTATCATCATGAAACGTTCAGATCACTTACAACTCAATAGATTCTACCTTCTTGTAACGTTTCAGCCTGATTGGACCTTGTTTTCACACAAATGGACCCAGAATGATGTGAAATTGTGCTTCATGCAACATAATTCTGGGTGCCATTTAAAATCCATAAGTGCTAATGACTCCATTCCTTTTTGTGGTTGTAGGGGCTGTTGATTGGAGTACACTAAAACAAACCTGATCTCTCTAGGACATTCAGAAGCCAAGTTATAAGCCCACAAATGTGTAACTGGACTACTTCTTTAAAGTGACACCAGGCCCGGTGACCATTGGGACATGGTTTGACCCCCTATAGGAATGTGCGATCATCATGAAACGTTCAGATCACTTACAACTCAATAGATTCTACCTTCTTGTAACGTTTCAGCCTGATTGGACCTTGTTTTCACACAAATGAACCCAGAATGATGTGAAATTGTGCTTCGTGCAACATAATTTGGGTGCCATTTACAAACCATAAGTGCTAACGACTCCATTCCTTTTTGTGGTTGTAGGGGCTGTTGATTGGAGTACACTAAAATAAACCTGATCTCTCTAGGACATTCAGAAGCCAAGTTATAAGCCCACAAATGTGTAACTGGACTAATTCTTTAAAGTGACACCAGATCCGGTGACCTTTGCGACATGGTTTGACCCCCTTAGGAAAGTGCTATCATCATGAAACGTTCAGATCACTTACAACTCAATAGATTCTACCTTCCTGTAACGTTTCTGCCTGATTGGACCTTGTTTTCACACAAATGAACCCAGAATGATGTGAAATTGTGCTTCGTGCAACATAATTCTGGGTGCCATTTACAAACCATAAGTGCTAATGACTCCATTCCTTTTTGTGGTTGTAGGGGCTGTTGATTGGAGTACATTAAAACGAACCTGATCTCACTAGGACATTCAGAAGCCAAGTTATAAGCCTACAAAGATGTAACTGGACAACTTCTTCAAAGTGACACCAGGCCCGGTGACCTTTGGGACATGGTTTTACCCCCTATAGGAATGTGCGATCATCTTGAAACATTCAGATCACTTACAACTCAATAGATTCTACCTTCCTGTAACGTTTCAGCCTGATTGGACCTTGTTTTCACACAAATGGACCCAGAATGATGTGAAATTATGCTTCGTGCAACATAATTCTGGGTGCCATTTAAGAACCATAAGTGCTAATGACTCCATTCCTTTTTGTGGTTGTAGGGGCTGTTGATTGGAGTACACTAAAACAACCCTGATCTCTCTAGGACATTCAGAAGCCAAGTTATAAGCCCACAAAGGTGTAACTCGACTACTTCTTTAAAGTGACACCAGGCCCGGTGATCTTTGGGACATGGTTTGACCCCCTATAGGAAAGTGCTATCATCATGAAACGTTCAGATCACTTACAACTCAATAGATTCTACCTTCCTGTAACGTTTCTGCCTGATTGGACCTTGTTTTCACACAAATGAACCCAGAATGATGTGAAATTTTGCTTCGTGCAACATAATTCTGGGTGCCATTTACAAACCATAAGTGCTAATGACTCCATTCCTTTTTGTGGTTGTAGGGGCTGTTGATTAGAGTACATTAAAACAAACCTGACCTCTCTAGGACATTCAGAAGCCAAGTTATAAGCCCACAAATGTGTAACTGGACTACTACTTTAAATTGACACCAGATCCGGTGACATTTGGGACATGGTTTGACCCCCTTAGGAAAGTGCTATCATCATGAAACGTTCAGATCACTTACAACTCAATAGATTCTACCTTCCTGTAACGTTTCAGCCTGATTGGACCTTGTTTTCACACAAATGAACCCAGAATGATGTGAAATTGTGCTTCGTGCAACATAATTCTGGGTGCCATTTAAAAACCATAAGTGCTAATGACTCCATTCCTTTTTGTGGTTGTAGGGGCTGTTGATTGGAGTACACTAAAACAAACCTGACCTCTCTAGGACATTTAGAAGCCAAGTTATAAGTCCACAAATGTGTAACTGGACTCCTTCTTTAAAGTGACACCAGATCCGGTGACCTTTGGGACATGGTTTGACCCCCTTAGGAAAGTGCTATCATCATGAAACATTCAGATCACTTACAACTCAATAGATTCTATCTTCTTTTAACGTTTCAGCCTGATTGGACCTTGTTTTCACACAAATGAACCCAGAATGATGTGAAATTGTGCTTCGTGCAACATAATTCTGGGTGCCATTTAAAAACCATAAGTGCTAATGACTCCATTCCTTTTTGTGGTTGTAGGGGCTGTTGATTGGAGTACACTAAAACAAACCTGATCTCTCTAGGACATTCAGAAGCCAAGTTATAAGCCCACAAATGTGTAACTGGACTACTTCTTTAAAGTGACACCAGGCCCGGTGACCTTTGGGACATGGTTTGACCCCCTATAGGAATGTGCGATCATCATGAAACGTTCAGATCACTTACAACTCAATAGATTCTACCTTCTTGTAACGTTTCAGCCTGATTGGACCTTGTTTTCACACAAATGAACCCAGAATGATGTGAAATTGTGCTTCGTGCAACATAATTCTGGGTGCCATTTACAAACCATAAGTGCTAATGACTCCATTCCTTTTTGTGGTTGTAGGGGCTGTTGATTGGAGTACACTAAAACAAACCTAACCTCTCTAGGACATTCAGAAGCAAAGTTATAAGCCCACAAAGATGTAACTGGACTACTTCTTTAAAGTGACACCAGGCCCGGTGACCTTTGGGACATGGTTTTACCCCCTATAGGAATGTGCGATCATCTTGAAACGTTCAGATCACTTACAACTCAATAGATTCTACCTTCTTGTAGCGTTTCAGCCTGATTGGACCTTGTTTTCACACAAATGAACCCAGAATGATGTGAAATTGTGCTTCGTGCAACATAATTCTGGGTGCCATTTACAAACCATAAGTGCTAATGACTCCATTCCTTTTTGTGGTTGTAGGGGCTGTTGATTGGAGTACACTAAAACAAACCTGATCTCTCTAGGACATTCAGAAGCCAAGTTATAAGCCCACAAATGTGTAACTGGACTACTTCTTTAAATTGACACCAGATCCGGTGACCTTTGGGACATGGTTTGACCCCCTTAGGAAAGTGCTATCATCATGAAACGTTCAGATCACTTACAACTCAATAGATTCTACCTTCTTGTAACGTTTCAGCCTGATTGGACCTTGTTTTCACACAAATGAACCCAGAATGATGTGAAATTGTGCTTCGTGCAACACAATTCTGGGTGCCATTTACAAACCATAAGTGCTAATGACTCCATTCCTTTTTGTGGTTGTAGGGGCTGTTGATTGGAGTACACTAAAACGAACCTAACCTCTCTAGGACATTCAGAAGCCAAGTTATAAGCCCACAAAGATGTAACTGGACTACTTCTTTAAAGTGACACCAGGCCCGGTGACCTTTGGGACATGGTTTTACCCCCTATAGGAATGTGCGATCATCTTGAAACGTTCAGATCACTTACATCTCAATAGATTCTACCTTCTTGTAGCGTTTCAGCCTGATTGGACCTTGTTTTCACACAAATGGACCCAGAATGAAGTGAAATTGTGCTTCGTGCAACATAATTCTGGGTGCCATTTACAAACCATAAGTGCTAATGACTCCATTCCTTTTTGTGGTTGTAGGGGCTGTTGATTGGAGTACACTAAAACAAACCTAACCTCTCTAGGACATTCAGAAGCCAAGTTATAAGCCCACAAAGGTGTAACTGGACTACTTCTTTAAATTGACACCAGATCCGGTGATCTTTGGGACATGGTTTGACCCCCTTAGGAAAGTGCTATCATCATGAAACGTTCAGATCACTTACAACTCAATAGATTCTAGCTTCTTGTAACGTTTCAGCCTGATTGGACCTTGTTTTCACACAAATGAACCCAGAATGATGTGAAATTGTGCTTCGTGCAACATAATTCTGGGTGCCATTTAAAAACCATAAGTGCTAATGACTCCATTCCTTTTTGTGGTTGTAGGGGCTGTTGATTGGAGTACACTAAAACAAACCTGATCTCTCTAGGACATTCAGAAGCCAAGTTATAAGCCCACAAATGTGTAACTGGACTACTTCTTTAAATTGACTCCAGATCCGGTGACCTTTGGGACATGGTGTGACCCCCTTAGGAAAATGCTATCATCATGAAACGTTCAGATCACTTACAACTGATTCTACCTTCCTGTAACGTTTCAGCCTGATTGGACCTTGTTTTCACACAAATGGACCCAGAATGATGTGAAATTGTGCTTCATGCAACATAATTCTGGGTGCCATTTACAAACCATAAGTGCTAATGACTCCATTCCTTTTTGTGGTTGTAGGGGCTGTTGATTGGAGTACACTAAAACAACCCTGACCTCTCTAGGTCATTCAGAAGCCAAGTTATAAGCCCACAAATGTGTAACTGGACTACTTCTTTAAAGTGACACCAGATCCGGTGACCTTTGGGACATGGTTTGACCCCCTTAGGAAAGTGCGATCATCATGAAACGTTCAGATCACTTACAACTCAATAGATTCTACCTTCCTGTATTGTTTCAGCCTGATTGGACCTTGTTTTCCACGAATGAACCCAGAATGATGTGAAATTGTGCTTCGTGAAACATAATTCTGGGTGCCATTTACAAACCATAAGTGCTAATGACTCCATTCCTTTTTGTGGTTGTAGGGGCTGTTGATTGGAGTACACTAAAGCAAACCTGATCGCTCTTGGACATTCAGAAGCCAAGTTATAAGCCCACAAATGTGTAACTGGACTACTTCTTTAAATTGACACCAGATCCGGTGACCTTTGGGACATTGTTTGACCCCCTTAGGAAAGTGCTATCATCATGAAACGTTCAGATCACTTACAACTCAATAGATTCTACCTTCCTGTAACGTTTCAGCCTGAATGGACCTTGTTTTCACACAAATGAACCCAGAATGATGTGAAATTGTGCTTCGTGCAACATAATTCTGGGTGCCATTTAAAAACCATAAGTGCTAATGACTCCATTCCTTTTTGTGGTTGTAGGGGCTGTTGATTGGAGTATACTAAAACAAACCTGATCTCTCTAGGACATTCAGAAGCCAAGTTATAAGCCCACAAATGTGTAACTGGACTACTTCTTTAGACACCAGATCCGGTGACCTTTGGGACATGGTTTGACCCCCTTAGGAAAGTGCTATCATCATGAAACGTTCAGATCACTTACAACTCAATAGATTCTACCTTCGTGTAACGTTTCAGCCTGATTGGACCTTGTTTTGACACAAATGAACCCAGAATGATGTGAAATTGTGCTTCGTGCAACATAATTCTGGGTGCCATTTAAAAACCATAAGTGCTAATGACTCCATTCCTTTTTGTGGTTGTAGGGGCTGTTGATTGGAGTACACTAAAACAAACCTGATCTCTCTAGGACATTCAGAAGCCAAGTTATAAGCCCACAAATGTGTAACTGGACTACTTCTTTAAATTGACTCCAGATCCGGTGACCTTTGGGACATGGTGTGACCCCCTTAGGAAAATGCTATCATCATGAAACGTTCAGATCACTTACAACTGATTCTACCTTCCTGTAACGTTTCAGCCTGATTGGACCTTGTTTTCACACAAATGGACCCAGAATGATGTGAAATTGTGCTTCGTGCAACATAATTCTGGGTGCCATTTACAAACCATAAGTGCTAATGACTCCATTCCTTTTTGTGGTTGTAGGGGCTGTTGATTGGAGTACACTAAAGCAAACCTGATCGCTCTTGGACATTCAGAAGCCAAGTTATAAGCCCACAAATGTGTAACTGGACTACTTCTTTAAATTGACACCAGATCCGGTGACCTTTGGGACATTGTTTGACCCCCTTAGGAAAGTGCTATCATCATGAAACGTTCAGATCACTTACAACTCAATAGATTCTACCTTCCTGTAACGTTTCAGCCTGAATGGACCTTGTTTTCACACAAATGAACCCAGAATGATGTGAAATTGTGCTTCGTGCAACATAATTCTGGGTGCCATTTACAAACCATAAGTGCTAATGACTCCATTCCTTTTTGTGGTTGTAGGGGCTGTTGATTGGAGTACACTAAAATAAACCTGATCTCTCTAGGACATTCAGAAGCCAAGTTATAAGCCCACAAATGTGTAACTGGACTAATTCTTTAAAGTGACACCAGATCCGGTGACCTTTGCGACATGGTTTGACCCCCTTAGGAAAGTGCTATCATCATGAAACGTTCAGATCACTTACAACTCAATAGATTCTACCTTCCTGTAACGTTTCTGCCTGATTGGACCTTGTTTTCACACAAATGAACCCAGAATGATGTGAAATTGTGCTTCGTGCAACATAATTCTGGGTGCCATTTACAAACCATAAGTGCTAATGACTCCATTCCTTTTTGTGGTTGTAGGGGCTGTTGATTGGAGTACATTAAAACGAACCTGATCTCACTAGGACATTCAGAAGCCAAGTTATAAGCCTACAAAGATGTAACTGGACAACTTCTTCAAAGTGACACCAGGCCCGGTGACCTTTGGGACATGGTTTTACCCCCTATAGGAATGTGCGATCATCTTGAAACATTCAGATCACTTACAACTCAATAGATTCTACCTTCCTGTAACGTTTCAGCCTGATTGGACCTTGTTTTCACACAAATGGACCCAGAATGATGTGAAATTATGCTTCGTGCAACATAATTCTGGGTGCCATTTAAGAACCATAAGTGCTAATGACTCCATTCCTTTTTGTGGTTGTAGGGGCTGTTGATTGGAGTACACTAAAACAACCCTGATCTCTCTAGGACATTCAGAAGCCAAGTTATAAGCCCACAAAGGTGTAACTCGACTACTTCTTTAAAGTGACACCAGGCCCGGTGATCTTTGGGACATGGTTTGACCCCCTATAGGAAAGTGCTATCATCATGAAACGTTCAGATCACTTACAACTCAATAGATTCTACCTTCCTGTAACGTTTCTGCCTGATTGGACCTTGTTTTCACACAAATGAACCCAGAATGATGTGAAATTTTGCTTCGTGCAACATAATTCTGGGTGCCATTTACAAACCATAAGTGCTAATGACTCCATTCCTTTTTGTGGTTGTAGGGGCTGTTGATTAGAGTACATTAAAACAAACCTGACCTCTCTAGGACATTCAGAAGCCAAGTTATAAGCCCACAAATGTGTAACTGGACTACTACTTTAAATTGACACCAGATCCGGTGACATTTGGGACATGGTTTGACCCCCTTAGGAAAGTGCTATCATCATGAAACGTTCAGATCACTTACAACTCAATAGATTCTACCTTCCTGTAACGTTTCAGCCTGATTGGACCTTGTTTTCACACAAATGAACCCAGAATGATGTGAAATTGTGCTTCGTGCAACATAATTCTGGGTGCCATTTAAAAACCATAAGTGCTAATGACTCCATTCCTTTTTGTGGTTGTAGGGGCTGTTGATTGGAGTACACTAAAACAAACCTGACCTCTCTAGGACATTTAGAAGCCAAGTTATAAGTCCACAAATGTGTAACTGGACTCCTTCTTTAAAGTGACACCAGATCCGGTGACCTTTGGGACATGGTTTGACCCCCTTAGGAAAGTGCTATCATCATGAAACATTCAGATCACTTACAACTCAATAGATTCTATCTTCTTTTAACGTTTCAGCCTGATTGGACCTTGTTTTCACACAAATGAACCCAGAATGATGTGAAATTGTGCTTCGTGCAACATAATTCTGGGTGCCATTTAAAAACCATAAGTGCTAATGACTCCATTCCTTTTTGTGGTTGTAGGGGCTGTTGATTGGAGTACACTAAAACAAACCTGATCTCTCTAGGACATTCAGAAGCCAAGTTATAAGCCCACAAATGTGTAACTGGACTACTTCTTTAAAGTGACACCAGGCCCGGTGACCTTTGGGACATGGTTTGACCCCCTATAGGAATGTGCGATCATCATGAAACGTTCAGATCACTTACAACTCAATAGATTCTACCTTCTTGTAACGTTTCAGCCTGATTGGACCTTGTTTTCACACAAATGAACCCAGAATGATGTGAAATTGTGCTTCGTGCAACATAATTCTGGGTGCCATTTACAAACCATAAGTGCTAATGACTCCATTCCTTTTTGTGGTTGTAGGGGCTGTTGATTGGAGTACACTAAAACAAACCTAACCTCTCTAGGACATTCAGAAGCAAAGTTATAAGCCCACAAAGATGTAACTGGACTACTTCTTTAAAGTGACACCAGGCCCGGTGACCTTTGGGACATGGTTTTACCCCCTATAGGAATGTGCGATCATCTTGAAACGTTCAGATCACTTACAACTCAATAGATTCTACCTTCTTGTAGCGTTTCAGCCTGATTGGACCTTGTTTTCACACAAATGAACCCAGAATGATGTGAAATTGTGCTTCGTGCAACATAATTCTGGGTGCCATTTACAAACCATAAGTGCTAATGACTCCATTCCTTTTTGTGGTTGTAGGGGCTGTTGATTGGAGTACACTAAAACAAACCTGATCTCTCTAGGACATTCAGAAGCCAAGTTATAAGCCCACAAATGTGTAACTGGACTACTTCTTTAAATTGACACCAGATCCGGTGACCTTTGGGACATGGTTTGACCCCCTTAGGAAAGTGCTATCATCATGAAACGTTCAGATCACTTACAACTCAATAGATTCTACCTTCTTGTAACGTTTCAGCCTGATTGGACCTTGTTTTCACACAAATGAACCCAGAATGATGTGAAATTGTGCTTCGTGCAACACAATTCTGGGTGCCATTTACAAACCATAAGTGCTAATGACTCCATTCCTTTTTGTGGTTGTAGGGGCTGTTGATTGGAGTACACTAAAACGAACCTAACCTCTCTAGGACATTCAGAAGCCAAGTTATAAGCCCACAAAGATGTAACTGGACTACTTCTTTAAAGTGACACCAGGCCCGGTGACCTTTGGGACATGGTTTTACCCCCTATAGGAATGTGCGATCATCTTGAAACGTTCAGATCACTTACATCTCAATAGATTCTACCTTCTTGTAGCGTTTCAGCCTGATTGGACCTTGTTTTCACACAAATGGACCCAGAATGAAGTGAAATTGTGCTTCGTGCAACATAATTCTGGGTGCCATTTACAAACCATAAGTGCTAATGACTCCATTCCTTTTTGTGGTTGTAGGGGCTGTTGATTGGAGTACACTAAAACAAACCTAACCTCTCTAGGACATTCAGAAGCCAAGTTATAAGCCCACAAAGGTGTAACTGGACTACTTCTTTAAATTGACACCAGATCCGGTGATCTTTGGGACATGGTTTGACCCCCTTAGGAAAGTGCTATCATCATGAAACGTTCAGATCACTTACAACTCAATAGATTCTAGCTTCTTGTAACGTTTCAGCCTGATTGGACCTTGTTTTCACACAAATGAACCCAGAATGATGTGAAATTGTGCTTCGTGCAACATAATTCTGGGTGCCATTTAAAAACCATAAGTGCTAATGACTCCATTCCTTTTTGTGGTTGTAGGGGCTGTTGATTGGAGTACACTAAAACAAACCTGATCTCTCTAGGACATTCAGAAGCCAAGTTATAAGCCCACAAATGTGTAACTGGACTACTTCTTTAAATTGACTCCAGATCCGGTGACCTTTGGGACATGGTGTGACCCCCTTAGGAAAATGCTATCATCATGAAACGTTCAGATCACTTACAACTGATTCTACCTTCCTGTAACGTTTCAGCCTGATTGGACCTTGTTTTCACACAAATGGACCCAGAATGATGTGAAATTGTGCTTCATGCAACATAATTCTGGGTGCCATTTACAAACCATAAGTGCTAATGACTCCATTCCTTTTTGTGGTTGTAGGGGCTGTTGATTGGAGTACACTAAAACAACCCTGACCTCTCTAGGTCATTCAGAAGCCAAGTTATAAGCCCACAAATGTGTAACTGGACTACTTCTTTAAAGTGACACCAGATCCGGTGACCTTTGGGACATGGTTTGACCCCCTTAGGAAAGTGCGATCATCATGAAACGTTCAGATCACTTACAACTCAATAGATTCTACCTTCCTGTATTGTTTCAGCCTGATTGGACCTTGTTTTCCACGAATGAACCCAGAATGATGTGAAATTGTGCTTCGTGAAACATAATTCTGGGTGCCATTTACAAACCATAAGTGCTAATGACTCCATTCCTTTTTGTGGTTGTAGGGGCTGTTGATTGGAGTACACTAAAGCAAACCTGATCGCTCTTGGACATTCAGAAGCCAAGTTATAAGCCCACAAATGTGTAACTGGACTACTTCTTTAAATTGACACCAGATCCGGTGACCTTTGGGACATTGTTTGACCCCCTTAGGAAAGTGCTATCATCATGAAACGTTCAGATCACTTACAACTCAATAGATTCTACCTTCCTGTAACGTTTCAGCCTGAATGGACCTTGTTTTCACACAAATGAACCCAGAATGATGTGAAATTGTGCTTCGTGCAACATAATTCTGGGTGCCATTTAAAAACCATAAGTGCTAATGACTCCATTCCTTTTTGTGGTTGTAGGGGCTGTTGATTGGAGTATACTAAAACAAACCTGATCTCTCTAGGACATTCAGAAGCCAAGTTATAAGCCCACAAATGTGTAACTGGACTACTTCTTTAGACACCAGATCCGGTGACCTTTGGGACATGGTTTGACCCCCTTAGGAAAGTGCTATCATCATGAAACGTTCAGATCACTTACAACTCAATAGATTCTACCTTCGTGTAACGTTTCAGCCTGATTGGACCTTGTTTTGACACAAATGAACCCAGAATGATGTGAAATTGTGCTTCGTGCAACATAATTCTGGGTGCCATTTAAAAACCATAAGTGCTAATGACTCCATTCCTTTTTGTGGTTGTAGGGGCTGTTGATTGGAGTACACTAAAACAAACCTGATCTCTCTAGGACATTCAGAAGCCAAGTTATAAGCCCACAAATGTGTAACTGGACTACTTCTTTAAATTGACTCCAGATCCGGTGACCTTTGGGACATGGTGTGACCCCCTTAGGAAAATGCTATCATCATGAAACGTTCAGATCACTTACAACTGATTCTACCTTCCTGTAACGTTTCAGCCTGATTGGACCTTGTTTTCACACAAATGGACCCAGAATGATGTGAAATTGTGCTTCGTGCAACATAATTCTGGGTGCCATTTACAAACCATAAGTGCTAATGACTCCATTCCTTTTTGTGGTTGTAGGGGCTGTTGATTGGAGTACACTAAAGCAAACCTGATCGCTCTTGGACATTCAGAAGCCAAGTTATAAGCCCACAAATGTGTAACTGGACTACTTCTTTAAATTGACACCAGATCCGGTGACCTTTGGGACATTGTTTGACCCCCTTAGGAAAGTGCTATCATCATGAAACGTTCAGATCACTTACAACTCAATAGATTCTACCTTCCTGTAACGTTTCAGCCTGAATGGACCTTGTTTTCACACAAATGAACCCAGAATGATGTGAAATTGTGCTTCGTGCAACATAATTCTGGGTGCCATTTAAAAACCATAAGTGCTAATGACTCCATTCCTTTTTGTGGTTGTAGGGGCTGTTGATTGGAGTATACTAAAACAAACCTGATCTCTCTAGGACATTCAGAAGCCAAGTTATAAGCCCACAAATGTGTAACTGGACTACTTCTTTAGACACCAGATCCGGTGACCTTTGGGACATGGTTTGACCCCCTTAGGAAAGTGCTATCATCATGAAACGTTCAGATCACTTACAACTCAATAGATTCTACCTTCGTGTAACGTTTCAGCCTGATTGGACCTTGTTTTGACACAAATGAACCCAGAATGATGTGAAATTGTGCTTCGTGCAACATAATTCTGGGTGCCATTTAAAAACCATAAGTGTTAATGACTCCATTCCTTTTTGTGGTTGTAGGGGCTGTTGATTGGAGTACAGTAAAACAAACCTAACCTCTCTAGGACATTCAGAAGCCAAGTTATCAGCCCACAAATGTGTAACTGGACTACTTCTTTAAAGCGACACCAGATCCGGTGACCTTTGGGACATGGTTTGACCCCCTTAGGAAAGTGCGATCATCATGAAACGTTCAGATTTCTTACAACTCAATAGATTCTACCTTCCTGTATTGTTTCAGCCTGATTGGACCTTGTTTTCACACAAATGAACCCAACATGATGTGAAATTGTGCTTTGTGCAACATAATTCTGGGTGCCATTTACAAACCATAAGTGCTAATGACTCCATTCCTTTTTGTGGTTGTAGGGGCTGTTGATTGGAGTACACTAAAGCAAACCTGATCGCTCTTGGACATTCAGAAGCCAAGTTATAAGCCCACAAATGTGTAACTGGACTACTTCTTTAAATTGACACCAGATCCGGTGACCTTTGGGACATTGTTTGACCCCCTTAGGAAAGTGCTATCATCATGAAACGTTCAGATCACTTACAACTCAATAGATTCTACCTTCCTGTAACATTTCAGCCTGATTGGACCTTGTTTTCACACAAATGAACCCAGAATGATGTGAAATTGTGCTTCGTGCAACATAATTCTGGGTGCCATTTAAAAACCATAAGTGCTAATGACTCCATTCCTTTTTGTGGTTGTAGGGGCTTTGATTGGAGTATACTAAAACAAACCTGATCTCTCTAGGACATTCAGAAGCCAAGTTATAAGCCCACAAATGTGTAACTGGACTACTTCTTTAGACACCAGATCCGGTGACCTTTGGGACATGGTTTGACCCCCTTAGGAAAGTGCTATCATCATGAAACGTTCAGATCACTTACAACTCAATAGATTCTACCTTCCTGTAACATTTCAGCCTGATTGGACCTTGTTTTGACTCAAATGAACCCAGAATGATGTGAAATTGTGCTTCGTGCAACATAATTCTGGGTGCCATTTAAAAACCATAAGTGCTAATGTCTCCATTCCTTTTTGTGGTTCTAGGGGCTGTTGATTGGAGTACACTAAAACAAACCTGATCGCTCTAGGACATTCAGAAGCCAAGTTATAAGCCCACAAATGTGTAACTGGACTACTTCTTTAAATTGACACCAGATCCGGTGACCTTTGAGACATGGTTTGACCCCCTTAGGAAAGTGCTATCATCATGAAACCTTCAGATCACTTACAACTCAATAGATTCTACCTTCATGTAACGTTTCAGCCTGATTGGACCTTGTTTTTACACAAATGAACCCAGAATGATGTGAAATTGTGCTTCGTGCAACATAATTCTGGGTGCCATTTAAAAGCCATAAGTGCTAATGACTCCATTCCTTTTTGTGGTTGTAGGGGCTGTTGATTGGAGTACACTAAAACAAACCTGATCTCTCTAGGACATTCAGAAGCCAAGTTATAAGCCCACAAATGTGTAACTGGACAACTTCTTTAAATTGACACCAGATCCGGTGACCTTTGGGACATGGTTTGACCCCCTTAGGAAAGTGCTATCATCATGAAACGTTCAGATCACTTACAACTCAATAGATTCTACCTTCCTGTAACGTTTCAGCCTGATTGGACCTTGTTTTCACACAAATGGACCCAGAATGATGTGAAATAGTGCTTCGTGCAACATAATTCTGGGTGCCATTTACAAACCATAAGTGCTAATGACTCCATTCCTTTTTGTGGTTGTAGGGGCTGTAGATTGGAGTACACTAAAACAAACCTAACCTCTCTAGGACATTCAGAAGCCAAGTTATAAGCCCACAAAGGTGTAACTGGACTACTTCTTTAAATTGACACCAGATCCGGTGACCTTTGGGACATGGTTTGACCCCCTTAGGAAAGTGCTATCATCATGAAATGTTCAGATCACTTACAACTCAATAGATTCTACCTTCTTGTAACGTTTCAGCCTGATTGGACCTTGTTTTCACACAAATGGACCCAGAATGATGTGAAATAGTGCTTCGTGCAACATAATTCTGGGTGCCATTTACAAACCGTAAGTGCTAATGACTCCATTCCTTTTTTTGGTTGTAGGGGCTGTTGATTGGAGTACACTAAAATAAACTTGATCTCTCTAGGACATTCAGAAGCCAAGTTATAAGCCCACAAATGTGTAACTGGACTACTTCTTTAAATTGACACCAGATCCGGTGACCTTTGGGACATGGTTTGACCCCCTTAGGAAAGTGCTATCATCATGAAACGTTCAGATCACTTACAACTCAATAGATTCCACCTTCCTGAGCGTTTCAGCCTGATTGGACCTTGTTTTCACACAAATGGACCCAGAATGATGTGAAATAGTGCTTCGTGCAACATAATTCTGGGTGCCATTTACAAACCATAAGTGCTAATGACTCCATTCCTTGTTGTGGTTGTAGGGGCTGTTGATTGGAGTACACTAAAATAAACCTGATCTCTCTAGGACATTCAGAAGCCAAGTTATAAGCCCACAAATGTGTAACTGGACTACTTCTTTAAATTGACACCAGATCCGATGACCTTTGGGACATGGTTTGACCCCCTTAGGAAAGTGCTATCATCATGAAACGTTCAGATCACTTACAACTCAATGGATTCTACCTTCTTGTAACGTTTCAGCATGATTGGACCTTGTTTTCACACAAATGAACCCAAAATGATGTGAAATTGTGCTTCGTGCAACATAATTCTGGGTGCCATTTAAAAACCATAAGTGCTAATTACTCCATTCCTTTTTGTGGTTGTAGGGGCTGTTGATTGGAGTACACTAAAACAAACCTGATCTCTCTAGGACATGCAGAAGCCAAGTTATAAGCCCACAAATGTGTAACTGGACTACTTCTTTAAATTGACACCAGATCCGGTGACCTTTGGGACATGGTTTGACCCCTTATAGGAATGTGCGATCATCATGAAACGTTCAGATCACTTACAACTCAATAGATTCTACCTTCCTGTAAAGTTTCAGCCTGATTGGACCTTGTTTTCACACAAATGAACCCAGAATGATGTGAAATTGTGCTTCGTGCAACATAATTCTGGGTGCCATTTAAAAACCATAAGTGCTAATGGCTCCATTCCTTTTTGTGGTTGTAGGGGCTGTTAATTGGAGTACACTAAAATAAACCTGATCTCTCTAGGACATTCAGAAGCCAAGTTATAAGCGCACAAAGGTGTAACTGGACTACTTATTTAAAGTGACACCAAGCCCGGTGACCTTTGGGACATGGTTTGACCCCCTATAGGAATGTGCGATCATCATGAAACGTTCAGATCACTTACAACTCAATAGATTCTACCTTCTTGTAACGTTTCAGCCTGATTGGACCTTGTTTTCACACAAATGAACCCAGAATGATGTGAAATTGTGCTTCGTGCAACATAATTCTGGGTGCCATTTAAAAACCATAAGTGCTAATGACTCCATTCCTTTTTGTGGTAATGGGGGCTGTTAATTGGAGTACTCTAAAATAAACCTGACCTCTCTAGGATATTCAGAAGCCAAGTTATAAGTCCACAAAGGTGTAACTGGACTACTTCTTTAAAGTTGACACCAGGCCTGGTTACCTTTGGGACATGGTTTGACCCCCTATAGGAATGTGCGATCATCATGAAACGTTCAGATCACTTACAACTCAGTAGATTCTACCTTCTTGTAACGTTTCAGCCTGATTGGACCTTGTTTTCACACAAATGGACCCAGAATGATGTGAAATTGTGCTTCGTGCAACATAATTCTGGGTGCCATTTACAAACCATAAGTGCTAATGACTCCATTCCTTTCTGTGGTTGTAGGGGCTGTTGATTGGAGTACATTAAAACAAACCTGATCTCTCTAGGACATTCAGAAGCCAAGTTATAAGCCAACAAAGGTGTAACTGGACTACTTCTTTAAAGTGACACCAGGCCCGGCGACCTGTGGGACATGGTTTGAGCCCCTATAGGAATGTGCAATAATCATGAAACGTTCAGATCACTTACAACTCAATGGATTCTACCTTCTTGTAACGTTTCAGCATGATTGGACCTTGTTTTCACACAAATGAACCCAGAATGATGTGAAATTGTGCTTCGTGCAACATAATTCTGGGTGCCATTTAAAAACCATAAGTGCTAATTACTCCATTCCTTTTTGTGGTTGTAGGGGCTGTTGATTGGAGTACACTAAAACAAACCTGATCTCTCTAGGACATTCAGAAGCAAAGTTATAAGCCCACAAAGGTGTAACTGGACTACTTCTTTAAATTGACACCAGATCCGGTGACCTTTGGGACATGGTTTGACCCCCTTAGGAAAGTGCTATCATCATGAAACGTTCAGATTACTTACAACTCAATAGATTCTACCTTCTTGTAACGTTTCAGCCTGATTGGACCTTGTTTTCACACAAATGAACCCAGAATGATGTGAAATTGTGCTTCGTGCAACATAATTCTGGGTGCCATTTAAAAACCATAAGTGCTAATGGCTCCATTCCTTTTTGTGGTTGTAGGGGCTGTAAATTGGAGTACACTAAAATAAACCTGATCTCTCTAGGACATTCAGAAGCCAAGTTATAAGCCCACAAAGGTGTAACTGGACTACTTATTTAAAGTGACACCAAGCCCGGTGACCTTTGGGACATGGTTTGACGCCCTATAGGAATGTGCGATCATCATGAAACGTTCAGATCACTTACAACTCAATAGATTCTACCTTCTTGTAACGTTTCAGCCTGATTGGACCTTGTTTTCACACAAATGGACCCAGAATGATGTGAAATTGTGCTTCGTGCAACATAATTCTGGGTGCCATTTACAAACCATAAGTGCTAATGACTCCATTGCTTTTTGTGGTTGTACGGGCTGTGGATTGGAGTACTCTAAAACAAACCTGATCTCTCTAGGACATTCAGAAGCCAAGTTATAAGCCCACAAATGTATACCTGGACTACTTCTTTAAAGTGACACCAGGCCTGTTGACCTTTGGGACATGGTTTGACCCCCTATAGGAATGTGCGATCATCATGAAACGTTCAGATCACTTACAACTCAATAGATTCTACCTTCTTGTAACGTTTCAGCCTGATTGGACCTTGTTTTTACACAAATGAACCCAGAATGATGTGAAATTGTGCTTCGTGCAACATAAATCTGGGTGCCATTTAAAAACCATAAGTGCTAATGACTCCATTCCTTTTTGTGGTTGTAGGGGCTGTTGATTGGAGTACACTAAAACAAACCTGATCTCTCTAGGACATTCAGAAGCCAAGTTATAAGCCCACAAATGTGTAACTGGTCTACTTCTTTAAAGTTGACACCAGGCCTGGTTACCTTTGGGACATGGTTTGACCCCCTATAGGAATGTGCGATCATCATGAAACGTTCAGATCACTTACAACTCAGTAGATTCTACCTTCTTGTAACGTTTCAGCCTGATTGGACCTTGTTTTCACACAAATGAACCCAGAATGATGTGAAATTGTGCTTCGTGCAACATAAATCTGGGTGCCATTTAAAAACCATAAGTGCTAATGACTCCATTCCTTTCTGTGGTTGTAGGGGCTGTTGATTGGAGTACATTAAAACAAACCTGATCTCTCTAGGACATTCAGAAGCCAAGTTATAAGCCAACAAAGGTGTAACTGGACTACTTCTTTAAAGTGACACCAGGCCCGGCGACCTATGGGACATGGTTTGAGCCCCTATAGGAATGTGCGATAATCATGAAACGTTCAGATCACTTACAACTCAATGGATTCTACCTTCTTGTAACGTTTAAGCATGATTGGACCTTGTTTTCACACAAATGAACCCAGAATGATGTGAAATTGTGCTTCGTGCAACATAATTCTGGGTGCCATTTAAAAACCATAAGTGCTAATTACTCCATTCCTTTTTGTGGTTGTAGGGGCTGTTGATTGGAGTACACTAAAACAAACCTGATCTCTCTAGGACATGCAGAAGCCAAGTTATAAGCCCACAAATGTGTAACTGGACTACTTATTTAAAGTGACACCAAGCCCGGTGACCTTTGGGACATGGTTTGACCCCCTATAGGAATGTGCGATCATCATGAAACGTTCAGATCACTTACAACTCAATACATTCTACCTTCTTGTAACGTTTCAGCCTGATTGGACCTTGTTTTCACACAAATGAACCCAGAATGATGTGAAATTGTGCTTCGTGCAACATAATTCTGGGTGCCATTTAAAAACCATAAGTGCTAATGACTCCATTCCTTTTTGTGGTAATGGGGGCTGTTAATTGGAGTACTCTAAAATAAACCTGACCTCTCTAGGATATTCAGAAGCCAAGTTATAAGTCCACAAAGGTGTAACTGGACTACTTCTTTAAATTGATACCAGATCCGGTGACCTTTGGGACATGATTTGACCCCCTTAGGAAAGTGCTATCATCATGAAACGTTCAGATCACGTACAACTCAATAGATTCTACCTTCCTGTAACGTTTCTGCCTGATTGGACCTTGTTTTCACACAAATGAACCCAGAATGATGTGAAATTGTGCTTTGTGCAACATAATTCTGGGTGCCATTCAAAAACCATAAGTGCTAATGACTCCATTCCTTTTTGTGGTTGTAGGGGCTGTTGATTGGAGTACACTAAAACAAACCTGATCTCTCTAGGACATTCAGAAGCCAAGTTATAAGCCCACAAATGTGTAACTGGTCTACTTCTTTAAAGTTGACACCAGGCCTGGTTACCTTTGGGACATGGTTTGACCCCCTATCGGAATGTGCGATAATCATGAAACGTTCAGATCACTTACAACTCAGTAGATTCTACCTTCTTGTAACGTTTCAGCCTGATTGGACCTTGTTTTCACACAAATGGACCCAGAATGATGTGAAATTGTGCTTCGTGCAACATAATTCTGGGTGCCATTTACAAACCATAAGTGCTAATGACTCCATTCCTTTCTGTGGTTGTAGGGGCTGTTGATTGGAGTACATTAAAACAAACCTGATCTCTCTAGGACATTCAGAAGCCAAGTTATAAGCCAACAAAGGTGTAACTGGACTACTTCTTTAAAGTGACACCAGGCCCGGCGACCTATGGGACATGGTTTGAGCCCCTATAGGAATGTGCGATAATCATGAAATGTTCAGATCACTTACAACTCTGGATTCTACCTTCTTGTAACGTTTCAGCATGATTGGACCTTGTTTTCACACAAATGAACCCAGAATGATGTGAAATTGTGCTTCGTGCAACATAATTCTGGGTGCCATTTAAAAACCATAAGTGCTAATTACTCCATTCCTTTTTGTGGTTGTAGGGGCTGTTGATTGGAGTACACTAAAACAAACCTGATCTCTCTAGGACATGCAGAAGCCAAGTTATAAGCCCACAAATGTGTAACTGGACTACTTCTTTAAATTGACACCAGATCCGGTGACCTTTGGGACATGGTTTGACCCCTTATAGGAATGTGCGATCATCATGAAACGTTCAGATCACTTACAACTCAATAGATTCTACCTTCCTGTAACGTTTCAGCCTGATTGGACCTTGTTTTCACACAAATGAACCCAGAATGATGTGAAATTGTGCTTCGTGCAACATAATTCTGGGTGCCATTTAAAAACCATAAGTGCTAATGGCTCCATTCCTTTTTGTGGTTGTAGGGGCTGTTAATTGGAGTACACTAAAATAAACCTGATCTCTCTAGGACATTCAGAAGCCAAGTTATAAGCCCACAAAGGTGTAACTGGACTACTTATTTAAAGAGACACCAAGCCCGGTGACCTTTGGGACATGGTTTGACCACCTATAGGAATGTGCGATCATCATGAAACGTTCAGATCACTTACAACTCAATAGATTCTACCTTCTTGTAACGTTTCAGCCTGATTGGACCTTGTTTTCACACAAATGAACACAGAATGATGTGAAATTGTGCTTCGTGCAACATAATTCTGGGTGCCATTTAAAAACCATAAGTGCTAATGACTCCATTCCTTTTTGTGGTAATGGGGGCTGTTAATTGGAGTACTCTAAAATAAACCTGACCTCTCTAGGATATTCAGAAGCCAAGTTATAAGTCCACAAAGGTGTAACTGGACTACTTCTTTAAATTGATACCAGATCCGGTGACCTTTGGGACATGGTTTGACCCCCTTAGGAAAGTGCTATCATCATGAAACGTTCAGATCACGTACAACTCAATAGATTCTACCTTCCTGTAACGTTTCTGCCTGATTGGACCTTGTTTTCACACAAATGAACCCAGAATGATGTGAAATTGTGCTTCGTGCAACATAATTCTGGGTGCCATTCAAAAACCATAAGTGCTAATGACACCATTCCTTTTTGTGGTTGTAGGGGCTGTTGATTGGAGTACACTAAAAAAAACCTGATCTCTCTAGGACATTCAGAAGCAAAGTTATAAGCCCACAAAGGTGTAACTGGACTACTTCTTTAAATTGACACCAGATCCGGTGACCTTTGGGACATGGTTTGACCCCCTTAGGAAAGTGCTATCATCATGAAACGTTCAGATCACTTACAACTCAATAGATTCTACCTTCTTGTAACGTTTCAGCCTGATTGGACCTTGTTTTCACACAAATGAAGCCAGAATGATGTGAAATTGTGCTTCGTGCAACATAATTCTGGCTGCCATTTACAAACCATAAGTGCTAATGACTCCATTCCTTTTTGTGGTTGTAGGGGCTGTTGATTGGAGTACACTTAAACAAACCTGATCTCTCTAGGACATTCAGAAGCCAAGTTATAAGCCCACAAATGTGTAACTGGACTACTTCTTTAAAGTGACACCAGGCCTGGTGACCTTTGGGACATGGTTTTACCCCCTATAGGAATGTGCGATCATCATGAAACGTTCAGATCACTTACAACTCAATAGATTCTACCTTCTTGTAACGTTTCAGCCTGATTGGACCTTGTTTTCACACAAATGGACCCAGAATGATGTGAAATTGTGCTTCGTGCAACATAATTCTGCGTGCCATTTAAAAACCATAAGTGCTAATGGCTCCATTCCTTTTTGTGGTTGTAGGGGCTGTTAATTGGAGTACTCTAAAACAAACCTGACCTCTCTAGGATATTCAGAAGCCAAGTTATAAGCCCACAAATGTGTAACTGGACTACTTCTTTAAAGTGACACGAAGCCCGGTGACCTTTGGGACATGGTTTGACCCCCTATAGGAATGTGTAATCATCATGAAACGTTCAGATCACTTACAACTCAATAGATTCTACCTTCTTGTAACGTTTCAGCCGGATTGGACCTTGTTTTCACACAAATGGACCCAGAATGATGTGAAATTGTGCTTCGTGCAACATAATTCTGGGTGCCATTTAAAAACCATAAGTGCTAATGACTCCATTCCTTTTTGTGGTTGTAGGGGCTGTTGATTGGAGTACACTAAAACAAACCTGATCTCTCTAGGACATTCAGAAGCCAAGTTATAGGCCCACAAATGTGTAACTGGACTACTTCTTTAAATTGACACCAGATCCGGTGACGTTTGGGACATGGTTTGACCCCCTTAGGACAGTGCTATCATCATGAAACGTTCAGATCACTTACAACTAAATAGATTCTACCTTCCTGTAACGTTTCAGCCTGATTGGACCTTGTTTTCACACAAATGGACCCAGAATGATGTGAAATTGTGCTTCGTGCAACATAATTCTGGGTGCCATTTACAAACCATAAGTGCTAATGACTCCATTCCTTTTTGTGGTTGTAGGGGCTGTTGATTGGAGTACACTAAAACAAACCTGATCTCTCTAGTACATTCAGAAGCCAAGTTATAAGCCCACAAAGGTGTAACTGGACTGCTTCTTTAAATTGACACCAGATCCGGTGACCTTTGGGACATGGTTTGACCCCCTTAGGAAAGTGCTATCATCATGAAACGTTCAGATCACTTACAACTCAATAGATTCTAACTTCCTGTAACGTTTCTGCCTGATTGGACCTTGTTTTCACACAAATGAACCCAGAATGATGTCAAATTGTGCTTCGTGCAACATAATTCTGGGTGCCATTTACAAACCATAAGTGCTAATGACTCCATTCCTTTTTGTGGTTGTAGGGGCTGTTGATTGGAGTACACTAAAACAAACCTGATCTCTCTAGGACATTCAGAAGCCAAGTTATAAGCCCACAAATGTGTAACTGGACTACTTCTTTAAATTGACACCGGATCCGGTGACGTTTGGGACATGGTTTGACCCCCTTAGGAATGTGCGATCATCATGAAACGTTCAGATCACTTACAACTCAGTAGATTCTACCTTCCTGTAACGTTTCAGCCTGATTGGACCTTGTTTTCACACAAATGAACCCAGAATGATGTGAAATTGTGCTTCGTGCAACATAATTCTGGGTGCCATTTAAAAACCATAAGTGCTAATGGCTCCATTCCTTTTTGTGGTTGTAGGGGCTGTTAATTGGAGTACACTAAAATAAACCTGATCTCTCTAGGACATTCAGAAGCCAAATTATAAGCCCACAAATGTGTAACTGGACTACTTCTTTAAAGTGACACCAGGCCTGGTGACCTTTGGGACATGGTTTGACCCCCTATAGGAATGTGCGATCATCATGAAACGTTCAGATCACTTACAACTCAATAGATTCTACCTTCTTGTAACGTTTCAGCCTGATTGGACCTTGTTTTCACACAAATGAACCCAGAATGATGTGAAATTGTGCTTCGTGCAACATAATTCTGGGTGCCATTTAAAAACCATAAGTGCTAATGACTCCATTCCTTTTTGTGGTAATGGGGGCTGTTACTTGGAGTACTCTAAAACAAACCTGACCTCTCTAGGACATTCAGTAGCCAAGTTATAAGCCCACAAAGGTGTAACTGGACTACTTCTTTAAATTGACACCAGATCCGGTGACCTTTGGGACATGGTTTGACCCCCTTAGGAAAGTGCTATCATCATGAAACGTTCAGATCACTTACAACTCAATAGATTCTACCTTCCTGTAACGTTTCTGCCTGATTGGACCTTGTTTTCACACAAATGAACCCAGAATGATGTGAAATTGTGCTTCGTGCAACATAATTCTGGGTGCCATTTAAAAACCATAAGTGCTAATGACACCATTCCTTTTTGTGGTCGTATGGGCTGTTGATTGGAGTACACTAAAACAAACCTGATCTCTCTAGGACATTCAGAAGCAAAGTTATAAGCCCACAAATGTGTAACTGGACTACTTCTTTAAAGTGACACCAGGCCTGGTGACCTTTGGGACATGGTTTTACCCCCTATAGGAATGTGCGATCATCATGAAACGTTCAGATCACTTACAACTCAATAGATTCTACCTTCTTGTAACGTTTCAGCCTGATTGGACCTTGTTTTCACACAAATGGACCCAGAATGATGTGAAATTGTGCTTCGTGCAACATAATTCTGCGTGCCTTTTAAAAACCATAAGTGCTAATGGCTCCATTCCTTTTTGTGGTTGTAGGGGCTGTTAATTGGAGTACTCTAAAACAAACCTGACCTCTCTAGGATATTCAGAAGCCAAGTTATAAGCCCACAAAGGTGTAACTGGACTACTTCTTTAAAGTGACACGAAGCCCGGTGACCTTTGGGACATGGTTTGACCCCCTATAGGAATGTGTAATCATCATGAAACGTTCAGATCACTTACAACTCAATAGATTCTACCTTCTTGTAACGTTTCAGCCTGATTGGACCTTGTTTTCACACAAATGGACCCAGAATGATGTGAAATTGTGCTTCGTGCAACATAATTCTGGGTGCCATTTACAAACCATAAGTGCTAATGACTCCATTCCTTTTTGTGGTTGTAGGGGCTGTTGATTAGAATACACTAAAACAAACCTGATCTCTCTAGGACATTCAGAAGCCAAGTTATAAGCCCACAAATGTGTAACTGGACTACTTCTTTAAATTGACACCAGATCCGGTGACGTTTGGGACATGGTTTGACCCCCTTAGGACAGTGCTATCATCATGAAACGTTCAGATCACTTACAACTTACAACTCAATAGATTCTACCTTCCTGTAACGTTTCAGCCTGATTGGACCTTGTTTTCACACAAATGGACCCAGAATGATGTGAAATTGTGCTTCGTGCAACATAATTCTGGGTGCCATTTACAAACCATAAGTGCTAATGACTCCATTCCTTTTTGTGGTTGTAGGGGCTGTTGATTGGAGTACACTAAAACAAACCTGATCTCTCTAGTACATTCAGAAGCCAAGTTATAAGCCCACAAAGGTGTAACTGGACTGCTTCTTTAAATTGACACCAGATCCAGTGACCTTTGGGACATGATTTGACCCCCTTAGGAAAGTGCTATCATCATGAAACGTTCAGATCACTTACAACTCAATAGATTCTACCTTCCTGTAAGGTTTCTGCCTGATTGGACCTTGTTTTCACACAAATGAACCCAGAATGATGTCAAATTGTGCTTCGTGCAACATAATTCTGGGTGCCATTTACAAACCATAAGTGCTAATGACTCCATTCCTTTTTTTGGTTGTAGGGGCTGTTGATTGGAGTACACTAAAACAAACCTGATCTCTCTAGGACATTCAGAAGCCAAGTTATAAGCCCACAAATGTGTAACTGGACTACTTCTTTAAATTGACACCGGATCCGGTGACGTTTGGGACATGGTTTGACCCCCTTAGGAATGTGCGATCATCATGAAACGTTCAGATCACTTACAACTCAGTAGATTCTACCTTCCTGTAACGTTTCAGCCTGATTGGACCTTGTTTTCACACAAATGAACCCAGAATGATGTGAAATTGTGCTTCGTGCAACATAATTCTGGGTGCCATTTAAAAACCATAAGTGCTAATGGCTCCATTCCTTTTTGTGGTTGTAGGGGCTGTTAATTGGAGTACACTAAAATAAACCTGATCTCTCTAGGACATTCAGAAGCCAAGTTATAAGCCCACAAATGTGTAACTGGACTACTTCTTTAAAGTGACACCAGGCCTGGTGACCTTTGGGACATGGTTTGACCCCCTATAGGAATGTGCGATCATCATGAAACGTTCAGATCACTTACAACTCAATAGATTCTACCTTCTTGTAACGTTTCAGCCTGATTGGACCTTGTTTTCACACAAATGAACCCAGAATGATGTGAAATTGTGCTTCGTGCAACATAATTCTGGGTGCCATTTAAAAACCATAAGTGCTAATGACTTAATTCCTTTTTGTGGTAATGGGGGCTGTTACTTGGAGTACTCTAAAACAAACCTGACCTCTCTAGGATATTCAGTAGCCAAGTTATAAGCCCACAAAGGTGTAACTGGACTACTTCTTTAAATTGACACCAGATCCGGTGACCTTTGGGACATGGTTTGACCCCCTTAGGAAAGTGCTATCATCATGAAACGTTCAGATCACTTACAACTCAATAGATTCTACCTTCCTGTAACGTTTCTGCCTTATTGGACCTTGTTTTCACACAAATGAACCCAGAATGATGTGAAATTGTGCTTCGTGCAACATAATTCTGGGTGCCATTTAAAAACCATAAGTGCTAATGACACCATTCCTTTTTGTGGTTGTATGGGCTGTTGATTGGAGTACACTAAAACAAACCTGATCTCTCTAGGACATTCAGAAGCAAAGTTATAAGCCCACAAAGGTGTAACTGGAATACTTCTTTAAATTGACACCAGATCCGGTGACCTTTGGGACATGGTTTGACCCCCTTAGGAAAGTGCTATCATCATGAAACGTTCAGATTACTTACAACTCAATAGATTCTACCTTCTTGTAACGTTTCAGCCTGATTGGACCTTGTTTTCACACAAATGAACCCAGAATGATGTGAAATTGTGCTTCGTGCAACATAATTCTGGGTGCCATTTACAAACCATAAGTGCTAATGACTCCATTCCTTTTTGTGGTTGTAGGGGCTGTTGATTGGAGTACACTAAAAAAAACCTGATCTCTCTAGGACATTCAGAAGCCAAGTTATAAGCCCACAAAGGTGTAACTGGACTACTTCTTTAAAGTGACACCAGGCCCGGTGACCTTTGGGACATGGTTTTACCCCCTATAGGAATGTGCGATCATCTTGAAACGTTCAGATCACTTACAACTCAATAGATTCTACCTTCCTGTATTGTTTCAGCCTGATTGGACCTTGTTTTCACAAAAATGAACCCAGAATGATGTGAAATTGTGCTTCGTGCAACATAATTCTGGGTGCCATTTACAAACCATAAGTGCTAATGACTCCATTCCTTTTTGTGGTTGTAGGGGCTGTTGATTGGAGTACACTAAAACAAACCTGATCTCTCTAGGACATGCAGAAGCCAAGTTATATGCCCACAAAGGTGTAACTGGACTACTTCTTTAAATTGACACCAGATCCGGTGACCTTTGGGACATGGTTTGACCCCTTATAGGAATGTGCGATCATCATGAAACATTCAGATCACTTACAATTCAATAGATTCTACCTTCTTGTAACGTTTCAGCCTGATTGGACCTTGTTTTCACACAAATGGACCCAGAATGATGTGAAATTGTGCTTCGTGCAACATAATTCTGGGTGCCATTTACAAACCATAAGTGCTAATGACTCCATTCCTTTCTGTGGTTGTAGGGGCTGTTGATTGGAGTACACTAAAATAAACCTGATCTCTCTAGGACATTCAGAAGCCAAGTTATAAGCCCACAAAGGTGTAACTGGACTACTTATTTAAAGTGACACTAAGCCCGGTGACCTTTGGGACATGGTTTGACCCCCTATAGGAATGTGCGATCATCATGAAACGTTCAGATCACTTACAACTCAATAGATTCTACCTTCTTGTAACGTTTCAGCCTGATTGGACCTTGTTTTCACACAAATGGACCCAGAATGATGTGAAAATGTGCTTCGTGCAACATAATTCTGCGTGCCATTTAAAAACCATAAGTGCTAATGGCTCCATTCCTTTTTGTGGTTGTAGGGGCTGTTAATTGGAGTACTCTAAAACAAACCTGACCTCTCTAGGATATTCAGAAGCCAAGTTATAAGCCCACAAAGGTGTAACTGGACTACTTCTTTAAAGTGACACCAGGCCCGGCGACCTATGGGACATGGTTTGAGCCCCTATAGGAATGTGCGATAATCATGAAACGTTCAGATCACTTACAACTCAATGGATTCTACCTTCTTGTAACGTTTCAGCATGATTGGACCTTGTTTTCACACAAATGAACCCAGAATGATGTGAAATTGTGCTTCGTGCAACATAATTCTGGGTGCCATTTAAAAACCATAAGTGCTAATTAATCCATTCCTTTTTGTGGTTGTAGGGGCTGTTGATTGGAGTACACTAAAACAAACCTGATCTCTCTAGGACATGCAGAAGCCAAGTTATAAGCCCACAAATGTGTAACTGGACTACTTCTTTAAATTGACACCAGATCCGGTGACCTTTGGGACATGGTTTGACCCCTTATAGGAATGTGTGATCATCATGAAACGTTCAGATCACTTACAACTCAATAGATTCTACCTTCCTGTAACGTTTCAGCCTGATTGGACCTTGTTTTCACACAAATGAACCCAGAATGATGTGAAATTGTGCTTCGTGCAACATAATTCTGGGTGCCATTTAAAATCCATAAGTGCTAATGGCTCCATTCCTTTTTGTGGTTGTAGGGGCTGTTAATTGGAGTACACTAAAATAAACCTGATCTCTCTAGGACATTCAGAAGCCAAGTTATAAGCCCACAAAGGTGTAACTGGACTACTTATTTAAAGTGACACCAAGCCCGGTGACCTTTGGGACATGGTTTGACCCCCTATAGGAATGTGCGATCATCATGAAACGTTCCGATCACTTACAACTCAATAGATTCTACCTTCTTGTAACGTTTAAGCCTGATTGGACCTTGTTTTCACACAAATGAACCCAGAATGATGTGAAATTGTGCTTCGTGCAACATAATTCTGGGTGCCATTTAAAAACCATAAGTGCTAATGACTCCATTCCTTTTTGTGGTAATGGGGGCTGTTAATTGGAGTACTCTAAAACAAACCTGACCTCTCTAGGATATTCAGAAGCCAAGTTATAAGTCCACAAAGGTGTAACTGGACTACTTTTTTA
The DNA here is from genome assembly GCF_043380555.1 of Nothobranchius furzeri. Lineage (NCBI taxonomy): Eukaryota > Metazoa > Chordata > Actinopteri > Cyprinodontiformes > Nothobranchiidae > Nothobranchius > Nothobranchius furzeri. The sequence goes on along the minus strand of NC_091746.1, from coordinate 9,199,403 downwards.
AATTGATACCAGATCCGGTGACCTTTGGGACATGGTTTGACCCCCTTAGGAAAGTGCTATCATCATGAAACGTTCAGATCACGTACAACTCAATAGATTCTACCTTCCTGTAACGTTTCTGCCTGATTGGACCTTGTTTTCACACAAATGAACCCAGAATGATGTGAAATTGTGCTTCGTGCAACATAATTCTGGGTGCCATTCAAAAACCATAAGTGCTAATGACACCATTCCTTTTTGTGGTTGTAGGGGCTGTTGATTGGAGTACACTAAAAAAATCCTGATCTCTCTAGGACATTCAGAAGCAAAGTTATAAGCCCACAAAGGTGTAACTGGACTACTTCTTTAAATTGACACCAGATCCGGTGACCTTTGGGACATGGTTTGACCCCTTAGGAAAGTGCTATCATCATGAAACGTTCAGATCACTTACAACTCAATAGATTCTACCTTCTTGTAACGTTTCAGCCTGATTGGACCTTGTTTTCACACAAATGAACCCAGAATGATGTGAAATTGTGCTTCGTGCAACATAATTCTGGGTGCCATTTACAAACCATAAGTGCTAATGACTCCATTCCTTTTTGTGATTGTAGGGGCTGTTGATTGGAGTACACTAAAACAAACCTGATCTCTCTTGGACATGCAGAAGCCAAGTTATAAGCCCACAAATGTGTAACTGGACTACTTCTTTAAATTGACACCAGATCCGGTGACCTTTGGGACATGGTTTGACCCCTTATAGGAATGTGCGATCATCATGAAACATTCAGATCACTTACAACTCAATAGATTCTACCTTCTTGTAACGTTTCAGCCTGATTGGACCTTGTTTTCACACAAATGGACCCAGAATGATGTGAAATTGTGCTTCGTGCAACATAATTCTGGGTGCCATTTACAAACCATAAGTGCTAATGACTCCATTCCTTTTTGTGGTTGTAGGGGCTGTTGATTGGAGTACACTTAAACAAACCTGATCTCTCTAGGACATTCAGAAGCCAAGTTATAAGCCCACAAATGTGTAACTGGACTACTTCTTTAAAGTGACACCAGGCCTGGTGACCTTTGGGCCATGGTTTTACCCCCTATAGGAATGTGCGATCACCATGAAACGTTCAGATCACTTACAACTCAATAGATTCTACCTTCTTGTAACGTTTCAGCCTGATTGGACCTTGTTTTCACACAAATGGACCCAGAATGATGTGAAATTGTGCTTCGTGCAACATAATTCTGCGTGCCATTTAAAAACCATAAGTGCTAATGGCTCCATTCCTTTTTGTGGTTGTAGGGGCTGTTAATTGGAGTACTCTAAAACAAACCTGACCTCTCTAGGATATTCAGAAGCCAAGTTATAAGCCCACAAAGGTGTAACTGGACTACTTCTTTAAAGTGGCACGAAGCCCGGTGACCTTTGGGACATAGTTTGACCCCCTATAGGAATGTGTAATCATCATGAAACGTTCAGATCACTTACAACTCAATAGATTCTACCTTCTTTTAACGTTTCAGCCTGATTGGACCTTGTTTTCACACAAATGGACCCAGAATGATGTGAAATTGTGCTTCGTGCAACATAATTCTGGGTGCCATTTACAAACCATAAGTGCTAATGACTCCATTCCTTTTTGTGGTTGTAGGGGATGTTGATTGGAGTACACTAAAACAAACCTGATCTCTCTAGGACATTCAGAAGCCAAGTTATAAGCCCACAAATGTGTAACTGGACTACTTCTTTAAATTGACACCAGATCCGGTGACGTTTGGGACATGGTTTGACCCCCTTAGGACAGTGCTATCATCATGAAACGTTCAGATCACTTACAACTCAATAGATTCTACCTTCCTGTAACGTTTCAGCCTGATTGGACCTTGTTTTCACACAAATGGACCCAGAATGATGTGAAATTGTGCTTCGTGCAACATAATTCTGGGTGCCATTTACAAACCATAAGTGCTAATGACTCCATTCCTTTTTGTGGTTGTAGGGGCCGTTGATTGGAGTACACTAAAACAAACCTGATCTCTCTAGTACATTCAGAAGCCAAGTTATAAGCCCACAAAGGTGTAACTGGACTGCTTCTTTAAATTGACACCAGATCCGGTGACCTTTGGGACATGGTTTGACCCCCTTAGGAAAGTGCTATCATCATGAAACGTTCAGATCACTTACAACTCAATAGATTCTACCTTCCTGTAACGTTTCAGCCTGATTGGACCTTGTTTTCACACAAATGGACCCAGAATGATGTCAAATTGTGCTTCGTGCAACATAATTCTGGGTGCCATTTACAAACCATAAGTGCTAATGACTCCATTCCTTTTTGTGGTTGTAGGGGCTGTTGATTGGAGTACACTAAAACAAACCTGATCTCTCTAGGACATTCAGAAGCCAAGTTATAAGCCCACAAATGTGTAACTGGACTACTTCTTTAAATTGACACCGGATCCGGTGACGTTTGGGACATGGTTTGACCCCCTTAGGAATGTGCGATCATCATGAAACGTTCAGATCACTTACAACTCAGTAGATTCTACCTTCCTGTAACGTTTCAGCCTGATTGGACCTTGTTTTCACACAAATGAACCCAGAATGATGTGAAATTGTGCTTCGTGCAACATAATTCTGGGTGCCATTTAAAAACCATAAGTGCTAATGGCTCCATCCCTTTTTGTGGTTGTAGGGGCTGTTAATTGGAGTACACTAAAATAAACCTGATCTCTCTAGGACATTCAGAAGCCAAGTTATAAGCCCACAAATGTGTAACTGGACTACTTCTTTAAAGTGACACCAGGCCTGGTGACCTTTGGGACATGGTTTGACCCCCTATAGGAATGTGCGATCATCATGAAACGTTCAGATCACTTACAACTCAATAGATTCTACCTTCTTGTAACGTTTCAGCCTGATTGGACCTTGTTTTCACACAAATGAACCCAGAATGATGTGAAATTGTGCTTCGTGCAACATAATTCTGGGTGCCATTTAAAAACCATAAGTGCTAATGACTCCATTCCTTTTTGTGGTAATGGGGGCTGTTACTTGGAGTACTCTAAAACAAACCTGACCTCTCTAGGATATTCAGTAGCCAAGTTATAAGCCCACAAAGGTGTAACTGGACTACTTCTTTAAATTGACACCAGATCCGGTGACATTTGGGACATGGTTTGACCCCCTTAGGAAAGTGCTATCATCATGAAACGTTCAGATCACTTACAACTCAATAGATTCTACCTTCCTGTAACGTTTCTGCCTGATTGGACCTTGTTTTCACACAAATGAACCCAGAATGATGTGAAATTGTGCTTCGTGCAACATAATTCTGGGTGGCATTTAAAAACCATAAGTGCTAATGACTCCATTCCTTTTTGTGGTTGTAGGGGCTGTTGATTGGAGTACACTAAAATAAACCTGATCTCTCTAGGACATTCAGAAGCCAAGTTATAAGCCCACAAATGTGTAACTGGACTACTTCTTTAAAGTGACACCAGGCCTGGTGACCTTTGGGACATGGTTTGACCCCCTATAGGAATGTGCGATCATCATGAAACGTTCAGATCACTTACAACTCAATAGATTCTACCTTCTTGTAACGTTTCAGCCTGATTGGACCTTGTTTTCACACAAATGGACCCAGAATGATGTGAAATTTTGCTTCGTGCAACATAATTCTGGGTGCCATTTACAAACCATAAGTGCTAATGACTCCATTCCTTTTTGTGGTTGTAGGGGCTGTTGATTGGAGTACACTAAAACAAACCTGATCTCTCTAGGACATTCAGAAGCCAAGTTATAAGCCCACAAATGTGTAACTGGACTACTTCTTTAAATTGACACCAGATCCGGTGACGTTTGGGACATGGTTTGACCCCCTTAGGAAAGTGCTATCATCATGAAACGTTCAGATCACTTACAACTCAATAGATTCTACCTTCCTGTAACGTTTCAGCCTGAATGGACCTTGTTTTCTTACAAATGGACCCAGAATGATGTGAAATTGTGCTTCGTGCAACATAATTCTGGGTGCCATTTACAAACCATAAGTGCTAATGACTCCATTCCTTTTTGTGGTTGTAGGGGCCGTTGATTGGAGTACACTAAAACAAACCTGATCTCTCTAGTACATTCAGAAGCCAAGTTATAAGCCCACAAAGGTGTAACTGGACTGCTTCTTTAAATTGACACCAGATCCGGTGACCTTTGGGACATGGTTTGACCCCCTTAGGAAAGTGCTATCATCATGAAACGTTCAGATCACTTACAACTCAATAGATTCTACCTTCCTGTAACGTTTCAGCCTGATTGGACCTTGTTTTCACACAAATGGACCCAGAATGATGTCAAATTGTGCTTCGTGCAACATAATTCTGGGTGCCATTTACAAACCATAAGTGCTAATGACTCCATTCCTTTTTGTGGTTGTAGGGGCTGTTGATTGGAGTACACTAAAACAAACCTGATCTCTCTAGGACATTCAGAAGCCAAGTTATAAGCCCACAAACGTGTAACTGGACTACTTCTTTAAATTGACACCGGATCCGGTGACGTTTGGGACATGGTTTGACCCCCTTAGGAATGTGCGATCATCATGAAACGTTCAGATCACTTACAACTCAGTAGATTCTACCTTCCTGTAACGTTTCAGCCTGATTGGACCTTGTTTTCACACAAATGAACCCAGAATGATGTGAAATTGTGCTTCGTGCAACATAATTCTGGGTGCCATTTAAAAACCATAAGTGCTAATGGCTCCATCCCTTTTTGTGGTTGTAGGGGCTGTTAATTGGAGTACACTAAAATAAACCTGATCTCTCTAGGACATTCAGAAGCCAAGTTATAAGCCCACAAATGTGCAACTGGACTACTTCTTTAAAGTGACACCAGGCCTGGTGACCTTTGGGACATGGTTTGACCCCCTATAGGAATGTGCGATCATCATGAAACGTTCAGATCACTTACAACTCAATAGATTCTACCTTCTTGTAACGTTTCAGCCTGATTGGACCTTGTTTTCACACAAATGAACCCAGAATGATGTGAAATTGTGCTTCGTGCAACATAATTCTGGGTGCCATTTAAAAACCATAAGTGCTAATGACTCCATTCCTTTTTGTGGTAATGGGGGCTGTTACTTGGAGTACTCTAAAACAAACCTGACCTCTCTAGGATATTCAGTAGCCAAGTTATAAGCCCACAAAGGTGTAACTGGACTACTTCTTTAAATTGACACCAGATCCGGTGACATTTGGGACATGGTTTGACCCCCTTAGGAAAGTGCTATCATCATGAAACGTTCAGATCACTTACAACTCAATAGATTCTACCTTCCTGTAACGTTTCTGCCTGATTGGACCTTGTTTTCACACAAATGAACCCAGAATGATGTGAAATTGTGCTTCGTGCAACATAATTCTGGGTGGCATTTAAAAACCATAAGTGCTAATGACTCCATTCCTTTTTGTGGTTGTAGGGGCTGTTGATTGGAGTACTCTAAAACAAACCTGACCTCTCTAGGATATTCAGTAGCCAAGTTATAAGCCCACAAAGGTGTAACTGGACTACTTCTTTAAATTGACACCAGATCCGGTGACCTTTGGGACATGGTTTGACCCCCTTAGGAAAGTGCTATCATCATGAAACGTTCAGATCACTTACAACTCAATAGATTCTACCTTCCTGTAACGTTTCTGCCTGATTGGACCTTGTTTTCACACAAATGAACACAGAATGATGTGAAATTGTGCTTCGTGCAACATAATTCTGGGTGCCATTTAAAAACCATAAGTGCTAATGACACCATTCCTTTTTGTGGTTGTATGGGCTGTTGATTGGAGTACACTAAAACAAACCTGATCTCTCTAGGACATTCAGAAGCAAAGTTATAAGCCCACAAAGGTGTAACTGGACTACTTCTTTAAATTGACACCAGATCCGGTGACCTTTGGGACATGGTTTGACCCCCTTAGGAAAGTGCTATCATCATGAAACGTTCAGATCCCTTACAACTCAATAGATTCTACCTTCCTGTAACGTTTCTGCCTGATTGGACCTTGTTTTCACACAAATGAACGCAGAATGATGTGAAATTGTGCATCGTGCAACATAATTCTGGGTGCCATTTAAAAACCATAAGTGCTAATGACTCCATTCCTTTTTGTGGTTGTAGGGGCTGTTGATTGGAGTACACTAAAACAAACCTGATCACTCTAGGACATGCAGAAGCCAAGTTATAAACCCACAAAGGTGTAACTGGACTACTTCTTTAAAGTGACACCAGGCCTGGTGACCTTTGGGACATGGTTTTACCCCCTATAGGAATGTGCGATCATCATGAAACGTTCAGATCACTTACAACTCAATATATTCTACCTTCTTGTAACGTTTCAGCCTGATTGGACCTTGTTTTCACACAAATGAACCCAGAATGATGTGAAATTGTGCTTCGTGCAACATAATTCTGGGTGCCATTTACAAACCATAAGTGCTAATGGCTCCATTCCTTTTTGTGGTTGTAGGGGCTGTTGATTGGAGTACACTAAAACAAACCTGATCTCTCTAGGACATTCAGAAGCCAAGTTATAAGCCCACAAATGTGTAACTGGACTACTTCTTTAAATTGACACCAGATCCGGTGACCTTTGGGACATGGTTTGACCCCCTTAGGAAAGTGCTATCATCATGAAACCTTCAGATCACTTACAACTCAATAGATTCTACCTTCTTGTAACGTTTCAGCCTGATTGGACCTTGTTTTCACACAAATGGACCCAGAATGATGTGAAATTGTGCTTCGTGCAACATAATTCTGGGTGCCATTTAAAAACCATAAGTGCTAATGGCTCCATTCCTTTTTGTGGTTGTAGGGGCTGTTAATTGGAGTACTCTAAAACAAACCTGACCTCTCTAGGATATTCAGAAGCCAAGTTATAAGCCCACAAAGGTGTAACTGGACTACTTCTTTAAAGTGACACCAAGCCCGGTGACCTTTGGGACATGGTTTGACCCCCTATAGGAATGTGTGATCATCATGAAACGTTCAGATCACTTACAACTCAATAGATTCTACCTTCTTGTAACGTTTCAGCCTGATTGGACCTTGTTTTCACACAAATGGACCCAGAATGATGTGAAATTGTGCTTTGTGCAACATAATTCTGGGTGCCATTTACAAACCATAAGTGCTAATGACTCCATTCCTTTTTGTGGTTGTAGGGGCTGTTGATTGGAGTACACTAAAACAAACCTGATCTCTCTAGAACATTCAGAAGCCAAGTTATAAGCCCACAAATGTGTAACTGGACTACTTCTTTAAATTGACACCGGATCCGGTGACGTTTGGGCCATGGTTTGACCCCCTTAGGAAAGTGCTATCATCATGAAACGTTCAGATCACTTACAACTCAATAGATTATACCTTCCTGTAACGTTTCAGCCTGATTGGACCTTGTTTTCACACAAATGAACCCAGAATGATGTGAAATTGTGCTTCGTGCAACATAATTCTGGGTGCCATTTAAAAACCATAAGTGCTAATGGCTCCATTCCTTTTTGTGGTTGTAGGGGCTGTTAATTGGAGTACACTAAAATAAACCTGATCTCTCTAGGACATTCAGAAGCCAAGTTATAAGCCCACAAATGTGTAACTGGACTACTTCTTTAAATTGACACCAGATCCGGTGACCTTTGGGACGTGGTTTGACCCCTTATAGGAATGTGCGATCATCATGAAACATTCAGATCACTTACAACTCAATAGATTCTACCTTCTTGTAACGTTTCAGCCTGATTGGACCTTGTTTTCACACAAATGGACCCAGAATGATGTGAAATTGTGCTTCGTGCAACATAATTCTGGGTGCCATTTACAAACCATAAGTGCTAATGACTCCATTCCTTTTTGTGGTTGTAGGGGCTGTTGATTGGAGTACACTTAAACAAACCTGATCTCTCTAGGACATTCAGAAGCCAAGTTATAAGCCCACAAATGTGTAACTGGACTACTTCTTTAAAGTGACACCAGGCCTGGTGACTTTTGGGACATGGTTTTACCCCCTATAGGAATGTGCGATCATCATGAAACGTTCAGATCACTTACAACTCAATAGATTCTACCTTCTTGTAACGTTTCAGCCTGATTGGACCTTGTTTTCACACAAATGGACCCAGAATGATGTGAAATTGTGCTTCGTGCAACATAATTCTGGGTGCCATTTAAAAACCACAAGTGCTAATGGCTCCATTCCTTTTTGTGGTTGTAGGGGCTGTTAATTGGAGTAATCTAAAACAAACCTGACCTCTCTAGGATATTCAGAAGCCAAGTAATAAGCCCACAAAGGTGTAACTGGACTACTTCTTTAAAGTGACACCAAGCCCGGTGACCTTTGGGACATGGTTTGACCCCCTTTAGGAATGTGTGATCATCATGAAACGTTCAGATCACTTACAACTCAATAGATTCTACCTTCTTGTAACGTTTCAGCCTGATTGGACCTTGTTTTCACACAAATGGACCCAGAATGATGTGAAATTTTGCTTCGTGCAACATAATTCTGGGTGCCATTTACAAACCATAAGTGCTAATGACTCCATTCCTTTTTGTGGTTGTAGGGGCTGTTGATTGGAGTACACTAAAACAAACCTGATCTCTCTAGGACATTCAGAAGCCAAGTTATAAGCCCACAAATGTGTAACTGGACTACTTCTTTAAATTGACACCAGATCCGGTGACGTTTGGGACATGGTTTGACCCCCTTAGGAAAGTGCTATCATCATGAAACGTTCAGATCACTTACAACTCAATAGATTCTACCTTCCTGTAACGTTTCAGCCTGAATGGACCTTGTTTTCTTACAAATGGACCCAGAATGATGTGAAATTGTGCTTCGTGCAACATAATTCTGGGTGCCATTTACAAACCATAAGTGCTAATGACTCCAATCCTTTTTGTGGTTGTAGGGGCTGTTGATTGGAGTACACTAAAACAAACCTGATCTCTCTCGGACATTCAGAAGCCAAGTTATAAGCCCACAAAGGTGTAACTGGACTGCTTCTTTAAATTGACACCTGATCCGGGGACCTTTGGGACATGGTTTGACCCCCTTAGGAAAGTGCTATCATCACGAAACGTTCAGATCACTTACAACTCAATAGATTCTACCTTCCTGTAACGTTTCTGCCTGATTGGACCTTGTTTTCACACAAATTAACCCAGAATGATGTGAAATTGTGCTTCGTGCAACATAATTCTGGGTGGCATTTAAAAACCATAAGTGCTAATGACTCCATTCCTTTTTGTGGTTGTAGGGGCTGTTGATTGGAGTACACTAAAACAAACCTGATCTCTCTAGGACATGCAGAAGCCAAGTTATAAGCCCACAAATGTGAAACTGGACTACTTTAAATTGACACCAGATCCGGTGACCTTTGGGACATGGTTTGACCCCTTATAGGAATGTGTGATCATCATGTAACAGTCAGATCACTTACAACTCAATAGATTCTACCTTCTTGTAACGTTTCAGCCTGATTGGACCTTGTTTTCACACAAATGGACCCAGAATGATGTGAAATTGTGCTTAGTGCAACATCATTCTGGGTGCCATTTACAAACCATAAGTGCTAATGACTCCATTCCTTTTTGTGGTTGTAGGGGCGGTTGATTGGGGTACACTAAAACAAACCTGATCTCTCTAGGACATTCAGAAGCCAAGTTATAAGCCCACAAATGTGTAACTGGACTACTTCTTTAAAGTGACACCAGGCCTGGTGACCTTTGGGACATGGTTTTACCCCCTATAGGAATGTGCGATCATCATGAAACGTTCAGATCACTTACAACTCAATAGATTCTACCTTCTTGTAACGTTTCAGCCTGATTGGACCTTGTTTTCACACAAATGGACCCAGAATGATGTGAAATTGTGCTTCGTGCAACATAATTCTGGGTGCCATTTAAAAACCATAAGTGCTAATGGCTCCATTCCTTTTTGTGGTTGTAGGGGCTGTTGATTGGAGTACACTAAAACAAACCTGATCCCTCTAGGACATTCAGAAGCCAAGTTATAAGCCCACAAATGTATACCTGGACTACTTCGTTAAAGTGACACCAGGCCTGGTGACCTTTGGGACATGGTTTGACCCCCTATAGGAATGTGCGATCATCATGAAACGTTAGAATCACTTACTACTCAATAGATTCTACCTTCTTGTAACGTTTCAGCCTGATTGGACCTTGTTTTTACACAAATGAACCCAGAATGATGTAAAATTGTGCTTCGTGCAACTTAATTCTGGGTGCCATTTAAAAACCATAAGTGCTAATGACTCCATTCCTTTTTGTGGTTGTAGGGGCTGTTGATTGGAGTACACTGAAACAAACCTGATCTCTCTAGGACATTCAGAAGCCAAGTTATAAGCCCACAAAGGTGTAACTGGACTGCTTCTTTAAATTGACACCAAGCCCGGTGACCTTTGGGACATGGTTTGACCCCCTATAGGAATGTGCGATCATCATGAAACGTTCAGATCACTTACAACTCAATAGATTCTACCTTCTTGTAACGTTTCAGCCTGATTGGACCTTGTTTTCACACAAATGAACACAGAATGATGTGAAATTGTGCTTCGTGCAACATAATTCTGGGTGCCATTTAAAAACCATAAGTGCTAATGACTCCATTCCTTTTTGTGGTAATGGGGGCTGTTAATTGGAGTACTCTAAAATAAACCTGACCTCTCTAGGATATTCAGAAGCCAAGTTATAAGTCCACAAAGGTGTAACTGGACTACTTCTTTAAATTGATACCAGATCCGGTGACCTTTGGGACATGGTTTGACCCCCTTAGGAAAGTGCTATCATCATGAAACATTCAGATCACGTACAACTCAATAGATTCTACCTTCCTGTAACGTTTCTGCCTGATTGGACCTTGTTTTCACACAAATGGACCCAGAATGATGTGAAATTGTGCTTCGTGCAACATAATTCTGGGTGCCATTTACAAACCATAAGTGCTAATGACTCCATTGCTTTCTGTGGTTGTACGGGCTGTGGATTGGAGTACTCTAAAACAAACCTGATCTCTCTAGGACATTCAGAAGCCAAGTTATAAGCCCACAAATGTATACCTGGACTACTTTAAAGTGACACCAGGCCTGTTGACCTTTGGGACATGGTTTGACCCCCTATAGGAATGTGCGATCATCATGAAACGTTCAGATCACTTACAACTCAATAGATTCTACCTTCTTGTAACGTTTCAGCCTGATTGGACCTTGTTTTTACACAAATGAACCCAGAATGATGTGAAATTGTGCTTCGTGCAACATAATTCTGGGTGCCATTTAAAAACCATAAGTGCTAATGACTCCATTCCTTTTTGTGGTTGTAGGGGCTGTTGATTGGAGTACATTAAAACAAACCTGATCTCTCTAGGACATTCAGAAGCCAAGTTATAAGCCAACAAAGGTGTAACTGGACTACTTCTTTAAAGTGACACCAGGCCTGGTGACCTTTGGGACATGGTTTGACCCCCTATAGGAATGTGCGATCATCATGAAACGTTCAGATCACTTACAACTCAAGAGATTCTACCTTCTTGTAATGTTTCAGCCTGATTGGACCTTGTTTTCAAACAAATGGACCCAGAATGATGTGAAATTGTGCTTCGTGCAACATAATTCTGGGTGCCATTTACAAACCATAAGTGCTAATGACTCCATTCCTTTTTGTGGTTGTAGGGGCTGTTGATTGGAGTACATTAAAACAAACTTGATCTCTCTAGGACATTCAAAAGCCAAGTTATAAGCCCACAAAGGTGTAACTGGACTACTTCTTTAAAACGACACCAGGCCTGGTGACCTTTGGTACATGGTTTGACCCCCTATAGGAATGTGCGATCATCATGAAACGTTCAGATCACTTACAACTCAATAGATTCTACCTTCTTGTAACGTTTCAGCCTGATTGGACCTTGTTTTCACACAAATGAACCTAGAATGATGTGAAATTGTGCTTCGTGCAACATAATTCTGGGTGCCATTTAAAAACCATAAGTGCTAATGACTCCAATCCTTTTTGTGGTAATGGGGGCTGTTAAATGGAGTACTATAAAACAAACCTGACCTCTCTAGGATATTCAGAAGCCAATTTACAAGCCCACAAAGGTGTAACTGGACTACTTCTTTAAATTGACACCAGATCCGGTGACCTTTGGGACATGGTTTGACCCCCTAAAGGAATGTGCTATCATCATGAATCGTTCAGATCACTTACAACTCAATAAATTTTACCTTCCTGTAACGTTTCAGCCTGATTGGACCTTGTTTTCACACAAATGAACCCAGAATGATGTGAAATTGTGCTTCGTGCAACATAAATCTGGGTGCCATTTAAAAACCATAAGTGCTAATGACTCCATTCCTTTTTGTGGTTGTAGGGGCTGTTGATTGGAGTACACTAAAACAAACCTGATCTCTCTAGGACATTCAGAAGCCAAGTTATAAGCCCACAAATGTGTAACTGGTCTACTTCTTTAAATTGACACCAGATCCGGTGACCTTTGGGACATGATTTGACCCCTTATAGGAATGTGCGATCATCATAAAACATTCAGATCACTTACAACTCAATATATTCTACCTTCTTGTAACGTTTCAGCCTGATTGGACCTTGTTTTCACACAAATGGACCCAGAATGATGTGAAATTGTGCTTCGTGCAACATAATTCTGGGTGCCATTTACAAACCATAAGTGCTAATGACTCCATTCCTTTTTGTGGTTGTAGGGGCTGTTGATTGGAGTACACTTAAACAAACCTGATCTCTCTAGGACATTCAGAAGCCAAGTTATAAGCCCACAAATGTGTAACTGGACTACTTCTTTAAAGTGACACCAGGCCTGGTGACCTTTGGGACATGGTTTTACCCCCTATAGGAATGTGCGATCATCATGAAACGTTCAGATCACTTACAACTCAATAGATTCTACCTTCTTGCAACGTTTCAGCCTGATTGGACCTTGTTTTCACACAAATGGACCCAGAATGATGTGAAATTGTGCTTCGTGCAACATAATTCTGCGTGCCATTTAAAAACCATAAGTGCTAATGGCTCCATTCCTTTTTGCGGTTGTAGGGGCTGTTAATTGGAGTACTCTAAAACAAACCTGACCTCTCTAGGATATTCAGAAGCCAAGTTATAAGCCCACAAAGGTGTAACTGGACTACTTCTTTAAAGTGACACGAAGCCCGGTGACCTTTGGGACATGGTTTGACCCCCTATAGGAATGTGTAATCATCATGAAACGTTCAGATCACTTACATCTCAATAGATTCTACCTTCTTGTAACGTTTCAGCCTGATTGGACCTTGTTTTCACACAAATGGACCCAGAATGATGTGAAATTGTGCTTCGTGCAACATAATTCTGGGTGCCATTTACAAACCATAAGTGCTAATGACTCCATTCCTTTTTGTGGTTGTAGGGGCTGTTGATTGGAGTACACTAAAACAAACCTGATCTCTCTAGGACATTCAGAAGCCAAGTTATAAGCCCACAAATGTGTAACTGGACTACTTCTTTAAATTGACACCAGATCCGGTGACGTTTGGGACATGGTTTGACCCCCTTAGGACAGTGCTATCATCATGAAACGTTCAGATCACTTACAACTAAATAGATTCTACCTTCCTGTAACGTTTCAGCCTGATTGGACCTTGTTTTCACACAAATGGACCCAGAATGATGTGAAATTGTGCTTCGTGCAACATAATTCTGGGTGCCATTTACAAACCATGAGTGCTAATAACTCCATTCCTTTTTGTGGTTGTAGGGGCTGTTGATTGGAGTACACTAAAACAAACCTGATCTCTCTAGTACATTCAGAAGCCAAGTTATAAGCCCACAAAGGTGTAACTGGACTGCTTCTTTAAATTGACACCAGATCCGGTAACCTTTGGGACATGGTTTGACCCCCTTAGGAAAGTGCTATCATCATGAAACGTTCAGATCACTTACAACTCAATAGATTCTACCTTCCTGTAACGTTTCTGCCTGATTGGACCTTGTTTTCACACAAATGAACCCAGAATGATGTCAAATTGTGCTTCGTGCAACATAATTCTGGGTGCCATTTACAAACCATAAGTGCTAATGACTCCATTCCTTTTTGTGGTTCTAGGGGCTGTTGATTGGAGTACACTTAAACAAACCTGATCTCTCTAGGACATTCAGAAGCCAAGTTATAAGCCCACAAATGTGTAACTGGACTACTTCTTTAAAGTGACACCAGGCCTGGTGACCTTTGGGACATGGTTTTACCCCCTATAGGAATGTGCGATCATCATGAAACGTTCAGATCACTTACAACTCAATAGATTCTACCTTCTTGTAACGTTTCAGCCTGATTGGACCTTGTTTTCACACAAATGGACCCAGAATGATGTGAAATTGTGCTTCGTGCAACATAATTCTGCGTGCCATTTAAAAACCATAAGTGCTAATGGCTCCATTCCTTTTTGTGGTTGTAGGGGCTGTTAACTGGAGTACTCTAAAACAAACCTGACCACTCTAGGATATTCAGAAGCCAAGTTATAAGCCCACAAAGGTGTAACTGGACTACTTCTTTAAAGTGACACGAAGCCCGGTGACCTTTGGGACATGGTTTGACCCCCTATAGGAATGTGTAATCATCATGAATTGTTCAGATCACTTACAACTCAATAGATTCTACCTTCTTGTAACGTTTCAGCCTGATTGGACCTTGTTTTCACACAAATGGACCCAGAATGATGTGAAATTGTGCTTCGTGCAACATAATTCTGGGTGCCATTTACAAACCATAAGTGCTAATGACTCCATTCCTTTTTGTGGTTGTAGGGGTTGTTGATTGGAGTACACTAAAACAAACCTGATCTCTCTAGGACATTCAGAAGCCAAGTTATAAGCCCACAAATGTGTAACTGGACTACTTCTTTAAATTGACACCAGATCCGGTGACGTTTGGGACATGGTTTGACCCCCTTAGGACAGTGCTATCATCATGAAACGTTCAGATCACTTACAACTAAATAGATTCTACCTTCCTGTAACGTTTCAGCCTGATTGGACCTTGTTTTCACACAAATGGACCCAGAATGATGTGAAATTGTGCTTCGTGCAACATAATTCTGGGTGCCATTTACAAACCATAAGTGCTAATGACTCCATTCCTTTTTGTGGTTGTAGGGGCTGTTGATTGGAGTACACTAAAACAAACCTGATCTCTCTAGTACATTCAGAAGCCAAGTTATAAGCCCACAAAGGTGTAACTGGACTGCTTCTTTAAATTGACACCAGATCCGGTGACCTATGGGACATGGTTTGACCCCCTTAGGAAAGTGCTATCATCATGAAACGTTCAGATCACTTACAACTCAATAGATTCTACCTTCCTGTAACGTTTCTGCCTGATTGGACCTTGTTTTCACACAAATGAACCCAGAATGATGTCAAATTGTGCTTCGTGCAACATAATTCTGGGTGCCATTTACAAACCATAAGTGCTAATGACTCCATTCCTTTTTGTGGTTGTAGGGGCTGTTGATTGGAGTACACTAAAACAAACCTGATCTCTCTAGGACATTCAGACGCCAAGTTATAAGCCCACAAATGTGTAACTGGCCTACTTCTTTAAATTGACACCAGATCCGGTGACGTTTGGGACATGGTTTGACCCCCTTAGGAATGTGCAATCATCATGAAACGTTCAGATCACTTACAACTCAGTAGATTCTACCTTCCTGTAACGTTTCAGCCTGATTGGACCTTGTTTTCACACAAATGAACCCAGAATGATGTGAAATTGTGCTTCGTGCAACATAATTCTGGGTGCCATTTAAAAACCATAAGTGCTAATGGCTCCATTCCTTTTTGTGGTTGTAGGGGCTGTTAATTGGAGTACACTAAAATAAACCTGATCTCTCTAGGACATTCAGAAGCCAAGTTATAAGCCCACAAATGTGTAACTGGACTACTTCTTTAAAGTGACACCAGGCCTGGTGACCTTTGGGACATGGTTTGACCCCCTATAGGAATGTGCGATCATCATGAAACGTTCAGATCACTTACAACTCAATAGATTCTACCTTCTTGTAACGTTTCAGCCTGATTGGACCTTGTTTTCACACAAATGAACCCAGAATGATGTGAAATTGTGCTTCGTGCAACATAATTCTGGGTGCCATTTAAAAACCATAAGTGCTAATGACTCCATTCCTTTTTGTGGTAATGGGGGCTGTTACTTGGAGTACTCTAAAACAAACCTGACCTCTCTAGGATATTCAGTAGCCAAGTTATAAGCCCACAAAGGTGTAACTGGACTACTTCTTTAAATTGACACCAGATCCGGTGACCTTTGGGACATGGTTTGACCCCCTTAGGAAAGTGCTATCATCATGAAACGTTCAGATCACTTACAACTCAATAGATTCTACCTTCCTGTAACGTTTCTGCCTGATTGGACCTTGTTTTCACACAAATGAACCCAGAATGATGTGAAATTGTGCTTCGTGCAACATAATTCTGGGTGCCATTTAAAAACCATAAGTGCTAATGACACCATTCCTTTTTGTGGTCGTATGGGCTGTTGATTGGAGTACACTAAAACAAACCTGATCTCTCTAGGACATTCAGATGCAAAGTTATAAGCCCACAAATGTGTAACTGGACTACTTCTTTAAAGTGACACCAGGCCTGGTGACCTTTGGGACATGGTTTTACCCCCTATAGGAATGTGCGATCATCATGAAACGTTCAGATCACTTACAACTCAATAGATTCTACCTTCTTGTAACGTTTCAGCCTGATTGGACCTTGTTTTCACACAAATGGACCCAGAATGATGTGAAATTGTGCTTCGTGCAACATAATTCTGCGTGCCATTTAAAAACCATAAGTGCTAATGGCTCCATTCCTTTTTGTGGTTGTAGGGGCTGTTAATTGGAGTACTCTAAAACAAACCTGACCTCTCTAGGATATTCAGAAGCCAAGTTATAAGCCCACAAAGGTGTAACTGGACTACTTCTTTAAAGTGACACGAAGCCCGGTGACCTTTGGGACATGGTTTGACCCCCTATAGGAATGTGTAATCATCATGAAACGTTCAGATCACTTACAACTCAATAGATTCTACCTCCTTGTAACGTTTCAGCCTGATTGGACCTTGTTTTCACACAAATGGACCCAGAATGATGTGAAATTGTGCTTCGTGCAACATAATTCTGGGTGCAATTTACAAGCCATAAGTGCTAATGACTCCATTCCTTTTTGTGGTTGTAGGGGCTGTTGATTGGAGTACACTAAAACAAACCTGATCTCTCTAGGACATTCAGAAGCCAAGTTATAAGCCCACAAATGTGTAACTGGACTACTTCTTTAAATTGACACCAGATCCGGTGACGTTTGGGACATGGTTTGACCCCCTTAGGACAGTGCTATCATCATGAAACGTTCAGATCACTTACAACTCAATAGATTCTACCTTCCTGTAACGTTTCAGCCTGATTGGACCTTGTTTTCACACAAATGGACCCAGAATGATGTGAAATTGTGCTTCGTGCAACATAATTCTGGGTGCCATTTACAAACCATAAGTGCTAATTACTCCATTCCTTTTTGTGGTTGTAGGGGCTGTTGATTGGAGTACACTAAAACAAACCTGATCTCTCTAGTACATTCAGAAGCCAAGTTATAAGCCCACAAAGGTGTAACTGGACTGCTTCTTTAAATTGACACCAGATCCGGTGACCTTTGGGACATGGTTTGACCCCCTTAGGAAAGTGCTATCATCATGAAACGTTCAGATCACTTACAACTCAATAGATTCTACCTTCCTGTAATGTTTCTGCCTGATTGGACCTTGTTTTCACACAAATGAACCCAGAATGATGTCAAATTGTGCTTCGTGCAACATAATTCTGGGTGCCATTTACAAACCATAAGTGCTAATGACTCCATTCCTTTTTGTGGTTGTAGGGGCTGTTGATTGGAGTACACTAAAACAAACCTGATCTCTCTAGGACATTCAGAAGCCAAGTTATAAGCCCACAAATGTGTAACTGGACTACTTCTTTAAATTGACACCGGATCCGGTGACGTTTGGGACATGGTTTGACCCCCTTAGGAATGTGCGATCATCATGAAACGTTCAGATCACTTACAACTCAGTAGATTCTACCTTCCTGTAACGTTTCAGCCTGATTGGACCTTGTTTTCACACAAATGAACCCAGAATGATGTGAAATTGTGCTTCGTGCAACATAATTCTGGGTGCCATTTAAAAACCATAAGTGCTAATGGCTCCATTCCTTTTTGTGGTTGTAGGGGCTGTTATTTGGAGTACACTAAAATAAACCTGATCTCTCTAGGACATTCAGAAGCCAAGTTATAAGCCCACAAATGTGTAACTGGACTACTTCTTTAAAGTGACACCAGGCCTGGTGACCTTTGGGACATGGTTTGACCCCCTATAGGAATGTGCGATCATCATGAAACGTTCAGATCACTTACAACTCAATAGATTCTACCTTCTTGTAACGTTTCAGCCTGATTGGACCTTGTTTTCACACAAATGAACCCAGAATGATGTGAAATTGTGCTTCGTGCAACATAATTCTGGGTGCCATTTAAAAACCATAAGTGCTAATGACTCCATTCCTTTTTGTGGTAATGGGGGCTGTTACTTGGAGTACTCTAAAACAAACCTGACCTCTCTAGGATATTCAGTAGCCAAGTTATAAGCCCACAAAGGTGTAACTGGACTACTTCTTTAAATTGACACCAGATCCGGTGACCTTTGGGACATGGTTTGACCCCCTTAGGAAAGTGCTATCATCATAAAACGTTCAGATCACTTACAACTCAATAGATTCTACCTTCCTGTAACGTTTCTGCCTGATTGGACCTTGTTTTCACACAAATGAACCCAGAATGATGTGAAATTGTGCTTCGTGCAACATAATTCTGGGTGCCATTTAAAAACCATAAGTGCTAATGACACCATTCCTTTTTGTGGTTGTATGGGCTGTTGATTGGAGTACACTAAAACAAACCTGATCTCTCTAGGACATTCAGAAGCAAAGTTATAAGCCCACAAAGGTGTAACTGGACTACTTCTTTAAATTGACACCAGATCCGGTGACCTTTGGGACATGGTTTGACCCCCTTAGGAAAGTGCTATCATCATGAAACGTTCAGATTACTTACAACTCAATAGATTCTACCTTCTTGTAACGTTTCAGCCTGATTGGACCTTGTTTTCACACAAATGAACCCAGAATGATGTGAAATTGTGCTTCGTGCAACAAAATTCTGGGTGCCATTTAAAAACCATAAGTGCTAATGACTCCATTCCTTTTTGTGGTTGTAGGGGCTGTTGATTGGAGTACACTAAAACAAACCTGATCTCTCTAGGACATGCAGAAGCCAAGTTATATGCCCACAAAGGTGTAACTGGACTACTTCTTTAAATTGACACCAGATCCGGTGACCTTTGGGACATGGTTTGACCCCTTATAGGAATGTGCGATCATCATGAAACATTCAGATCACTTACAATTCAATAGATTCTACCTTCCTGTAACGTTTCTGCCTGATTGGACCTTGTTTTCACACAAATGGACCCAGAATGATGTGAAATTGTGCTTCGTGCAACATAATTCTGGGTGCCATTTACAAACCATAAGTGCTAATGACTCCATTCCTTTCTATGGTTGTAGGGGCTGTTGATTGGAGTACATTAAAACAAACCTGATCTCTCTAGGACATTCAGAAGCCAAGTTATAAGCCAACAAAGGTGTAACTGGACTACTTCTTTAAAGTGACACCAGGCCCGGCGACCTATGGGACATGGTTTGAGCCCCTATAGGAATGTGCGATAATCATGAAACGTTCAGATCACTTACAACTCAATGGATTCTACCTTCTTGTAACGTTTCAGCATGATTGGACCTTGTTTTCACACAAATGAACCCAGAATGATGTGAAATTGTGCTTCGTGCAACATAATTCTGGGTGCCATTTAAAAACCATAAGTGCTAATTACTCCATTCCTTTTTGTGGTTGTAGGGGCTGTTGATTGGAGTACACTAAATTAAACCTGACCTCTCTAGGACATGCAGAAGCCAAGTTATAAGCCCACAAATGTGTAACTGGACTACTTCTTTAAATTGACACCAGATCCGGTGACCTTTGGGACATGGTTTGACCCCTTATAGGAATGTGCGATCATCATGAAACGTTAAGATCACTTACAACTCAATAGATTCTACCTTCCTGTAACGTTTCAGCCTGATTGGACCTTGTTTTCACACAAATGAACCCAGAATGATGTGAAATTGTGCTTCGTGCAACATAATTCTGGGTGCCATTTAAAATCCATAAGTGCTAATGGCTCCATTCCTTTTTGTGGTTGTAGGGGCTGTTAATTGGAGTACACTAAAATAAACCTGATCTCTCTAGGACATTCAGAAGCCAAGTTATAAGCCCACAAAGGTGTAACTGGACTACTTATTTAAAGTGACACCAAGCCCGGTGACCTTTGGGACATGGTTTGACCCCCTATAGGAATGTGCCATCATCATGAAACGTTCCGATCACTTACAACTCAATAGATTCTACCTTCTTGTAACGTTTCAGCCTGATTGGACCTTGTTTTCACACAAATGAACCCAGAATGATGTGAAATTGTGCTTCGTGCAACATAATTCTGGGTGCCATTTAAAAACCATAAGTGCTAATGACTCCATTCCTTTTTGTGGTAATGGGGGCTGTTAATTGGAGTACTCTAAAATAAACCTAACCTCTCTAGGATATTCAGAAGCCAAGTTATAAGTCCACAAAGGTGTAACTGGACTACTTTTTTAAATTGATACCAGATCCGGTGACCTTTGGGACATGGTTTGACCCCCTTAGGAAAGTGCTATCATCATGAAACGTTCAGATCACGTACAACTCAATAGATTCTACCTTCCTGTAACGTTTCTGCCTGATTGGACCTTGTTTTCACACAAATGAACCCAGAATGATGTGAAATTGTGCTTCGTGCAACATAATTCTGGGTGCCATTCAAAAACCATAAGTGCTAATGACACCATTCCTTTTTGTGGTTGTAGGGGCTGTTGATTGGAGTACACTAAAAAAAACCTGATCTCTCTAGGACATTCAGAAGCAAAGTTATAAGCCCACAAAGGTGTAACTGGACTACTTCTTTAAATTGACACCAGATCCGGTGACCTTTGGGACATGGTTTGACCCCCTTAGGAAAGTGCTATCATCATGAAACGTTCGGATCACTTACAACTCAATAGATTCTACCTTCTTGTAACGTTTCAGCCTGATTGGACCTTGTTTTCACACAAATGGACCCAGAATGATGTGAAATTGTGCTTAGTGCAACATAATTCTGGGTGCCATTTACAAACCATAAGTGCTAATGACTCCATTCCTTTTTGTGGTTGTAGGGGCTGTTGATTGGAGTACACTTAAACAAACCTGATCTCTCTAGAACATTCAGAAGCCAAGTTATAAGCCCACAAATGTGTAACTGGACTACTTCTTTAAAGTGACACCAGGCCTGGTGACCTTTGGGACATGGTTTTACCCCCTATAGGAATGTGCGATCATCATGAAACGTTCAGATCACTTACAACTCAATAGATTCTACCTTCTTGTAACGTTTCAGCCTGATTGGACCTTGTTTTCACACAAATGGACCCAGAATGATGTGAAATTGTGCTTCGTGCAACATAATTCTGCGTGCCATTTAAAAACCATAAGTGCTAATGGCTCCATTACTTTTTGTGGTTGTAGGGGCTGTTAATTGGAGTACTCTAAAACAAACCTGACCTCTCTAGGATATTCAGAAGCCAAGTTATAAGCCCACAAATGTGTAACTGGACTACTTCTTTAAAGTGACACGAAGCCCGGTGACCTTTGGGACATGGTTTGACCCCCTATAGGAATGTGTAATCATCATGAAACGTTCAGATCACTTACAACTCAATAGATTCTACCTTCTTGTAACGTTTCAGCCTGATTGGACCTTGTTTTCACACAAATGGACCCAGAATGATGTGAAATTGTGCTTCGTGCAACATAATTCTGGGTGCCATTTACAAACCATAAGTGCTAATGACTCCATTCCTTTTTGTGGTTGTAGGGGCTGTTGATTGGAGTACACTAAAACAAACCTGATCTCTCTAGGACATTCAGAAGCCAAGTTATAAGCCCACAAATGTGTAACTGGACTACTTCTTTAAATTGACACCAGATCCGGTGACGTTTGGGACATGGTTTGACCCCCTTAGGACAGTGCTATCATCATGAAACGTTCAGATCACTTACAACTCAATAGATTCTACCTTCCTGTAACGTTTCTGCCTGATTGGACCTTGTTTTCACACAAATGAACCCAGAATGATGTGAAATTGTGCTTCGTGCAACATAATTCTGGGTGCCATTTACAAACCATAAGTGCTAATTACTCCATTCCTTTTTGTGGTTGTAGGGGCTGTTGATTGGAGTACACTAAAACAAACCTGATCTCTCTAGTACATTCAGAAGCCAAGTTATAAGCCCACAAAGGTGTAACTGGACTGCTTCTTTAAATTGACACCAGATCCGGTGACCTTTGGGACATGGTTTGACCCCCTTAGGAAAGTGCTATCATCATGAAACGTTCAGATCACTTACAACTCAATAGATTCTACCTTCCTGTAATGTTTCTGCCTGATTGGACCTTGTTTTCACACAAATGAACCCAGAATGATGTCAAATTGTGCTTCGTGCAACATAATTCTGGGTGCCATTTACAAACCATAAGTGCTAATGACTCCATTCCTTTTTGTGGTTGTAGGGGCTGTTGATTGGAGTACACTAAAACAAACCTGATCTCTCTAGGACATTCAGAAGCCAAGTTATAAGCCCACAAATGTGTAACTGGACTACTTCTTTAAATTGACACCGGATCCGGTGACGTTTGGGACATGGTTTGACCCCCTTAGGAATGTGCGATCATCATGAAACGTTCAGATCACTTACAACTCAGTAGATTCTACCTTCCTGTAACGTTTCAGCCTGATTGGACCTTGTTTTCACACAAATGAACCTAGAATGATGTGAAATTGTGCTTCGTGCAACATAATTCTGGGTGCCATTTAAAAACCATAAGTGCTAATGGCTCCATTCCTTTTTGTGGTTGTAGGGGCTGTTATTTGGAGTACACTAAAATAAACCTGATCTCTCTAGGACATTCAGAAGCCAAGTTATAAGCCCACAAATGTGTAACTGGACTACTTCTTTAAAGTGACACCAGGCCTGGTGACCTTTGGGACATGGTTTGACCCCCTATAGGAATGTGCGATCATCATGAAACGTTCAGATCACTTACAACTCAATAGATTCTACCTTCTTGTAACGTTTCAGCCTGATTGGACCTTGTTTTCACACAAATGAACCCAGAATGATGTGAAATTGTGCTTCGTGCAACATAATTCTGGGTGCCATTTAAAAACCATAAGTGCTAATGACTCCATTCCTTTTTGTGGTAATGGGGGCTGTTACTTGGAGTACTCTAAAACAAACCTGACCTCTCTAGGATATTCAGTAGCCAAGTTATAAGCCCACAAAGGTGTAACTGGACTACTTCTTTAAATTGACACCAGATCCGGTGACCTTTGGGACATGGTTTGACCCCCTTAGGAAAGTGCTATCATCATGAAACGTTCAGATCACTTACAACTCAATAGATTCTACCTTCCTGTAACGTTTCTGCCTGATTGGACCTTGTTTTCACACAAATGAACCCAGAATGATGTGAAATTGTGCTTCGTGCAACATAATTCTGGGTGCCATTTAAAAACCATAAGTGCTAATGACACCATTCCTTTTTGTGGTTGTATGGGCTGTTGATTGGAGTACACTAAAACAAACCTGATCTCTCTAGGACATTCAGAAGCAAAGTTATAAGCCCACAAAGGTGTAACTGGACTACTTCTTTAAATTGACACCAGATCCGGTGACCTTTGGGACATGGTTTGACCCCCTTAGGAAAGTGCTATCATCATGAAACGTTCAGATTACTTACAACTCAATAGATTCTACCTTCTTGTAACGTTTCAGCCTGATTGGACCTTGTTTTCACACAAATGAACCCAGAATGATGTGAAATTGTGCTTCGTGCAACATAATTCTGGGTGCCATTTAAAAACCATAAGTGCTAATGACTCCATTCCTTTTTGTGGTTGTAGGGGCTGTTGATTGGAGTACACTAAAACAAACCTGATCTCTCTAGGACATGCAGAAGCCAAGTTATATGCCCACAAAGGTGTAACTGGACTACTTCTTTAAATTGACACCAGATCCGGTGACCTTTGGGACATGGTTTGACCCCTTATAGGAATGTGCGATCATCATGAAACATTCAGATCACTTACAATTCAATAGATTCTACCTTCCTGTAACGTTTCTGCCTGATTGGACCTTGTTTTCACACAAATGGACCCAGAATGATGTGAAATTGTGCTTCGTGCAACATAATTCTGGGTGCCATTTACAAACCATAAGTGCTAATGACTCCATTCCTTTCTATGGTTGTAGGGGCTGTTGATTGGAGTACATTAAAACAAACCTGATCTCTCTAGGACATTCAGAAGCCAAGTTATAAGCCAACAAAGGTGTAACTGGACTACTTCTTTAAAGTGACACCAGGCCCGGCGACCTATGGGACATGGTTTGAGCCCCTATAGGAATGTGCGATAATCATGAAACGTTCAGATCACTTACAACTCAATGGATTCTACCTTCTTGTAACGTTTCAGCATGATTGGACCTTGTTTTCACACAAATGAACCCAGAATGATGTGAAATTGTGCTTCGTGCAACATAATTCTGGGTGCCATTTAAAAACCATAAGTGCTAATTACTCCATTCCTTTTTGTGGTTGTAGGGGCTGTTGATTGGAGTACACTAAATTAAACCTGATCTCTCTAGGACATGCAGAAGCCAAGTTATAAGCCCACAAATGTGTAACTGGACTACTTCTTTAAATTGACACCAGATCCGGTGACCTTTGGGACATGGTTTGACCCCTTATAGGAATGTGCGATCATCATGAAACGTTAAGATCACTTACAACTCAATAGATTCTACCTTCCTGTAACGTTTCAGCCTGATTGGACCTTGTTTTCACACAAATGAACCCAGAATGATGTGAAATTGTGCTTCGTGCAACATAATTCTGGGTGCCATTTAAAATCCATAAGTGCTAATGGCTCCATTCCTTTTTGTGGTTGTAGGGGCTGTTAATTGGAGTACACTAAAATAAACCTGATCTCTCTAGGACATTCAGAAGCCAAGTTATAAGCCCACAAAGGTGTAACTGGACTACTTATTTAAAGTGACACCAAGCCCGGTGACCTTTGGGACATGGTTTGACCCCCTATAGGAATGTGCCATCATCATGAAACGTTCCGATCACTTACAACTCAATAGATTCTACCTTCTTGTAACGTTTCAGCCTGATTGGACCTTGTTTTCACACAAATGAACCCAGAATGATGTGAAATTGTGCTTCGTGCAACATAATTCTGGGTGCCATTTAAAAACCATAAGTGCTAATGACTCCATTCCTTTTTGTGGTAATGGGGGCTGTTAATTGGAGTACTCTAAAATAAACCTAACCTCTCTAGGATATTCAGAAGCCAAGTTATAAGTCCACAAAGGTGTAACTGGACTACTTTTTTAAATTGATACCAGATCCGGTGACCTTTGGGACATGGTTTGACCCCCTTAGGAAAGTGCTATCATCATGAAACGTTCAGATCACGTACAACTCAATAGATTCTACCTTCCTGTAACATTTCTGCCTGATTGGACCTTGTTTTCACACAAATGAACCCAGAATGATGTGAAATTGTGCTTCGTGCAACATAATTCTGGGTGCCATTCAAAAACCATAAGTGCTAATGACACCATTCCTTTTTGTGGTTGTAGGGGCTGTTGATTGGAGTACACTAAAAAAACCTGATCTCTCTAGGACATTCAGAAGCAAAGTTATAAGCCCACAAAGGTGTAACTGGACTACTTCTTTAAATTGACACCAGATCCGGTGACCTTTGGGACATGGTTTGACCCCCTTAGGAAAGTGCTATCATCATGAAACGTTCGGATCACTTACAACTCAATAGATTCTACCTTCTTGTAACGTTTCAGCCTGATTGGACCTTGTTTTCACACAAATGGACCCAGAATGATGTGAAATTGTGCTTAGTGCAACATAATTCTGGGTGCCATTTACAAACCATAAGTGCTAATGACTCCATTCCTTTTTGTGGTTGTAGGGGCTGTTGATTGGAGTACACTTAAACAAACCTGATCTCTCTAGAACATTCAGAAGCCAAGTTATAAGCCCACAAATGTGTAACTGGACTACTTCTTTAAAGTGACACCAGGCCTGGTGACCTTTGGGACATGGTTTTACCCCCTATAGGAATGTGCGATCATCATGAAACGTTCAGATCACTTACAACTCAATAGATTCTACCTTCTTGTAACGTTTCAGCCTGATTGGACCTTGTTTTCACACAAATGGACCCAGAATGATGTGAAATTGTGCTTCGTGCAACATAATTCTGCGTGCCATTTAAAATCCATAAGTGCTAATGGCTCCATTCCTTTTTGTGGTTGTAGGGGCTGTTAATTGGAGTACTCTAAAACAAACCTGACCTCTCTAGGATATTCAGAAGCCAAGTTATAAGCCCACAAATGTGTAACTGGACTACTTCTTTAAAGTGACACGAAGCCCGGTGACCTTTGGGACATGGTTTGACCCCCTATAGGAATGTGTAATCATCATGAAACGTTCAGATCACTTACAACTCAATAGATTCTACCTTCTTGTAACGTTTCAGCCTGATTGGACCTTGTTTTCACACAAATGGACCCAGAATGATGTGAAATTGTGCTTCGTGCAACATAATTCTGGGTGCCATTTACAAACCATAAGTGCTAATGACTCCATTCCTTTTTGTGGTTGTAGGGGCTGTTGATTGGAGTACACTAAAACAAACCTGATCTCTCTAGGACATTCAGAAGCCAAGTTATAAGCCCACAAATGTGTAACTGGACTACTTCTTTAAATTGACACCAGATCCGGTGACGTTTGGGACATGGTTTGACCCCCTTAGGACAGTGCTATCATCATGAAACGTTCAGATCACTTACAACTCAATAGATTCTACCTTCCTGTAACGTTTCAGCCTGATTGGACCTTGTTTTCACACAAATGGACCCAGAATGATGTGAAATTGTGCTTCGTGCAACATAATTCTGGGTGCCATTTACAAACCATAAGTGCTAATGACTCCATTCCTTTTTGTGGTTGTAGGGGCCGTTGATTGGAGTACACTAAAACAAACCTGATCTCTCTAGTACATTCAGAAGCCAAGTTATAAGCCCACAAAGGTGTAACTGGGCTGCTTCTTTAAATTGACACCAGATCCGGTGACCTTTGGGACATGGTTTGACCCCCTTAGGAAAGTGCTATCATCATGAAACGTTCAGATCACTTACAACTCAATAGACTCTACCTTCCTGTAACGTTTCTGCCTGATTGGACCTTGTTTTCACACAAATGAACCCAGAATTATGTGAAATTGTGCTTCGTGCAACATAATTCTGGGTGCCATTTAAAAACCATAAGTGCTAATGGCTCCATCCCTTTTTGTGGTTGTAGGGGCTGTTAATTGGAGTACACTAAAATAAACCTGATCTCTCTAGGACATTCAGAAGCCAAGTTATAAGCCCACAAATGTGTAACTGGACTACTTCTTTAAAGTGACACCAGGCCTGGTGACCTTTGGGACATGGTTTGACCCCCTATAGGAATGTGCGATCATCATGAAACGTTCAGATCACTTACAACTCAATAGATTCTACCTTCTTGTAACGTTTCAGCCTGATTGGACCTTGTTTTCACACAAATGAACCCAGAATGATGTGAAATTGTGCTTCGTGCAACATAATTCTGGGTGCCATTTAAAAACCATAAGTGCTAATGACTCCATTCCTTTTTGTGGTAATGGGGGCTGTTACTTGGAGTACTCTAAAACAAACCTGACCTCTCTAGGATATTCAGTAGCCAAGTTATAAGCCCACAAAGGTGTAACTGGACTACTTCTTTAAATTGACACCAGATCCGGTGACATTTGGGACATGGTTTGACCCCCTTAGGAAAGTGCTATCATCATGAAACGTTCAGATCACTTACAACTCAATAGATTCTACCTTACTGTAACGTTTCTGCCTGATTGAACCTTGTTTTCACACAAATGAACCCAGAATGATGTGAAATTGTGCTTCGTGCAACATAATTCTGGGTGGCATTTAAAAACCATAAGTGCTAATGACTCCATTCCTTTTTGTGGTTGTAGGGGCTGTTGATTGGAGTACTCTAAAACAAACCTGACCTCTCTAGGATATTCAGTAGCCAAGTTATAAGCCCACAAAGGTGTAACTGGACTACTTCTTTAAATTGACACCAGATCCGGTGACCTTTGGGACATGGTTTGACCGCCTTAGGAAAGTGCTATCATCATGAAACGTTCAGATCACTTACAATTCAATAGATTCTACCTTCCTGTAACGTTTCTGCCTGATTGGACCTTGTTTTCACACAAATGAACACAGAATGATGTGAAATTGTGCATCGTGCAACATAATTCTGGGTGCCATTTAAAAACCATAAGTGCTAATGACACCATTCCTTTTTGTGGTTGTATGGGCTGTTGATTGGAGTACACTAAAACAAACCTGATCTCTCTAGGACATTCAGAAGCAAAGTTATAAGCCCACAAAGGTGTAACTGGACTACTTCTTTAAATTGACACCAGATCCGGTGACCTTTGGGACATGGTTTGACCCCCTTAGGAAAGTGCTATCATCATGAAACGTTCAGATCCCTTACAACTCAATAGATTCTACCTTCCTGTAACGTTTCTGCCTGATTGGACCTTGTTTTCACACAAATGAACGCAGAATGATGTGAAATTGTGCTTCGTGCAACATAATTCTGGGTGCCATTTAAAAACCATAAGTGCTAATGACTCCATTCCTTTTTGTGGTTGTAGGGGCTGTTGATTGGAGTACACTAAAACAAACCTGATCACTCTAGGACATGCAGAAGCCAAGTTATAAGCCCACAAAGGTGTAACTGGACTACTTCTTTAAATTGACACCAGATCCGGTGACCTTTGGGACATGGTTTGACCCCTTATAGGAATGTGCGATCATCATGAAACATTCGTATCACTTACAACTCAATAGATTCTACCTTCTTGTAACGTTTCAGCCTGATTGGACCTTGTTTTCACACAAATGGACCCAGAATGATGTGAAATTGTGCTTAGTGCAACATCATTCTGGGTGCCATTTACAAACCATAAGTGCTAATGACTCCATTCCTTTTTGTGGTTGTAGGGGCTGTTGATTGGAGTACACTAAAACAAACCTGATCTCTCTAGGACATTCAGAAGCCAAGTTATAAGCCCACAAATGTGTAACTGGACTACTTCTTTAAAGTGACACCAGGCCTGGTGACCTTTGGGACATGGTTTTACCCCCTATAGGAATGTGCGATCATCATGAAACGTTCAGATCACTTACAACTCAATATATTCTACCTTCTTGTAACGTTTCTGCCTGATTGGACCTTGTTTTCACACAAATGGACCCAGAATGATGTGAAATTGTGCTTCGTGCAACATAATTCTGGGTGCCATTTAAAAACCATAAGTTCTAATGGCTCCATTCCTTTTTGTGGTTGTAAGGGCTGTTAATTTGAGTACTCTAAAACAAACCTGACCTCTCTAGGATATTCAGAAGCCAAGTTATAAGCCCACAAATGTGTAACTGGACTACTTCTTTAAAGTGACACCAAGCCCGGTGACCTTTGGGACATGGTTTGACCCCCTATAGGAATGTGTGATCATCATGAAACGTTCAGATCACTTACAACTCAATAGATTCTACCTTCTTGTAACGTTTCAGCCTGATTGGACCTTGTTTTCACACAAATGAACCCAGAATGATGTGAAATTGTGCTTCGTGCAACATAATTCTGGGTGCCATTTACAAACCATAAGTGCTAATGGCTCCATTCCTTTTTGTG